>NW_023270268.1:102255970-102379740 GCF_011800145.1 Mirounga leonina
TTTTTTTTTTTTAAGATTTTATTTATTTATTTGACAGAGAGAGACACAGCGAGAGAGGGAACACAAGCAGGGGGAGTGGGAGAGGGAGAAGCAGGCCTCCTGCGGAGCAGGGAGCCCGATGCGGGGCTCGATCCCAGGACCCTGGGATCATGACCTGAGCCGAAGGCAGGCGCTTAACGACTGAGCCACCCAGGCGCCCCAATAGATTACATTTTGCAAGCTGATAGGCTTACAAATTTTCCCCAAATATCAAAGTCATACTAAACTGGGAGACTATTAACTTATTAATTTCTTGATGGGATTAATCTCTTCAATATAAAGCCACAGTCATAGCTACCTAGGAGTTATACATATAATGCAAAAAAAAAAAAAAATTGAAGTACCACAATGATTATAAAGGTTAAAACAGCATAAATTATCTAGCAAGTTACAGTTTCTCCTCACCACATACAAATATTTTCCTTTTACTTTTGTGAAAGACATTTCAATTACCTACAGTCAAGTACTCTGTCTCAAGGAAAGATTTCTATTAGTATTAACACCTTTTAAAATAAATGAGTATTATCAAGTATAAAATTTCAGTACTCCTTTTTTAACTGTGTACCATTACTGAGAGTTGTAACATTTGTTAATTTTTATAGTTCCTTACAAATAAATAAATCATATTTGGTAGAAATATATTCTCTCAAATCAGATTACATATCACTTACCCGTGTGTTCCTTTTAATCTGACAACTTTCCCCCTAAGAAAGGTTTATTTCTCCTATACTCTAACACCTCTCTAGCTCTAAGAGGCTTCCTATTTGAAAGTCATCATCTGTCAGTGCTTCAGTAAGTCACTTCTAAGGGGCACAGATGGCTCTATAATACACTAACGATTTTTACTGATGAAAATTTAGCAAACATATTTTACAATATATTTTCACTTCAGAGAAAACTACTGAGATAAATATTATTTCCATTTCATGGAGACAGACCCTAAGATCCAGAGAGGTCAAGCATCTCATCTACTTAATGAACTGAAAAGTCAAGCCTTGAACTAGATTCTCTTATTTGAAATCAGGTTCTTTTAGCATATACTGGAGAGTTTAGAAATATATTTGTTGGGCGCCTGGGTGGCTCAGTTGGTTAAGCAACTGCCTTCGGCTCAGGTCATGATCCCGGAATCCTGGGATCGAGTCCCACATCGGGCTCCCGGCTCAGTGGGGAACCTGCTTCTCCCTCTGACCCTCTCCCCTCTCATGCTGTTTCTCTGTCTCTCTCTCTTTCTCTCAAATAAATAAATAAAATCTTTAAAAAAAAAAAAAGAAATATATTTGTTCATCAATACAGTATAAAATTTATGGGAGGGGGCACCTGGGTGGCTCAGGTCATGATCCCAGGGTCCTGGGATCGAGTCCGGAGTCAGGCTCCCTGCTCAGGGGGGAGTCTGCTTTTCCCTCTCCCCCTCTCCATGTTCATGTTCTTTCTCTATCTCAAATAAATAAAATCTTTAAAAAAAATTTTTTTTAATTTAAAATTTATGGGAGAGGAGGAATTCTACATGCTTCTAAAAGGCCCCCTCCCCCTCCTACCCACCTTGAGCACCTGATTGTTTCTGCATCTTAAACCAAATCTTTTTAAGCCTTTTATTGGACTTGCAGAGCTCCCTGAATTCTCTATTGTTTTGATCCCTTTTACTCTTTCATTATTTTTCTAACTTTCTTCACTGTCCTATGAAAAATGAAGAACATCAAGAGGCTCACTGGAAAATTATCTAAGTTCACTTTTTTCTTTAGATGGGTGCTGTAGTTTAAAAAAAAAAAAAGGCTTCTTTTAGAATCTACGAACACCAGAGAAGAAGGAATGTATACCTTAAAAGTTAATGATATGATTCTATCCTTAATCTATAATTCTGTCCTTAAGACTATGGGGGAAAAAAAAAAAAATCTCTCCAGAAAGGCATTAACCTTTAGGAAATTGGCCAATTCCCAAGAGTGGATAATGCCTGGAAGCTGGAGGCATTATGGGTTGTGTTAAGGAGGCAAGGTCATGAAAGGTCAGGAACGAAGTTTCCGGTAATACTGGGACAGGCAAAGCTGTGACTTCTGTTTCGTACCACACACAAGCTGTGCTGTTACTGAGGAGTGGAAACCCTCATCTCATACTATTTTCCAAATCCAAGTCCTGGTCACAGGCCCAGTGGAGGAGCTTCTGATGATGGAGTAAATAATAAGTAAACAAGGTCTCAGAAGTGAGAGGGAGAAACAAGCAGCCCTATATGAAAGAGAGGGAGTCACCTGTGTAGGCAGGATGGAGCTTACACTTTAAAGTCACTTAAAGAAATAAAAGAGAAACCGGTAAAATAAGAGGGGTGAACATTTAGAAAACCGAAGTAAAACAGATACACATATATAAACATTGTACAAATAATTTTCTGCTTAACCATATTACAAAACATATAACTAATTACTTGATTTATAAATCTTCATGCTTAAATCTGGTACAACACACTGGTCCCACAGAATGGTGACTTATGAAAATATATTCAAGTGTTTACAAAGGTCCACTTCAAGGAAATACTTCGTATTTGAAACTGTAAAACTCTAGATTGTACTCTCTATATCTATAAACTCTATATGATATGTGAAGTCGTGGGAAAATGATGGAAAGCACCAAAACAAAGGCATGAAAGAATGAATCAAAACTCACAGAACGTGATGCAAAATCTCTAGCCAAACTGTGGAAATCATCCTTTTAAAACAAATTTTGTTTTGTAAATACATCCGAGTGCCTTTTCTGTGATTATGAAGGCCAAGACGCTCAAAACGGGCATAGAGAAATACTGAAATATTTCTGTACTTGAGCAATCGTCAGATTCGACTGCCTTCCTAGATATCTTCCCAGAGAAAATGAAGAGCACAATTGCACTTCTGAAACTTTGAATTTTATGTGGCACCGTTCAAAATCCAACTCCACACGGGCTTTCCTACTTCCTCTGGCAGAACTTCCTGAAACATCGCCAAGAATCATTTGATCGCTTAAACCAGTGCTGATGAGTTGGAAGCAGCTGGAGTACATGAATCAGTGGTCATTTCTCGGTTGTATTTTTGTTTTCAGATAAATATCTGGAGAACCAAGTAACTTGATAAAGAAGGCTCTCTGGAAGCAAGGGAAAGGCCACTGAATTAGGAGGCAGAAAACCTGGAGAATTTCAGGTTCTCTTCAGTTCAGTTCTGAATTAGAATTAAACAGGTTCAAATGTTCTCTATTTTCTTCCAGCTGATAGCTTTGTTTTATCGGTTCTTTTTATAAGCTTTTGGAGGGTAAGAAGCCAAGTGCATCTCTTTATCTTCTGAGAGTACAACAAGATAATTTGTCAAATAGTAGATATTCAAAGATATATACTCATCGAGTATAATTAATAAGCTCAAATAAAATGTTTTCCTCACTAAATTTTAAAAATAGGAGAAAGAGGTTAAAATGACGTCTAAAGGTTCTAAGTGGATATGTCAAAAAGGCCAAATGGAAGTTTCATGGGGCAGGGAAAATGGGTGTAACACACTATCACTAACTCAGACAACACAGATGTTCTTTGTAAACATCATTCATTTCTTACCTAATACAGGAGCTTTTAAATTCTCACATTCATGAATGCTCACAAGTAGCCTATATATGTGATTTTTAAATTAAAATAAATATCACCTATAATCACACTACTATAGACATGTTTGACACCCAGTATTTTTTTTTTGTAACCTCAAAGCCTGGCACATAAATAGGTACTCTGCCTTTAGATCATGCTATATGTTCAATTCTTACCCCATTCTTTTTTACTCACATATGTTAGTTCTAGGAAAAATAACTTAAGCATTTCCTCATGTTATTAAAAATACTGATGAACAGGGGCGCCTGGGTGGCTCAGTTGTTAAGCGTCTGCCTTTGGCTCGCGTCATGATCCCAGGGTCCTGGGACTGAGCCCTGCATCAGGCTCCCTGCTCAGCAGGGAGCCTGCCTCTCCCTCTCCCACTACCCCCTGCCTGTGTTCCCTCTCTTGCTGTGTCTTTCTCTGTCAAATAAATAAATAAAATCTTTAAAAATACATATAGATGAACGACAACAACAAAATATTGATGAGCATATTCTTAATGGCTGAATTATTTTTTTTTACTGGAATAGGGAAACTCAGGCACAGAGAAATTAAGCATCTTTAATAAAGTTACCCAGTTTACAGGTGGTAAACTAGGATTTTTAACCTGAAATGTGTGATTCCATGCTAGTAACCAAACTGCTTCTTGAGTGCACACGCCTTCCACCTCTCACTCTACCACATTTGCTCCTGGCTTCTCTCCAACGTGAAACGGCTGCTCAATCCAGGCTGGCTTCCTTACTAATCCTACTCTCTACCCTTCTATCCCCTACCCCCATGGCTCCAAGCCCCTCTTCTTACTTTGTGACCATGTTGTTCACACAGCTCCCTCTGGCTGTCAGTCACTTGCTCCTTTCTGCACCTATTCAAAGTCTGACCATCTTTTAGGATCTGGCTCATATCCCCTCCCCTCCATAGGTCTTATTAAACAATCAAAACATTCATTCTATTTATTCAATAGTTACTTAATACCTACTGTATACCAGGAACTGCTTTGAGCAATGGGATAAAAAGAACAAAATAGATAAGGCTTCTACTCTCCTAGGAAGAAGAGAAGATAAGCAAAAAGATAATAATAATTTGGCAGTGAGATATATTATTAAAACAAGGTGTTTTCTGTACTATTTCTGGTTGGCTTTCTGCCAACTTGCTGTGAAACTATGAATTACTAAAGGCAAGGATTCTGTTTTGTATCTAAAGCCAGGCATATAATAGGTACTTCAGTGATGAGTAAATTAATGTGTATAAATGAAGAGGATAGAAGAATGGATGAAATGATAAATGGACAGAAGGATGAATGAATAGGGTGCCTGGGTGGCTCAGCTGGTTAAGCCTCTGCCTTCGGCTCAGGTCAGGATCCCATGGTCCTGGGTTTGAGCCCCACATCGGGCTCCCTGCTTGGCGGGGAGACTGCTTCTCCCTCTCCCCCTGCTGCTCCCCCTGCTTGTGTTCTCTCTCTCGCGCTCAAATAAATAAATAAAATTTAAAAAAAAAAAAGGATGAATGAATAAATGAATGAACAACTGCCTCAAACGGAGACAAAATCATTTTTTCTCCAAGTTTTGTTTTCCCCAACTAGGTGGTTCTCCCAACTAGTTTGAGGCTCAACAGCCTAGAGCCTGCAAATCTGTGTTGGTGTGGCCTGCCCAGTGAAGATGAAAATGAATCTGAGTGATTTTAGAGCAGGCGTCTGCAGTTAATGCATGATCCCCACTATCTCCTATCCACTTACCCAATGCCCAGTTCCCACAGTCATGCTCTCTGCCTGGCTCAGGCAAGCATCTGCCTCCATATAATTTCTCCTTCAGGACAAGGTCCCAACACTTAATAACTAACAGCAGGCGGCAACCTGAAAAACTTTGTAACATATTCTTTACTACTTCTTTAGGAATTCTGACAATAGCAATTTCTAGTCCAGATTATCTAAAATTACAAGAAGAGCCAAATCATTCCAATTTATGTGACTAAATTTCCAAAGGCTTACCAAAACTAAGTTCACTTATCTGTAAAAAAGGTTAAAATTTTCAAAATATTCAGAGGAAGTGGTGGAATATATTTTTAAATAAAGCAAGATAAAATGGCAAAGCCCTCAACAGTGTGAAATCGCCTGGCTTATATCACTGGACACAATAATCACAAGTCATAATCAAGGACACCGTTTCTCAAACTTACTTAGCCTTGACAACAAAAATAAATCCACAGACAACACTGTGGACTGCAGTCTAAGGAATATGTCTTAATAGCTAAAAAATTCACTTAAGGTGCATATTTAATTGTCAACAGTATCATAAACACAAATGCAAACTTTGGGACAAAAATCCAATAGTAATTTCAGTTATAAGTTAACTAATCAGACCACCTAGAAAATACACTATTTCTTTCACATTTATCATCTAAGTAAAACATTAAAAAAAATTTAATGCTCATTAAGAACTAGCTAACACCTGAGGCTATGTCTACTACTTGGCTCAAGTTTAAGAAACCAGATCTAAAAAAAAATACAATGAAGAGTTATCTCTCAAGAAATGAATTCATGGGGGTGCCTGGGTGGCTCAGTCATTAAATGTCTGCCTTCGGCTCAGGTCATGATTTCAGGGTCCTGGGATCGAGCCCCGCATCGGGCTCCCTGCTTGGCAGGGAAGCCTGCTTCTCCCTCTCCCCCTACTTGTGTTCCCTCTCTCACTGTGTCGCTCTCTGTCAAATAAATAAATAAAATCTTTAAAAAAAAAAAAAGAAATGAATTCATGTGTATTTGTGGGCAGATATATATGTACAACAGACTGAATATTTTTAATCAAAGTTCATTCCTGATTAATATTCAAATGCTAATGACTCTTAAAACTTAAAAATTTTATATGTCTCTGCCTGTAACCTAACATTCTCTGATGGACAAATAGTTAATAATATATAAATAAGCTCTTTAAAATAGATTACTGATATTTAAGAGAACCATGTGGATGACTCATCTTGGCCAAATAACTACCCTCTATTTATTTATTATTAACACTTCTGATTCTACATTCTACATTCCTTATAAGGAGAACATTTGTTTAACATTAAAGGTATAAGAAAGAGCATCAGAAAATATCCTGCAACTTGATCTTTTATTGCTCTTTCACAAAAATGTCCAAAAATTATAGTAAAGTGTGAATCTGACCAATAAGAGTAATTATAGACTGAAATCTGAAATTGAATAGATTCAATCTTATAGACTGAATTCTGGAACTTCTTAGTTGAGGGGTTACTGACCTCCTCTTTGCAGTAAATATAGTATAACCAAGTATCTTGTTCTCTTGTATCCTTCTACCGTGTTTTAATAACATAATTAAAATAAATTCACTCTTTAGTTTTCCAGAACTGCTCATATATATATATATATATATAGGTTTCTTATTGTGGAAATATTTCCCTTATTATTTCAAGTGGCTCATGCCAATTTAGCATCATTAAAATTTATAAATTTTGATAAAACATTTTCCAATGAAAACAAAGAACCACAGAAAAAGAAACAATCACATTTTTGCAGTCCTGAGTTAACTAAAAGAACCATAATTGGAAAGAAAGCCTTCTTATAAACATCAGAATTATCAAAAATATAATAATTTAAAGACTTTTTAATTATATTTGCTGTCACATATACAGTATGGGTCTTTTGAGAAGCTATTTTTTTCCACTTTGAAATACAGATATTTCCTTTTTATCTTAGCATAATCAGCTCCCAACTCCATCTCCAGGTACTATGACTCTCTTCCTCCTTTCCAAGTGAAACTTTTCGAAAAATTTGCCAACAGCAACTATCACCTTTTTCTCCCTTCTTACTTGCCTGCCCCTAATCCACTGCTGTATGGCAGCTCTCACGCTCTCCATTTTTCAAAAATGACTTCCTGTAAGACCACCAATGGCCTACGGACTGCTAAAAGCAGCAGTGGGTTCACATCCATACCTTACTGTTTCCTCCACTTGGGTTACTGACTTGACATTCTCTTGGTTTCCCTCCTGCCTCCTGGCCTGTCCTCACTCAGCTCCTGTAGGAGTTCATGCCACTCCATCTGCCCTCTTCCAGGCCTTGTTCCTATACTCTCTCCTGCATTTTTGTCTCCTAAAAGCCTACTAATTCAGATTTCAATTGAAACATCACTTCCTCAAAGAAGCCTGCCCTGCTCCTAAAGATTTGGTCAGCTCCTCACTTAGAGTAATTCTCTTACTACCCAACCCATTCTTCTGCTTTTAAGCATTTATGAAACTCTGAATTAAAATAATGCATAAGTAATTATTTGACATCAACTGTCTTCAGTAGAATGTAAGGTTAAGGGGCTGTGCTCTCTGGTGTCCACCACATGGGATTCTATACATGAACATCTGAAGGAAGAAATGAAGAAACAGAGAAAGGAAGGCAGGGAGGAAGGGAAAAAATGTGTTTTGATAATTGATTGACAAATTGAGAACTATTAACTTTGATTCTATAAGGTGTGTAAAACTGAAGAAAAAAATAGTAATCACTTCAATAACTTGATTCAGATATTAAAAACAAACCAACTGCAAAATCAGCTGAAGTTCAGAACTAATTATATTTGAGATACTATATGTAAGTTAAAAGTACAATTCATCCCAAAAATTGAAATGACTAGCATGTTTGTAAAAAACAAAAAAGACTTAAAAAAAAAAAAAAAAGTTCCAGAAATCAAAACTGAAGACTGTTTTGCAGAATCATTAATCTACTCAGGCTCAGCAGAAATCAGGTTATAATGAAGAAAAGCATTAACATATTAGTATTAATATTTTTAAAACATGAATTAACATTTTAAAACTATTCTCAGTGACTCAGTTTGCTCTTAAAAGTAATAAATAAAGCGTTAATTACTCCAAAAATCTAGTATCCTGCACTGTTGGTACAAATCACTCATTTATGCTGTTTCCTTATTCATAAAATAAGCAGTTGAGTTGCTGTTAGGTTATCTGTGAGGTTCATGACTCTCAGAGTTATACAAAGAAACCTAACGGAGTAACTAACATCCAAGTCAATCAGAGACTCTGCTTCTGAGATTAACTATTCAAAATACAAAAGATCATAGGCTTAAGAAAGCAGAGAAAGTCCTCTGAACAACCAAGATTTGTTTTATTAATACCCAACAACTCCCATACTTAAAGGCAGGGCTTTCAACTTCACATGTTGATTTTTATTTTGATCATTGTTGTGATATGGTTCATTATCTTAGTAGAATCCTATAACTGGGCTGCTAACAGCCTTGGGAAGAGTCAAAAAGGAAACAGGGTAAGAATGAGGGAATAGGAAAAAAAAAGATTAAAAGCACAGATCGTTCTCTAAAGAACAGCAACACAGAGCATTTATAGTGTGGTAAAGAGCCCAACATATCTCCGTAACACACACCTACCCCATTCCATTAATCCTAACAGCAGTAACAGTTATTTTGAAATACCAAAGAAAGTAAAATTATGTTTATTAAATTCTGTTTAGCAAGGCAGGGAAATTATCATCCTCAAAAGTTTAACATTCAAACTTAAACTTTCAAAGAGTTAAAAACTATTAAAAACAAAAGATTCTAGCACTTAAACTTGCAATCATTGTACTTGAACTGGCATTTCAGTGCCATGACAAAACATTAGCACGTTACCTTATTATTTACATGCCGATGGCTTTAAAGTAGAAAATACTAGTAAGACGGTAATACTTATAGTAACAATACTAGTAAGACATTAGTAAGTAAAGAACCATTCACTCATGATTAAAAACAAAAAACAGAGAAAGTCCTCTCCTTTGTTGAAATTCATGCCTGGAAGCTGTCCTAAAATTAGTATTAACTGTTTGGCATTTGGGTGGCTGTGGGTTTTTAAAGATGGCTACTTAACTGACAGGCTAAAATAACTTTTCAATCACAAAGACGTAACATCAATTATTTTGTTAAAAAATCAATACTTTAAAAAAAAACCACAAAAACTTAATTTTATAAACACTGTCTGGACACCTGGATGAAACTAAATACAATGTGACTTAGAAACAGAAGAGATGGTAAAGGTGGTCCAAAGACACAAACTTCCCAGGGGACAGAAAAATATTGTTTAAAAAATTCCTAGGAGCACCTGGGTGGCTCAGTCGGTTAAGCGTCTGCCTTCGGCTCAGGTCATGATCCCAGAGTCCTGGGATTGAGCCCCGCAGGGGACTCCCTGCTCAGCAGACAGCCTGCGTCTCCCTCTCCTGCGCCCCCCCCCCCGGGTTTGTATGCACGCTCGCTTGCTCACTCACTCTCTCTCTCCTCTCTCTGATAAATAAATAAAATCTTAAAAAAAAAAAAAAAGGTTTCTATATAGGGGCACCTGGGTGGCTCAGTCTGTTAAGCATCTGCCTTTGGCTCAGGTCATGATCCCAGGGTCTTGGGATGGAGCCCCACATCTGGCTCCCTGCGCAGTGGGGAGTCTGCTTCTCCCTCTGCCTCTCTCCCAGCTTGTGTTCTCTCTCTTTCTCTCAAATAAATAATCTTTAAAAAAAAAAAAAAAAGGTTTCTATATATGCCATATGTGTACTGAAAATTCTTTAGGTAAAAATTGCACAAATTTTTGCCAAATGTTTCCAAAAGCATACAACAATTTTGCAAAACACTTGCTACCTATAGAAAGTACTTTTTATTTTTTTTAGATTTTATTTATTTGACAGAGCGAGAGAGGGAACACAAGCAGGGGGAGTGGGAGAGGGAGAAGCAGGCTCCCCACCGAGCAGGGAGCCCAATGCGTAACTCGATCCCAGGACCCTGGGATCATGACCCAAGCCAAAGGCAGACGCTTAACGACTGAGCCATCCAGGTGCCCCAGAAAGTACTTTAAAAATACTTTTACCAAGTTAACATGAATATTTTATTAAAGAGAAAGTTTGCCAAAATATCTGATGTCCTAACAATCTAAGAAGTGATTGCTTCTTCCTAAATCTTTGAAATAAAGATTTTTTTTTTTTAAGTTAGAGAGCCTTTTAAAAAAAAAAAGTATTTTGGCTCATATATATACATATCGTCCTAAAATAAACATGTGCCGTTATAGATGTAGTAATACTGTATACAAATTGATATACTCTAAACTCTACTTTAAAATGTGTAATAGTGGTAATAATGATATAGCAGAATTCTTTTTAAAAAAACATCAGACAACTACTCTTAAAGAACATGGTACAGGATTAAGCATTAGATTTAATAAACTCTATAAATTCTGTCATACTGCTGATAAACTGCATTCCTTATGTATAACTCAAGTAAGTTTTATTATCTTAAATTTCTGTTTGCAAACAGCTAACTCAAGGATATGAAGTACCAAGGATGTATGCAATGTTATAAAAACTGAACATCAGCTCATGCCCATAGCAGAGGAGTCCAATTAGCAAACTACTAATTATAATTTGGCATATAATTCCATTCTTAAAGCTACTTTTTAAAAATCTCTGCTTAATTCCACAATTATTATCTGTCTAGTATGTACAAAGCACTGTTAGGCCCTGCAAGACTGAAGAATGAAGAAAATAAGGTCCTTTCACTGCATACTTGCTAGGAGCAAGGCACGAATAAAGGATCACAGAAGGGAAATCCCCAAATTTTGGAATCTTGAATGAGACTGGCCTATATCACCAAAAAAGATTGAGCAGAAATGGAGAAAAGGCTATTCCTTTCCTAGGATGCAGGGGAAGTGTCTCAGATTTCTCTTTTATCCATCCTACATTTCAGAACTTAAGTGTGATTACTCTATAAAAGCTCAGTAAAGTATGATTAAAGATATTTTAAGACAAAACTAGCAGCTTCCATGAAAAATTAAAAGCTTGGTTTAAATTTGCTCCTAGTTAAATATATTCTTTAAGCAAAATTCATTCATGAATTCACTTATGAATAACAATTAAAAAGGTCAGCCTCAGATCAGATATCAGGTAGACTTTAGGTCTTCCGTATTTTAAACATTTATTTGCATAATTACAGAAGACTAAATCATGAAATTTAGTCTTATTAAAAATACTGACCGTTTAATATTTTAAAACCATGGGATATTTTTTCTTGATAGCATACATGTACCACTCATATTTTTGGTAAACACTTAACTATTAGGAATTCAACTAAAGTTTAGTGTAACTGACATCAAAAGATAATGTTCCTTTACTAAAATGAATCCCCTGTGGAAATCTTACTTTTGACTCTTCAGCAAAATAAAACAAATTGTTAATATGTATTAATCACATGAATGTGCTAGTATAAGATAACAATTTTGAACATTCAAAGAAATAGCAAGGATGACAATACTGAAGGACAGTAGTTAGAATAACAATGGGAAAAATTAACAAAAAATCTTTGGATGTGAGACTTTTTTTTTTAAGGTTTTATTTTATCTATTTGTCAGAGAGAGAGCAGAAGCAGGGGGAGCAGCAGAGGGAGAGGGAGAAGCAGACTCCCTGTTGAGCATGGAGCCCGATGTGGAACTCGATCCCAGGACCCTGTGATCATGACCTGAACTGAAGGCAGACGCTTAACTGACTGAGCCACCCAGGCGTCCCAGATGTGAGACATCTTCTGCTAAAATACTAGCACAACAGAAGCAATGTCTCTTAAAATCAGATAAAAAGGCAATATAATCTCCTGGTAAACTAAACTCCTTATTTTTTGATTTTTAATAAAGAATGATGCATCAGTAGTCTATTTTTATTACATTAACCTTTCATAATTTCCTATATCTGAACTTGAACTCTATAAATGATGCCAAGCAGTTAAAATGAACTAGACTCAATTAATTGCCTACATAATGCCATAAGTAACTCAAATTTTACCTAAAAGATTATCGGCTTTTTAAAATCTGCTGCACTGATTGAAAATGACCTTACCAAATATAATGCAGAGTTACATGGGGGGAAATTCACTGCCATAAATATATAATTATATAAGTAATAAAAATACCCTAGAATTTGCCAACTCATGTTCTTAAAACTAGATTTAAAAATTAATTCTAAAGAAAATGATAGTAAAACTTAAAAGATACTCAACTTCTTAAGGTTCCCGCAGGATATGGAGAACTCAAGTACAGAATGAAGACAGGGCTACAAAGAGGATACAGCTCAACATCTGACTGGCTGCAAAACTGGGGAAGAACAAACTATATAAACCGTGAGGACTAAACTCCTTTAACTTCTTCTCTCTGGTCATAAAAGAGGCACCCTCAACATAGGTTAAGTGTCTATGTAGAAAAAAGCATAAAGAAGTCTGTTGAGATGGGAGGGACTGCAGCGCATCCATCAACATTTGTTTGAAAAGACCTGCCAGGCTTTCAGGAGTTACACTTAAATAATGTGACCCTTCCAGACAGGACAATAAGGAGACAGATTAGACCCTTCAAGGGATGATTCATCTTCCGACACATGGCGAGAGGGGGATCCAATACAAAGCTCGGATTCTGCATGTTTGCTTAAGCTTCTGGGCAGCTCTTGGTGTGGCCCTGTAACGAAACCGGTGAGCGGAAGGCACCTACAGTCCCAGGGTGAGTTACTCAGGAAGGCTTCAGACTGAGCCGTAAAACCAACAACTCTTCCAGGCCGACCCTCAAACAAGAACACCTGCCTTCGCCTCTTGTCGGAGCACAGGACAATTCCCAGTGCAAGATGGGCCGGGGTGCTTACTCACCCCTTTACAAGACCTGTCACCTGACCCACATTTTGAAGAAAACTCTTAAACATAAGCAGTAGAATGAAACAATGAGAAGCCGATTTTAAAAGCAAAGTAGCTGACTTCCACAACTCTAGGGGGAACACGATGTGAGAAAGAGAAAAGACACAGGCAACTCTTCACCAGCCTGTGTAATCCTTTCCCGGTTTCTCATTGCTCCATAAACTCGGTGACTCCCCGTGTGCTCGAGGGCTGGAATATAAAATGAGACGGTCCTTCAAGCCCCACAGAGTTACCCTATCAGTTAGAAAATCTTTGAGGGACCAATATTTAAACAACTGCCTTTCCTACTACCTCGAAAGTCTCAAGATTAACCCACCTCTGGGGGTGCCTGGGTGGCTCAGTCGGTTAAGCATCTGCCTTTGGCTCAGATCATGATCCCAGAGTCCTGGGATCGGGCCCCACATCGGGCTCCCTGCTCAGTGGGGAGTTGGTTTCTCCCTCTGCCTGCCGCTCCCCTTGCTTGTGCTCGCGCTCTCTCTCTCTGACAAATAAATAACAATCTTTAAAAAAGAAAAAAAAATTAACCCACCCCAATCAGTCAGGTAGCTACCTCCTGCAAATGCCTTCTTCCACTCTTCCCAATGGACCTCCCTCCTGCATTTCAGGGGACAGGGAAAATGTCACCAGTTGGGGACCAGCCCACACTCTCCATGGCCCAGGGAGCAGGAGGGCTTCTTCTCCCATCTGCTCCCCATGAAACTGTGGGGCTGGCCTCACTGGGAGAGGAAGCACCTCCCAGTGAGCTAAGTGTGCTGTGCTTCTCCCTCCTTCCTGCAGATCGAGGCCCGCAGGGAAAGAGTCTGCTCTTAAGGCTAAGAGCCCCTCTGCTCTCTAAGCAGACAGACAGGAAAACGAGGACACGGGAAGCTCCATGCTTCCGGAAAAGGAGAAAGGAGTTAAACACGAAAGTGCTACTGTTTTCAACATATTGTAAAATCCTAACCTGGTCACTAGTACCAGATATTTTTTGTACACAAAACCTGATGAGAAACAGGGTTCCAATAACTTTACCCATTGACAAATGAAGTTTAAACTCCACCCTATCTTCCAGAATCAAGTCTGTGTCCCCACCGGCTAGAAGGCAGTGTGGTAAAATGTCCTCTCCTGAATGAATTTATATTCAAGTTGCTTTCTCGCTGGAGCTCCTCACTGTTGCCTGGAAACAGGAAACCCTTCCCACCTACATGCTTCCTGACTACCCCCTCGTGGACGGTCTCCCTCTTATAGTGTGATGAATGTACCTGGCCACACTTCCACATACTATATGTCTTAAAGAAGAGCTGGTTCTTTTAAACAGAAATTTTGCCATTTGAGTGCTTAGGGAGAACATTCACTAGCCAAACAAATTAGACCCGAACACTTGGATTACTTGGGCAGCAGAACACCACCCCCTTTTGCCCCCATCCCTGCAAAATGTACTTTAATTCAAAGCATTTAAAAATGGTGACTGTTAATCAAAAATTTACTAAAACAAATGTGTCCAATAAAAACAAAAGTTACCCTGAGTTTTTCAAGCTACTGCTTTGCCTCACTGATATTTCCCTGAACACCCGACTTTCTAGGGGTAAGGGAGAACAACACCTCTTTAATAGCCCCCATATTTGAATCACCATAGTCACCCCGGTACCCCCTTACTTCAACACCCCACATCACCAGTTGCTAAGCCCTTACGAGGTCTGGTTATTTACCCTTCACTCACTCGACCTTTCCTGTCCATTCCTGTTGCTACCACTGAATTTTAGGTACCAATTAATTTTCATTTAAGATTATTGCAGCAACAAGAGTTACTGCTGTTATTATCAATTACTTAGAGAATACCATGTGCCAAGAGGCAGAGAAGCCATTTGTATATTTTAGCTCACTATTCCTTTCAATAGTCAATGGGACAGGTACATAAGTTATTATCCTGTTTTAAAGATGAGGAAATGGAGACTTTGGAGTTTAAGTAACTTGCATGGTCATACACTTAAAGGAAGCCTCAAATTCCTCTCCTTGCAAGACAGAAGCGGAATATCTTTATCTTCCAATCCTTCCTTCTATTCCTACTGATTTTTTCTCTTTGCAAATGTTTTGATAAATTTAAAGCCACAAATGTGCATTTACTTCCTTGCTAGGTGAATCACATTCTGCTTCACACTCACCAACATTACCACACACTGGTCCACCCCCTCCCTCTAGAGAGGAACAGGTGTTTCAGGGATCCTTTTTAGTATTTTAATTAATAGGAGGTATGGTAACATTTTATGTGCCTTTTAGAGATGCAGTAAAAAAATAAATTTCTTCTTGTGATTTAATGTTTATAAAGAGCTTTGGGAGAAAAAAAAGTCATAAGAAAAGTTTTGGTCAGTCCCTTGCAGCCAAAGACACAAGACCCTAATACTAAAACAAAATTCACAAGGTAAAAATTAACTAGCCAGAGAGATCAATCCTTCGAATGTTGACTTGTACCTGAAGAATACTGAATGTCAGAAAGTAAATCTGCATCACAAATTTATTCAGCTTATAATTTTGTGCTGTTATATTCTACAGAATGATGAACAAGGTCCTATAGAACTATGAATATTTTCTTGTTCATAGTTCTGTACATCCTCTTAAATTTTGGCCTTCGTATGCATGAAATACATAAACAAGCTTAACTATACCATAGATGAAACAAAAAAAGACCTCTAATGCAAAACTGAAAACCAGAAAACTGACCCAAAGTTAGTGAGTTGGTGAGGTCAAGAAACTGAAGTTATATGTTGTTACTGAGAATTTCCAGATAACGTATTCTCTGGTAGAAAATATAGGTAGGGTTTTGATTCTTAAACATACTGAAAAAATCACTTACATCTGTGCCAACAAAATAGTAAAACAGCCATTTAATTCTATCCAGGGGTAGTGTCGTGATTTACCAGCCACCCCAGGGTAAGCATGCCCTTCATACTGTTTGAGCCCCAGTTTCCCCCCATCTGCAAAGGTAACATTGGCAACCATGACTCTACCAACAGGTTGTTCTGAAAATCAAATAAGAACATGCACCAGAGGGCGCCTGGGTGGCTCAGTTGGTTAAGCGACTGCCTTTGGCTCAGGTCATGATCCTGGAGTCCCGGGATCGAGTCCCGCATCGGGCTCCCTGCTTGGCAGGGAGTCTGCTTCTCCCTCTGACCCTCCCCCCTCTCATGTGCTGTCTCTCTCTCATTCTCTCTGTCTCAAATAAATAAATAAAATCTTTAAAAAAAAAAAAAAAAGAACATGCACCAGATATAAAAATATAAAGTTCGTTCTTCCCAGCTGTCTATTCCTTGGTTCTTATCACATTTTAAAGAGTCAAACATAGAAGACAGACTTGCATTTCTGGCATACATGCTTCATTTGTCTACATTTAGAAAACTTATGTTTTCATTTTTATTAGAACTTTAGAGATGTTATGTTACTCAAGGACTACATGCCTATTAAAATTGTTTAAATCAGACATAATCACCCACTAAAATCAGGCCAGTGACCACTACTGTATCAGCAATTATCAAAGATATGATTTTTACTTAGGAAATCTTCAGTGCTGACAATTATATTTATCTTCAAACCAAAAACCTAAAAGAAATGGATGGATGATGTGGCATGTAACAAAACATAATGAACATAATCCTGTACATCACTTCTTTAGACGGTAAATATCCATTCCCATCAGATGGTCAGTGTGAGCAACAGTGGTGGCAATTTTGCCAGACCTGAAATATTTGTGAGCTGAAAGTTTTTGTTTTGGGGTTTTTTCCCCCTAAATGAAAAGCTATGCCATTCACTCTGAAATTTAGACCAAAAACATCTTATTCACCAGAAAAGTGATATTATCAAGCAAATCCTAATCAAACTGTCTGTGAATACTGACAACAGAATGGGAGAATGTCAAATACACCTGAAGTGACATTATTAAACGTGTTATCAATTTAGTATGGCTTATGGGCGCCTGGGTGGCTCAGTCGTTGGGCATCTGCCTTCGGCTCAGGTCATGATCCCGGGGTCCTGGGATCGAGCCCCGCATCGGGCTCCCTGCTCCGCGGGAAGCCTGCTTCTCCCTCTCCCACTCCCCCTGCTGTGTTCCCTCTCTTGCTGTGTCTCTCTCTGTCAAATAAATAAATAAAATCTTTAAAAAAAATTAAAAAATACACCTGAAGTGACATTATTAAATGTGTTCTAAATTTAGTATGGCTTATAATGTGATACACAACTAAATAGTCTATGCCTTCATAAAGTGGTGAGGGAGGGGAGAGGAAAAGGGAAAGACAACTGAGGGTTTTACTATTTTTAATTAAAATTATATGATTAGACAACTAAAGAGGAGAGAAAATTCTTTACAAGAAACTTTGTCATCAAGTTCACTGAGACAAAAATGCTTTGAGGCCTAGATCATCCAGGTAATGGTATTGGTTTTGCCACTAGACTTTAGAAGAGTAGAAACAGTACGTGTTTAATTGCCAGCTTCATTTGCAGGTTTGCGTAACTCTTCGGTTCTATTACACGTTTCCATTTCTCCTTCTCTGTGTTTAAATCTGAGAACAATTCTAACAGTCCGTGGATAGCTAGTGTTAAAACCTAGCTGGACATCTGGGTAACAGCAACTATGATAGCACCTCACTAGCCTAGAAAGTCCACTTGAATTGGCTTACACTGCCCTCTACAGCCTTGAGTCATCCCTCTGAAAAATAAATCTGTATTTTTGTAATGCGGAAGTACAACACCAAAGGGTCAAGAGATCTTCTTCGGCATTTGGCTTTATCTCTGAATCAAATTAATAGTGGTGACTTGAAAGCTGGATTTTTAAATATTGTTATATACCTTTTTACCCATTTTCATTCATTAAACTCCTAATGAGGAATTTCCTTTATTTCATCTCAACAAATAATTATCATACATGACACTGTGCTAGGCGTTAGGAGTACCAAAATATATATGACATGATCCTTTATCCTTCATAATTTCCAAAGAGCAGCCTAAACTTTAATAGATAATAATAAAAAAATACGTACTTGAAACTGCATTTCTTAAATAGCAATCTGAAGCTTCTATATTGCAAAAGAGAGTGACATAACCTACTCCCGTATATAATTTAACACAATGTTATGTTGAAGTAAGAGAATGCTGGATTTGCATCTGTAATTCTCGGTTAGTCGTGTGATCATGGAGTTTACTTTATCTTTCTGGATCTCAGTTTTCTCATTTATAAAATGGGGATGTTTATAATCCTTACCACTACTTTTGGGGAAGAGTAAGTGACAAATCCTTGAAGCCATATTGCCTTATCATAGTGAGAGTTCAATAAAAAATAGTTACGAAATTATTTTTATTGCCCTTGTATACATTCCAAACCAAAAATGGGAGACACATGGTGCGAAAAAACGTTAGTGTACTTAAGAAGACAACGAGAGATTTTTTTAAGATTTAATTTATTTATTTGAAAGACAGAGACTGAGCGAGAGTGAGAGAGAGCATGAGCAGGGGGAGGGGAAGAAGCAGACTCCCCTGCTCAGCAGGGAGCCCGATGCAGGACTCGATCCCAGGACCCTGGGATCATGACCTGAGCTGAAGACACTCGCTTAACCAACTGAGCCACCCACGCACCCCAACAAGAGGATTTTAAATAGAAACTGTCCCGAAAAACCAAAACTGTGTATTTCCTCTAAAATCTATTGAAAATAGTCAACAAAGCTATAACTATGTCTAATCTATAGTTTCATTTTCAAAGCCCACATATTTTCATAAACATTTTATTATTTGTACCTCAGGAAATTTAGAGTTTAGACAAATACACCAGATGATTTTACTCAATCTTAGAGAATACTTTTTATCTCTACTAAACATAACTTACTTGATTCTTTGTGTTGTTATTTAGATTTAATCTGTGTACATATTAAAGGATCATAATTGTAAAACACTGAAAAATGGGGCGCCCGGGTGGCTCAGTAGGTTAAGCATCAGCCTCCCTGCTCAGCGGGGAGCCTGCTTCTCCCTCTCCCCCTTGCTTGTGCCCCGCCCTCAAGTAAATAAATAAATCTTTTTTTTTAAAAAAGGCACAAACTTCCAGTGTAAGATAAATAAGTGATGGGGACATGATATGTGAAACGATGACTATGTTAACCTGCTGTATGGTATATATGAAAGCTGCTAAGAGCATAAATCCTAAAAGTTCTCATCACAAGGAAAAAATGTATGTTTTTGTATCTATATGAGGTGATGGATGGTAACTACACATATTGTGGTAATCATTTCATATTATATGTAAGTCAAGACACTATGCTGTACAACTTACAATGTTGTATGTCAATTATGTCTCAATAAAACCCAAAGAAAGAATCAAAAGAAGTAACCACAAAATAGGAAAGAAATCTTTGCTATTCAAACCAGCAGAGCAAATAAAGCATAAAACAGAGAAAATTGATCATTCCAACAAAAGTCTGAAAAGTAGAAATGAAGAAAGGATAATAAAGAAAAAATCAGAGATATGTTCAGGCTAAATTAAAAACTAAAAAGTAAAATCTAGTTATGTTCATATTCATAAAAGGCACACCTAAAACAAAATGACACACAGAGGTTTTAAAATTCAGGGATGTGAAACTATGCAGCAGGCAAATGGAAAGAAAAAGTACATATAGCAATAGTAACAACAGACAAGAAATCAAGGAGAAAATCATTAAAAGGGATAAAGAAATATTTATTTTGTCCAAAAGACTATTCCAAGAGCGAATAATAGTCACTGATCCTTATACATTTATCAATATAGCTGGGAAATACATAGCAAAAAATAAATTCAGGTAACAGAAAATGAGAAATCACAGTCACATTTGGGAGACTTTAAAATACCTCTCAGAAAATAACAGGTAAATTAAAAGCAAAATAAGAAATGCCATGAAGAATACAAATAACACATTCACATTAACCTAACAGATATAATTTTTTTTTAAGATTTTATTTATTTATTTGACAGAGAGAGAGAGACACAGCGATAGACGGAACACAAGCAGGGGGAGTGGGAGAGGGAGAAGCAGGCTTCCCGCAGAGCAAGGAGCCTGATGCGGGGCTCGATCCCAGGACCCTGGGATCATGACCTGAGCCGGAGGCAGATGCTTAACGACTGAGCCACCCAGGGGCCCCTAACAGATATAATATTAACCTAACAGATCTAAATATGTAGCACTCTGGACCCTACTTATGAAGAAATCAATTCTTTTCAAAGACACGTGAAATATTCAGAATAATGATATTAACAAATTCCGAAATATTGCTATCCTGTAGGCCATCCACTAACGAATGAGAATAGGAAACCAGTGAGAAATCAATGATAAAATGACAGCCCCTAAAGTCTTTAACTGGAAATTATAACCCTTTTTCTAAGAGATATAATGGTAAAAGAATAAATCAAAGTGCGATTTTTAAATATTTCAAACTGACAATAACCATGCTATACAAGAAAACCTGTGAAATGTCATCAAAACGGTACTCCTAGGAAACAGTGCAACAAATGGCATTTTAGAGAATAAAAGTTTGAGAACAGATGAATTATTCCAAAAGCACTAGAAAAAAGGACCAAAAAAGACAATTAATTAGGATGAAAAATTAATAAACACATGAGAAAAACTAGAGACAGAGGAAAGATTAAAGCTTTAGAAGACTAAGAACAACTTTATACCACAAACTTTAAAGTCTACATGAAATGGTTTCCTAACATAATATAAATTATCAAAACTTACCAAAGAACAAGCAGAAAACCAAGAATGCAATAACCAAAGTGTAAAAAAAAAAAAAAATATATATATATATATATATATATATATATATATATAGCAGTTCCCAAAGATCTACATCCTCAAAAATGGACCTAGCCTGGGACAGTTTTATAGGAGTTCTAATAAACATTCAGAATAAATAATTTTCACCTGAAGCCAACTATTTCCTAGCATAGAAAGGTATAAGAAACCATGTAAGCTAAGGCTCTAAGTGAGCCTTATGCTAGAACCAGGTAAAAATAGCAAAGAAAAGGAAAACTGTCTAATCACACTTCAACATGGATGTAGAATTCTTATGTAAAATTTAAAAATATATTAAAACGAAGTATAAAAAGAGTGACATCAAGTAGAGTTTATCTCAGAAATATAAGGATGATCACCATCAGAAAATTTATCATTGCAACTCACTACATTAATAGTGTAAAAGAAGAAAATGACATGATCAGGTCAACAAACTATTTTACCACACATTCAACCTGATAAAGAGGATCTAGGAGAAGCATATAGAAAGCATCATTCATAGTAGTGAAATATATACTGGATGCATTAAAATATGTAAAAAAATATACAAAGAAGGGATGTACACTATTACTAGGAGTAATCAACATTATACCAGAAGTACTAGCCAATGCATTAACCAAAAGTAAAACAGAAATAAAGAAAAATAGAAAAAGTAAAAGATTGAACAAGGTGACAAACCATCATTAGTAACCTAGAATTTGATTTTCTGTAAGAGCATCAACTGACAAATTAGTGAAACTAGTAAGAGGGATATTATAAAGCTTTTATAAGTCAATTTACTATTTTCAAAGAAATGTAAAAACACATCAATAGAACACAATATGTAAGTTCAAAAATCAACCCCAGAACATTGGCACATCATAAAAGCTTTTCAAATTACTTAGAGAAAGCACCTGCTACATACAGGGCTGGACTGTATCTGACTGCCCCTTTGTGGAGGGGGTGAAGGATGGGAGGAGTATAAAGATTCACCTCCATCTCACAACATTAACAGTAAATTGTAAACAGATTTTTAAAAAGGTTTAAACATGAGAATCAAAGAGATATATGTATAAGAGAATATACAAAGGAGTACGTGTATCAGTGATACTGGGGGTAGGAGAGGCCTTCTTGAACAAAGTACAGAGGGAAAAGACTGATAAAGTTGGCTATGAAAAAAATGTCCCCATGAGAAATGCCACTATAAACAAAGTCAAAAAAATAAACTATGAGAAATATTTGCCATATATATTAATATATTTAGGCAAACAAAAAATATGTATTTATTCGGCTACATATGTAAAGTTCATTCAAAAACAAAGTATATATAAGCTGGTAATTTCAGGGAAAGAAAAAAGGAGTTAATAAATAGATGAAAGTATGTTCAATTTCATGGAAAATTATCATGGAAAATTCAAAGTAAAACAAGGTAACATTTTCACATATCAGACTTGAAAAATTTTAAAGTTTAACAATACCAAGTTTTGTAAAGGTATAGGAAAACAGTGACTATACTTTGCTTTCTTCTTTGAAAATATATACACAGGTGACTGCACTGAAGGGTTCTAAAGAATACACACCTAACTGATCAAATAGCTAGACTGGGGGGCTTGGTGGGGTAAGTGGAAAAACATTAACATTGGGAATAAAAGTCAAAAGGAAGTTCATATCTGTTCTTCATTCAGCATTCATTCACAAACATTTATTGAGCGGTCGATACATGCCAGACCCTATTCTAAGCACTGGATATAGACAGCAAACAAAACGGTCAAAGGCCCTGTTTTCATGAAGCTTCCTTTCTACAGGGAAAGGGAAGACAAACTCTAAACATTAAAAGACTCAGTCAGTTAAGTGTCTGATTTTGGCTCAGCTCATGATCTCAGGGTTGTGAGATTGAGCCCCAGGTCCAGCTCTGTGCTGGAGGTGGAGCTTGGTTAAGATTTTCTCTCCCTCTGCCCCTCCCCCGACAAAACACACACACACACACACACACACAACAACAGATGTTGGTTTGTCTACTTCCTAAATATTTGCAAAATACCATGTAAAAATTTCCCCATATTTTGGAAGGGAAAAAAAAAGCCTCTGACTGCTATAGTCTTGTGGTTCATTTGGTAAAAAAAGATAACCTCAGATACTGGTACTTTTTATGTTATATTTGTTTGATTAAAATTTGAAATATAAAAACACAGATTTACAAGTCTGGTTAAACAAGAAGCAGTTTCCAAAATTTAAAAAGCTCCTTCACTTTCTAATTTATCATTAATAGTTCTTAAAAATACACTCATAAATACATTTTACATATTAACTTGTTAAAAATTCTATTCCATTCAGCTAACCTGCAAGAATAAATGAATTATATACAGTGTGCCATTAAAAAACTACTTTTAATTAATTACTTACATAGGACAACTACCAACATGTTAAAAAAAAAAAAACAGCCCACTAAATAAACTGTATTTGTCTAAAGCAATGACAGACTCTGAAGAACTATTTTTCTTTTAAGACACTCATTGTCTACATCTGCCTACTATAAAACACATGTTCAAGGCATGAATATTTGAGTAAAGCGAAACTTCCCTTAAAACAAGTGTGTTTATTTGAACACACAATTTCAGAACCAAATCAACAAGTGTTTTACGGGTTCACGCTCATAAGGGATCACATGTGTGTTTATTTGAATGTAATCTCACTGAAATAAACACAGCTGCGTTTATTTCAACGTGTGAGAATCCAGATCTACACGTGTTTGTGCAAGAATGAATCACGAAAACATGGCTTAGTGCATGGAAATGTGATGAGGAAAGAGCACACAGCACAATCACTTTCTTCAAACACATTGCTGAAAATTAAATCTATAGCTAAAAGGTATTTCAGGACAAGGAACAATTTAATCTGTCCCACTATGCACCTGAGAATATCAACTTACACCATCAAGTACTAAAGTGTTTCCCTTCGTATTTCATTTGAAAAAAATTTTTAAAATGCAAAGAATGATAAATAACAAATATGCATGAACCTATCACCAAAATTTAACCTTCTACAGTATATACTTGACCTTTTTTTTAAGAAAATAAACAAAACAATGTAAATAAAATTGATATCCTCCATTTTTCTCTCCCTAGTCCCATTCATCTTCATCCCTTCCTCCTCAGAAACGGACACTGTCATGAATTTGAGCTAAACAATGTATAGCATTATTTGGGTGGTTTTTTTAATTTATTTGAGAGAGAGAGTCCAGCAAGGGGAGCAGCAGAGGGAGAGGGAGCCCAATATGGGGCTCGATCCCAGGACCCTGGGATCATGATCTGAGTCCAAGGCAGACGCTTAACTGACTGAGCCACCCAGGTGCCCAGTGGGTGTTTTCTAAAACATATATTGGAGATACAAAGAAAAATTATTCTGCAATTTTCTTTTTTTGTCTGTCAACACTGTTTTTGAGATTGATCCATACAAACTCACTTCATTCATTTTTACTGGTTCACAGTTATCCCATCATGTGAATGCACCATAATGTATGTGTTTCAATGACACTCTTTCCAGTTTTCTGTACTATAAAACAATTCTGCCATGAATGTCCTTAAACATGTGCCTTTGGGCAGATGCTTGAGAGTTTCTCTAAAGTATAAGTAGATGTAAAATTGCTACATTTCTCAACTTTTGCTAGATATTAACAAACTGCTCCTTTAAGGAGTTATGACAAATTGTACTGTGATTTGGAATGGGTTCTACATAACTAGGACAATCTGTCCCAAGCATAGCATTCAAGGAATCCGTTTCTGAAATGGTAAAACTTTATTCTACACCTTGCAACACCTAAGATACAGACCATACAGACTTTCATGTTCTTGTCTGATCTACTTAGGTTAGTTAGCACAGTGGTTCCAACCAGAGGGGATTTCGATTGTCATGACGAGGGGAATGGTACTGGCCAGGGATGTCTCAATTTCCCCAGTATTATCTTTTGAAGAAGAGAATATCCACCTCGTTTGTTCTGGCAAAAATTCACATTCATTCTGTGGCCAAATATAAATTCCAGAAACTTCTGGCCTACAAAATCATTCTCTAAATAATAATAAGCAGTGGCCCCAAGTGGAAGTGTTTTCTGACATCACAAACAGTTGGACTCAGAAAAAGGAGAATGAGCTAACTGCAAAAATGCCATTCCAAGCCCCATTAATCACAGTACTTACAACACCTCTTTCTGAAGTAAATGACTATACATATCTAAACTGAAACAACTGGAAATACAACTAAATCTGAGTCTCATGGCTTATCAGAAAGAAATCTCTCACTTCCTAGTTGACTTTACTTAGTATCTTGGCTGACATTTTTTTTTTTTTAAGATTTTATTTATTTATTTGAGAGAGTGAGAGAGAGAAAGAGCACAAGACGGGGGAGCGGGAGAGGGAGAAGCAGACTCCCCGCCGAGCAGGGAGCCCGATGCGGGACTCGATCCCGGGACTCCAGGATCATGACCTGAGCCGAAGGCAGTCGCTTAACCAACTGAGCCACCCAGGCGCCCTCTTGGCTGACATTTTTGCCTTTTCTTTTATTTACAAATTGAAGCCCATCGCAAGAGCAAGCAAGAAAGATTTTCAAGCCAAACTATTTAATTGCTTCTTCAGGGGAAAAAAAAAGGAGAGATAAAGAGTCAAGATACTCCATAGGAAGAGCTGAAACATGTATGCTTTTGCCTGGAAAGTCTTCTTTTCCCATTTTTTTTCCATTATATTCCCTACCCTGAGTTAGAAAGCAATAGGGGTTTGACTTTCTCTCGATTTAATATGCAAAATGTTAACTTCATTATTCATTTGGAGGCTATGTGAGTCAATGGATGAAAAAACTGAAGAAGAAGTTAAGAGTCCAAGAATTTTAATCCTAAATGACACTGACCCTCTCTTACCATCGCCATCCTTGGCAATTTTATTATCAGACCTTGTGGCTTTCAATAATTGCCATGACAATTAAGTCTTGTAAATCTGCATATCCACCCCAGAGTTTTAGTTCAGCAGTCCAGCTGCTTGCCCGACATCTCCACATGGGCTGCCCCCAACCAAACACTCCTAAGCCTGCGCTCATAAACCTGAACCGTCCACTCTCTGCACCACTCTCAGACACCCTCCACTGCAGAAGCCCCATCCCTGCGTGAAAGGACTAGCCTTCTCTCAGGGAGTTTCTTCAATGGCTTGCTCTGCTTTCTTCCCTCAACTCCTGTTCTGCTTCTTCTATAGTATCCTTTCTGTTTCTCTTCCGGTTTAATTGCCACAGCCAAGAGCAGGTCCTAGTTTATCATGGACACTGATTGCTTCCAGACTTGTCTCCCTTCCGCTTATCCCATTTCTCCTGCTAAAATTCATCCTACACATCTGTTGTCATATTAATCTTCCTAAAGGAGAGTTCTGACTACATTGCTTCCCAGATTAAAAATCTTCACTTGCCTGGCATCTAAGGATATCCGCAACCTGGCCTCAAACCAATGTTGAACGACTTTTCTCTCCCAGAAGTCTTTAATAAGCCAAACTGCAGCCAAACAGAATAACTAGCTTTCTATAACAAACCCACACTCGAATACTATTGTGCCTTTTCTCAGGCTATTCCTTCCACCTAAGAAGCCTCTCACATACATTTTTACATGTCCAGATCTCATCTTACCTCAAGGCAAAATCAAATGGCACTACTTTCGCGAGGGCTTCTGTTTTCCTCAGTCTGAACCAACTGCGTCCTCTAAATCGTCTCTTGAGCATTTATCTTCATGTTGTTATTGGTAGTACTGTTTCAACCACAGGAGACAGTAGAGCTAATGGTTAGGAAGACGGACTTGGAGCCAGACTGCCTGAGTTCAAATCCCATCGCTCACTGTGGACTTTGAGCTAGTTACAGAACCCCCCTGTGCCTCAGTGTAGTGGACACTGGGATGCCCCACCCAGATTCACCTTAAGCTGGCATACCCAGGTGCTGGGGGTGTTGGATGCTAATGACTCACAGCTACACAAGGGCTACCTTTTCCAGAGACTCTGGGAGACTATATGTCTCCCTCACTATCTATTCCCCAGAGTAGTCCCCCACAGCCAATGACTGACTGATCAAAATACCAAAATGACTCTCTTCTCAACGGCAACTCTACAGTGCCATTCAGGTTCCAGAACTCCTCAAAGGATCCCACTAAGGCTACATTTTTAGCAAAACATAAACCTTTACCTGGTTTCTTCCTCTACCTGAGGTGGTTCTCAAACTTTAGAATCGGTCGGAATCACCTAGAAGACTAAACCACAGGTTTCTGCCCAACTCCCTTGAGATTCTGACCAGAGGTTCCTGAGTGAGATCTGAGAATATGCATTTCTAACAGGTTTGCTGACATTGCTAGTCCAGGGACCACTGCCCTCAGCATCCTGCTTCCCTTTCTTGCTCTGGTTCCTCCTGACGCCTCCCCTCAATAAATCACTTACACAAGACTCTGCTTCTCGGGCTCTGCTTCTAGGAAAACTGTCCTAAGACACACAGCTTCTTAATGTATAAAATGGGTATATTATGACTAATCAAATGATTGTGGAGATAACATCAGATAATACATGCAACAGGCTTAGGATAGTACGTAGCCTATAAAAAGCTCTCGATAAATACTAGTCACCATCACCACCTACCCTAGTATTACTAAACATTCCTTGAGCATTGGATCTATCCCTATGTATTGCTATTACATAAGAGCAACACTTACAATTGAAATCAATCTGGTGGGTTTGATGTATTTTGCATTGCACTAGATAGAATAACTAAAATTTGGTCTCTACTGAAAGGGAGCTTTAACATCTCCTCTCTGAAAGGCACTGAGTAAAAACAGAGGTAAAAGCATTGTTATAGTTGCAGGCAAGGTTCAAGAAAGAATTCAAAAATGGGAATAAAACGCAGGGAGTAGGTCATCAGTCGAATTCCCGAAGGGTGACTACTGCAAAGGAAAGTGTCAGCTGTTATCCTAAAAGGATGTTAAAGAAACAAAATGGGAGATCACATAATGTGAATAAGTCTTACTATACAACAGAGTACCAGCAAAACAATGCATGTGAAGGAATCTTTGATTTCCTGACCATAGATCTATTGCTTGACTTAATAAACTGTTCACAATTAGAGCAGTAGGAATTTTTGGTGTTTAGGTGAACAATAGGCATTAATCAACTTCTCTAGCTAATGGTAGACTTTAGCTAAAAAAAGTCCACTAAAATGTATAGCCATTTTGCACAGCTGTCTTGATGAAGCCCACACTTCTTAAAATGAAATAACCATGCCATGTCCACTGCCACCATTGCTGGGGGACTATAGAGAGTGGTGTAATAAGCAGAAGCCACAAAATAAAAAGGTAAATATTCTTAGGGTATTGATTTTCTTGATGGAAAATAATTTCAAGCAGTACTTCTATGTTAAAACATGTGGGTATATTCTTTTTTTTTTTTTTAAGATTTTCTTTATTTATTTGAGAGAGAGAGTGAGAGAGAGAGAGAGAGAGCACAAGACGGGGGAGCGGGAGAGGGAGAAGCAGACTCCCTGCTGAGCAGGGAGCCCGATGCGGGACTTGATCCCGGGACTCCAGGATCATGACCTGAGCCGAAGGCAGTCGCCCAACCAACTGAGCCACCCAGGCGCCCCATGTGGGTATATTCTTAATAGGTATGTGGATGATATCAGTGTATGCTTTTGTCAATATTTATCAAACTCTATACTTAAGATCCTTGCATTTTACCATGTCAACTTTTCCTCAAAAAAGGTATATATTTTAGAATACAACGTAACATTCAAGCTGGATTTTTAGAATAAAGCCTTCTAGAAACTTCAAATTCTGAGCTTTTGGCAGAACAATCTGGCCTATCACCCTGACCTTCATATGAACATAAGTTTATTTTCTTCTGCTATTTAGTACATTAGTAGCAAACTTAGAGAAACAGAATATTAAGAAAACCAAAGATCCCTCTGATTCTGGCTTCTAGATTTATTTAAGAAAGAGCTCCAGAATCTAGCCAAAGATGCTTGCTTGGTTCCTTAAAGTTTTCCAACATCTTCACTTGTTGCTTTACACAAATTGAACCTTTTCTGGAAATTTAAATGGGTGATATAGTGGGATTACCATTAAGACTTACTTGTCTGTGCCTGAAAACATATTTCCTGAAGCAATCTCTTCAAAAGAAATACCAGAAAATCACCACAATCACAGTAGCTCCAGTGGGACAGGCCCACTGGTTTTGTTCATTAAAGTTATAACTGCAGAAAGTTACCAGATACCTGTAAAGCTGTTTAACACCCAGCATTTACAGGTAATACTTTCCGACAGAGAGAAGGGCTCTGAAAGTTTGCTCAGCAGAATGGTCTGGCTCAAGGCCCAAATCTAAAACAACATCTAATCCAAAAAAGTAAAATATATACACACACCTCAAACCTTTCAATCTAACATAAGCCATTTTATATATACTAAGAAGCATATAAACCTGTTCAGTAAACATCTATTGAGTCAAAGTTTAAATGGCAGTAGGTTCTATTAGCCCATAATTTTTTAAACTGGCAAGCAAAATCCCAGGCTCTCGAAGGAACTTGGCAGGATAGCAATCAAGAGTGATAGAACATCAGAGCATGTGAACAGCAGAGCCCCGCAGGCCCCGAGCCACCCAGGCCAGTACTCAGACTGAGAGGAGAGACAAGGGCTTGTTGTGGCAGGACATGGCTTTCTCCCCTGACATCAACCCCACAAGATTATGGATGAACTCCAAAACCTCCTACTTGCTATAATGCCCCATTATTTTTCTATCATAAACGTATTTAAATTATAGTTTGTATTTTCTATTTTTATCTTCTCTGGGACAACAGTGTTAAACCGTTTCTGTGCTAATGTTTATGACAGTCATGCATGTGGGGGTTGGTTATTTGTCCAGAAATTTTGGTGGACTATAAGAAATTACTACTCATTCAAATTCACGAGAATTTGGGAGAACAATTCTTTGTTGGCTTTCTCCATGATTTCACAGGCTTCAAACAGGGATGTTTTCAGCATCTGAAAAGAGAGCCTCCTTCAACAACAGCTCTCTATCCCAGCAGTGTCTCAGATGTCCTTCCTTGGGGCTTCTTTAACTCACATCTTTCTAACCTAGAGATGCATATTATTTCCAGAAGATGAGGATCGTATTCGTAAATGTGAGCGGGACAGTATTTTTGGTTCAGTTTCTGCTTTTTTTTTTTTTTTTAAGATTTTATTTATTTGAGAGAGAGAGAATGAGAGAGCACATGAGAGGGAGGAGGGCCAGAGGGAGAAGCAGACTCCCTGCCGAGCAGGGAGCCCAATGCGGGACTCGATCTCAGGACTCCAGGATCATGACCTGAGCGAAGGCAGTCGCTTTACCAACTGAGCCACCCAGGCGCCCCTCAGTTTCTGCTTTTTGAGGAATATTTTTGTGCTGAACTTTTATGATCACAGCAATCAATGTCTTCTTGAAAAAGTTAAGCATTCTCCAAGCATTTTCCAGGGTCCATGTGGATTATTTTGACCTTTGTACACAGCCTTTTCTTTGCTAAAGTGCCCTTGGCAATCTACAAATTCCTTTGTGAACGGGACACATCTAAAACCTTAAAAGAAATATTCCAACTGTACTATACTGTTTGGCCAAATCACCCTGTTTTCAACTCCTCCTACTCAAAACCTTTAGTCTATATGCAACTAGAAAGAGTAGGACAGGGGATGGGAAATTGAGCAACCAAACCTCAAACAGGCTTTGGTCTAGCATTTAAATAAGAACTCTGAAAAGAAAGTAGAAACAAAGGTATTTTTTAAAAGAATGGATTTCCATGTTAAGATAAAGCCATTCTCAGTCATTTGTGTGGATTTCTTGCTAAAAATATTCTTTATGTGGTAGAGAGCCTTACACAATATGGAAAAGGCAAAAAATGATGTTATAATCATTGCTGTGGATAAAAAGGCCTCAAGATAGTCCCATCAGTAGACTTAATATTACTTCTGGATTTCCTTCCCATCGATTCACCTCCATTCCATCTTTTTTTATGACTCAAGATTTTAGAGAGAAAAAGATTGCTGTTATCAAGTTTAAGGTATTTACAAACCATAAGATATAACCACACATCTACAGTCCCTTGAGTAACTGCTTGTCTGGAGCATGGGGGAAAAAAAAATCACAATCAAATCTAAAATACTACCATTTTCCTGAAATAACAGTCTACCATTGTTAGAAATCTAGAAAATAAGTGTTCCAGAATTAAAGATATAATAAAAATAGACAGAATAATTAGGAAAATTAAGTAACAAAAATGTATATATTGAGAAAGTAACCATGTCTTTTGCTTAAAAATAACACTGTGCCAAAAAAGAGAAATGATACCAGTCTATCTGCAACAAAATCTCTTTGGGTACCAGGTCAATTAAGATAGACCCACTTTAGGGCGCCTGGGTGGCTCAGTTGGTTAAGCGACTGCCTTCGGCTCAGGTCATGATCCTGGAGTCCCTGGATCGAGTCCCGCATCGGGCTCCCTGCTCGGCAGGGAGTCTGCTTCTCCCTCTGGCCCTCCCCCCTCTCATGTGCTCTCTCTCATTCTCTCGCTCTCAAATAAATAAATAAAATCTTTAAAAAAAAAAAATAGACCCACTTTAAACACAGAAAATGTGAGAGAAAAAGATCAATTTATTTTCCACAAATAACAGCCACAAAAGGGTTTAAAAATTAAGAATGAATAATATTTCAAATCTGTCATCAGTAGTCCCTCACTGCTGTCTGTTTTGTTCCTTGATCTTCAGCTTCTTTCCTTCAGAAAAGCAACAGCCCTGTGCATAGCCAGCCCTCCTGGGTCTGGATCCCACAGCCCCAAATTTCATCCACTTTACTCCCAAGTGTGCCTCTCTGGTACCCCACTAGCATCTGCCCAGATCAGAGTCATCTGCAGCACTTGTGAACAATGCAGATTCTTAGATCCTACTCGGGAGACTCCGACTGTTCAGAAGTCGACCAGGGAGGCATTAGTTGGGGCAGTAATGAAGCATCCTCTGAAGGCCTCATTTATTTACCTCTTCACTTACCCTTTCACTTTAGTGTATGAGGAGTATCTTTCAATGGCTGTCTTGGGTTCTCCTGCCGGCAACTGTTTTCTGATCTCCATCTCAGCCTATAAAAGGCACCTCTCCTGTTGAAGCCCCAAGTCTCTCCTTCCTCAGGCTGCCCTCACAGGCAAAAAGCTCATCCACCCAATCTGTCCTTTAGCACATGCATTTAAAAAGCACAGGCCTAGGGGCGCCTGGGTGGCTCAGTCGGTTGAGCATAAACTCTGGTTGCGGCTGGGGTCATGATCTCAGGACCTTGGGATGGAGCCCCCCCCCACCTCCAGGGTCAGGCTCTGTGTTCAGAGGGAGTCTGCTGGAGACTCTCTCTTTCCCTCTGCCCCTCCCCAGCCTCCCACCACTCTCTTTCCCTCTCTCTAAATAAGTAAGTAAATAAAATCTTAAAAAAAAAAAAAAAAAGCACAGACCTAGATATTAATTGTAAATACTTGGGGCAGATTGGACTTAGACTCTAGAGTCCAAATGACTAGAATTCACATCCTAGCATAGAAACAGTTAGCTGAGTGGATAAGATATTTAACTACCTGGAGTCTTAGGTTCTTCACAGGTAGTCTTACAGTATTCCCATAAATATTAAATGAAATGATTTAAAATAACTATCACAGGGCGCCTGGGTGGCTCAGTTGGTTAAGTGACTGCCTTCAGCTCAGGTCATGATCCTGGAGTCCCGGGATCGAGTCCCACATCGGGCTCGCTGCTTGGCAGTGGGTCTGCTTCTCCCTCTGACCCTCCTCCCTCTCCCTCTCATGCTCTCTCTCATTCTCTCTCTCACAAATAAATAAAATCTTAAAAAAATAGAATCAAATAAATAAAAGAAAATAACTATCACATTGTCTAGTATATACTGCTCAATAAAACAGTAGCAATTATTATTATAAATACAGAAGAACTTATAAAAATGGTTATTCTATCGGTATAATACAGTGAGAATTTTCATCATTCATTTTAATAGGATGTCTAAATACCAATTAAGTCAAACTTTTCACTACTGAGTAGTTCTTTCAAACTCAGCAAATTTAGCAGATCCTTACCAATCTGAGGTTACTCTGCCACTCAAAATAAAATTTTTAAGTTTTTTTACTTATGAAGTCAAATAAAATACAGGGAATTTAAAGGGTAAGTAAATTGAAATCTTTGCCACCTCAGCAAAAATGACTAAAAATGGCTTTGATCTATAAATCCCTAAATAATTTGACCTGCAACGTCGAGATTGCACATCTCCCTGCCTTTAGTCATAGTTATTCAGACTAGCTGAAATGTCCCTGTTCTTCAGACCTGAACAAGAGAAACATGAAGAAACTCAGATGAGAATTCATCATCTTACTGCAAGATAAAGAACCTTTCATTGGGGGAGGGGAAGCTGGAGACAGTCCTATTATCTTTTAATTTTTTCAAGCACTTTTACTGATTTGACATTCTTTTAAAACACGATCTTAGTTTTAACAATGATTTAGAGGATGATCACTCAGTTTCATACTTTTCCATCCGTAATATTGGAGTAATACCTACTTGTACTAAGTCCTTACTGCCTATTTTCTCTATTACTAGAAAAGCTGGCCCTGCAGGTACCTATTTTTCTTTACTTTATATTCCTGGAGCTTAATACCATGCCAGCCAGGCAAAAGGCAGGACCTCAATAAATGTCTGTCAAATGAATGTAAAGGTTTCCATTTAAGAGTTTACTTCTGAATGTAGCAAGAGTTGTTTTAACTCCCTTCTCTAACATTAGCAGAGGACCAGACCAAGTCCAAGAGTAATCCCTTAACACACTAATATCTCTCACAGCTGAAAGAAACACAGCAATTATTTATTGGGGGCATCTTCCCATGCCTTACACTCTACTCAGAAAAGGGCAATGTTTGGGCGCCTGGGTGGCTCAGGTTGGTTAAGCGACTGCCTTCGGCTCAGGTCATGATCCTGGAGTCCCGGGATGGAGTCCCGCATCGGGCTCCCTGCTCGGCAGGGAGTCTGCTTCTCCCTTTGACCCTCCCTACTCTCATGTGCTCTCTCTCATTCTCTCTCTCTCAAATAAATAAATAAAATCTTTAAAAAAAAAAAAAAAGAAAAGGGCAATGTTCTCCAACAAAGGTAACCATGGGCCTTTCAGCCTCCTATGTGAAAAAAGATACAAGTCAAGAAAACTTATGAAGAATACTAAATAATCTGAACTACAATTTGTCAATGTTTGTGGGAAGAGTCTTCCCCTGTGGCTCTCAGAGGTCAGAGTCACAAGCAGTTACCCTGGGAAGGACCTCCCTAATCATTCCAGGCCAGTCCCTACTTTATAGATGGGAAAACTGAGGCCTGTTGAAATAAAATGTCTGGCAGAGGTTACATATTTCGGTGGTGCAAAAGCCAGGGCTGGAATCAGGTCTATCAATTTTCAGGACTTACACCCTAACATACAGGTATATTAATAAGGTCTGTGATCCTAAAAGGAAAGAAATCATACATATTACATTTTTATATTGTCTCTTTTCAGTCTTCTACATTTGTGCTAGATGGGAAGGCAAAGGCTGATACGACTTTCCTGAAGAATGCTTTCCTAAATGTATTATACTAAGTAAAACTTAAACACCATTATTATTCTAAATGTTTCTTTAAATGAAAAAGAAGAAAGAAAGAAAAAGAAACCTCCCCAAAATGCTTTCCTGGAACCTACTTTATAAAACTGATGATCATAAAGAATTTTCACATAAAAATCAACAGTGTTATCACTGGGCTACGTTACTGACTCAAGATGCATCACCAAATAAGTAACTGATACGTGGTTATTTCTGTATTTCCTCTCTCCTTTCCTGATGTGTGTGTGTATTTATAACACAAAATATACAAAGGGCCCCAAAGAACTATAAAATATATTTAAAACTGAACTCTGCTATAAATTACCTAAGCGTTGACATAATTACTTAACATTTCTTTGCTTTCACTGTGTTTAGAAGGGCTCTTGCAACCACGACTTAGATAGTGCTAAACCCTTAGAAAAGTGGTTCCAGTTAATCTGATTTGATGCTTTCATTTTCTCAAAAGGACTTCCTACAGCAAAAGGAGGCATTCACAGTCATTCTACTGAGCTACAGCTCAAGTACCAATGTGCTGTCAATTCAGCCTGTAAAATACCACTTGGCTCCATTTGTGCCTCTTAAACCCCTGTGGTCACTCTAGATGAGCTCCTAATTACTCCAGCCTCTGATGCTCCTACCACCCATCCAACCCCGGCTCCAATGTTACCTATGCAAGCCAAGTAGCCTGCTTCGATGGTCCTGCACTACCTGGCCTGGCAACTGTGAGCCCTTAGGATCTCACTTGTTATACTTTTTCTTTTCTTAAGTAGGTTCCACACCCAGCACGAAGCCCAACGCAGGGCTTGAACTCACGACCCTGAGATCAAGACCTGAGCTGAGATCAAGAGTCAGATGCTTAATGACTGAACCACCCAGGTGCTCCTGACTCATTATACTTTGAAGCAATATTTCCTTTCCTAAAGGCCCCTGGGCTTCCCAGTTCCTGGCATGCCCTTATTCTTGGTGTTCCCCTCACCAGGATTGTCCTGACAAATATCTGACAGCCTATTCTGTACCACCTACTATAAATACAAAACCAAGTAAGGTCATCTCCCCATGCTCAGGGGGCATGCCCACGTCTCATCCAATTTTCAAGGCCCATTTCAAGTCTCCATGAAGACTTCCCTAATAATGGAGTCAGATGTCACCACTCTCTCATCTGATCTCCTTTTAGCATACTGTCTCTACCTCTCCTGAGTGACTGATCAGTTGATCCAGGAGTCAATACACAGGTGTTGAGCATCCACTATATCCAGGCATGTGCTAGCTTCTTCTCCTTGTGTTATCTCATTAATGTCTCCTAAGGAGGTTATTTCTCTACTTCTTCTCCCTTCTAATTGTATATATTCCTTGTGAGTGGGGATATCACCTTATATACCCTTATCCTCTTGGTAACATCCATAATGCTTAGAACATAGTAGATGCTCAATAAATATATGTTGAAAGAATAGATCTATAAAAGAATGTGGGGTGAGGGAGAAGGGATTATTTATTCTCATAAGAGTTTTTTTCAGTATTTTATTTATTTATTTGATAGAGAGAGACACAGCGAGAGAGGGAACACAAGCAGGGGGAGTGGGAGAGGGAGAAGCAGGTTTCCCGTGGAGCAGAGAGCCTGTTACGGGGCTCGATCCCAGGACCTCGGGATCCCAGCCTGAGCTGAAGGCAGACGCTTAACGACTGAGCCACCCAGGTGCCCCTCATAAGAGTTTTTGAAATGCAAGTATTGGGGCGCCAAATAAATAAATAAAATCTTAGGGGCGCCTGGGTGGCTCGGTTGGTTGAGCGATTGCCTTCAGCTCAGGTCATGATCCTAGAGTCCTGGGATCAAGTCCCACATCGGGCTCCCTGCTCAGTGGGGAGTCTGCTTCTCCCTCTGACCCTCCCCCTCTCGTGTGCTCTCTCTCTGTCTCAAATAAATAAATAAAATCTTTAAAAATAAATAAATAAAATAAAATAAAATCTTAAAAAAAGAAAGGAATGAAAGTATTAGTTCATATTAGCTCAACACTACTCCTCCCTGTTTTGACTCTCCCTAGATTAGTTTAAAATTTAAATGTACCCCTCCATTAAGTATATATATTTTTTTAAATAAGGCAATTAAGTATGGCACACTTGCTTAAGACACTCATCTTCTCAGTCCGGAAGACTACTATCAGGGAATTTCAAAGAAAAATCTTAAAAGAAGTATGAGTGAGTACTTGAGCTGCAAGGCGTGCACACAGTTTGCCCCTAATCCTGCCAACTATAGAGAAAGCCATCCAGAGTACCAGGCATCCTCTTCCAAGCCTAACAGCAGATTCCTCAAAAGCCTGCCACCAGGTACAAACTTCTGTACCACCTTTCATGCTGAAAAGGCACGTCTCCAAGAGTGTCAGAGGCCCTCTAAAACTGGTGAAGACGACCCCCAGATGTTGGAAGAGAACAGGGCATTCCTCAGGTCAGCACCACACTCTCCATGTCTGTATCAGCTCCTCCAGGACTAGTACAATTCCTGATAGGGCATGACCCCTCCCTCATCACAAACCACCCTGCTTAAAACTACAACACCCACTCTGTCTCCCCTTCCTCTGCCTTATTTTTCCTGCTACCTATTACCACCGAATATACAGCTTATTTATTTTACTTACTGTCTTTTTCCCCCACTAGAAGGTACCCTCCCATCCAGGCAGCATCTTTTAAGCATCTTACTATTAGTAGTATAGTCCCAGAGACTAGAACAGAGCTTAGCCCGTAGAAGGAGCTCAATAAATATTTCTTAAAAAGATGCTACAATTCTTTTATTATCTTTAAATGTATACTACTGCCTATTATCAGGATTTCCCTGAGAAAACCACTTGTTTTCTGAACCTGTTTTTTTTTTATATATATAAATGAGCATAAATATAACATTATATGTTAGGCTTACAGATAGAGAAATGAGGGGCGCCTGGGTGGCTCAGCTGGTTAAGAGTCTGCCTTCGGCTCAGGTGGGATCGAGCCCCGCATCGGGCTCCCTGCTCAGCAGAGAGCCTGCTTCTCCCTCTCCCTCTGCCTGCAGCTCCCCCTGCTTGGGCGCTTGTGCGCGCACTCCCTCTCTCTCTCTCAAATGAATAAATAAATAAATCTTTAAAAAAAATTCTACAAATAGAAAAATGAACACAGACATAAACACAGATACACTGAATACAACCAACAGAAGCAGAAGTGTCGGAGTATAAATTTATAGCTCCTAAGTCTACATGCAAAGCACCTGATTGCTTTACACAGGCTGTATCTTTTGATTTTCAAAATCAAAATGGTTACTTTAAAAGTAACCATTATTTTTCTTGTTTATAGATGAGGAAACCAGAGTTCCAAGAAGTTAACAGCCGGGCCCAAAGTCACATAGCTAAGACCTGGCACAGATGACATTCAAATGGGGCTTGTCTGACACAGTAATACTTTTACACCAGGCTGCCTCTCAGGTAGATATTAAAAGCCCAACTTAAGGGGCGCCTGGGTGGCTCAGTCATTAAGCATCTGCCTTCGGCTCGGGTCATGGTCCCAGGGGATCCTGGGCTCCCTCCCCCACACCCCCTGCTTGTGTTCCCTCTCTCGCTGTGTCTCTGTCAAAAAAAAAAAAAAGACCAACTTAATTAGGTTTCTAAGAGTGTGGCTAGGCCTAGAACTCAGCTTTAAATCACAAAAAAGAGAGCCCAGCAAATGAAAAAAAAAACTGTTTCAGAAATCAAAAATTAAGAGTCTGGGTGTAAGATTCCCTGCATCAGTGAGGACATTCGAAAGAAAACAGGCTTTGGGCTTAGGTGCTGGTGCCTTGTGTATGTTCCTAGCTAAGTTACTCATTCTCTTAGAGCCTCAGTTCCAAAATCTGTGAGAGAAAAGAAAGGAAAAAAAGAAGCAGGAGGTTGGATGAATTATTATCTACCAACAAGATTTGTTGTCATCTTTAACTAAAGTGAGATATTTGAAAGTGCGCAGAAGAGTACCTGACATACAATAAGTAGTAAATACACGTTATATTTAATGTCATAGTTTACTCATTCCTTGAACGGTAGGACAAATATAAAACAAACAAAAAAAACAACTGGGAGAGGTTTCATGAGAACCTAGGAAAAATCTGATGAGATCTTAAAATTCTATGTCAGAAGAGCCCACGAAACACTAAATTCTGTCTTATATTTCATTCATCCATTGAGTAACTCCCGAATACCTCTTTACCTGATAGGTACTGAAGTAGGTACTATCAGCGTATGTAAGGCACAATCAGAACCATACGAATTTAAGACAAAATTCAATCATTTCATTCACTGAGCAGGTATCTAGTGAATGATTCCCAATACCATTAATTTACTAAAGATGTTTTAGAACCATCGGTAAATTCTTTCAAACTTTTCTTAAAGTTCTGCAAGAAAACTATAATTTATGCCATCATCCAAACTATAGCTAAGATTTAAAGGTATAAATCTTAACAAAAAATCTGAGAGAGGGTGCCTGGGTGGCTCAGTTGGTTAAGCAACTGCCTTCAGCTCAGGTCATGATCCCAGGGTCCTGGGATCGAGTCCCACATCGGGCTCCCGGCTCAGCGGGGAGCCTGCTTCTCCCTCTGACCCTCTCCCCTCTCATGCTGTTTCTCTCTCTCTCTCAAATAAATAAATAAATAAAATCTTTAAAAAAAAAAATTTGAGAATGTTTGAGTTTTACTTCATTTTGTCAGAACAAATACTTTTCAGATACCATTTCATAATATAAAACAGTTTGTTTAGATAATTGTTACTTAAATAGCATTTATACATTTTTAAGGCAAGGAAAGAAGTATTGATTAATCTCTCAAACTATCTTGAACATTATGAAGTTTACTAAAATACTCATTACCCACGAGTCGCAATAAATGAACCAGTAGAGCAGTTACATTAACAGACCAACACAGAAACTGGTTGGGTAAGACGTTACTCAGCAAATCAATATCATTACTTTTCCTTCTGAAAATATAGCAGGAGTTGGAGGGATATAAAGGAATCATACATTACTTTCAGTTTCTATAACTGTACCACATTTGTAATGAAATATAGTTTTGCATGTATCCTGAATGAAAGGCCAAGGAGGACAACCAATTTGCAAATATCGTGATAAAATCTAATTTATACCTTTTATTTTATTTTATTTATTTGACAGAGAGAGCGCACAAACAGGCAGAGCGACAGGCAGAGGGAGAGAGAGAAGCAGACTCCCTGCTGAGCAGGACCCTGGGATCTGAGTGAAAGGCAGATGCTTTAACTGGCTGAGCCACCCAGGCGCCCCTAACTTATACATTTGAAATTAATAAGGCATATGGGCGCCTGGGTGGCTCAGTTGGTTAAGCGACTGCCTTCGGCTCAGGTCATGATCCTGGAGTCCCAGGATCGAGTCCCACATCAGGCTCTTCGCTCAGTGGGGGGTCTGCTTCTCCCTCTGACCCTCTCCCCTCTCATGCTCTCTCTCACTCTCTCTCAAATAAATAAATAAAATCTTTAAAAATAAATTAATTAATTAATTAATAAGGCATATTTAACAAAAAAACATTCCTTGCATTAACACTATGATTACTATGGATTTTTATGAAGGTAAAATATGGTTTCCTGTTACTTAATTCCAAAAGTTCCAATCCTTTCATAACCTAAAAAGGTTAAAAAAAAAAATCCAAGAGAGGATGTGAGTTTCTTGCAAAAGTTATCAGTCTCATGTGGGATAAAATGATTTGTCACTAAAGCTACTTGGTAATGCTGTATTTAATGTGGCCCATATCATGAAATCTAAGAAATCTGGGTTTTATTTAGTTAATAAAGTAAGCAAATAACCAATGTTCTGATGAAGAGCTTTAAAAGTCATTAAATTATTCACACTAACATTCCCTAAAATATTAACAACAGTATAATTAAAATTTAAAAACTGTTAATTTATGGGCAGGAATGACTAGAGAAAAAGTGTCATCTCAGCAAAGTCTAAAGAATTGAAGAATCAAAATATGGACGGTCAGTGGCTCCCAGGTCTTAAATAGAACTAATTTTCAGAGGCCACAGAAAAGGGTGCCGATTCAAACAAACTTATTACTGAATCAATCTGCCAGGAATCCGGCAGGAAAGCTCTGGACAGGTGAGGTACTGCAGTGTGGGAAACCTGGTCACTGCCCAGCAGGACCCAAATAAAAGTAAAAGGTTAAGGATTACCTTGAGGTTTCAAATGAAATATTCCTACTAGAAATAATTAACACCTTTAAGCCACTGTAAATAAGCACTCTCCTTCTTACAAACCAGCGACACTTTACTGCATTTTCTCCCAAACTGTGAGGATTGGTAAGACAGCACCATTTCAAAATCTTTGTTTGGTCTCCAGTATTTTACAGTCTTGTCACTGAGCTGAATGAAAGGCCCAGCACAACCATGGTTTTAACTACTTAATGCATCATCACTACCTACTGGGCAAGACTCAAACTCAACCAGGGAAGCACACGACTACAAGTAGGGTAATGGATTTCCTGCTGAATATCTCTTACCAACTGCCACTCCTTAAATAAGAATGAGAAAGGTAATTATTGCTCCTGTTAAGACAATTCCACGGACCAGCACAAAGATAGTGAATGCATTATTATCTTTCCAAATGTGTAAGAGACTAAACCTCCACAATCCCTAGTCACCCAAACCACCACCCTTAAGTCAGACAAGCTGCATTCTGAAACCTTCTTCCAACTAAACATAAGGTACTAATCTGCTATCACCATTCTCAAAAAAAAAAAAAAAATTAAAAGCTTTCATTTCCATTTAGCTGCCACTTAAGATTTATAAAAGGTTCATTTTTCCTTTCGTTATCAACTCAAGTCCTCACAGAGCATACTTTCTTCATCACAGGTTGCCAATTTTTGGTACGTTAAAAATCCCATCAAGTTGCACTTCCATGATGTGACAATTAACTTTTAAAAATGACGGATAAAAGAGGTGGATGCATAAAGTCATTCTGCATTCTATTACTGCACCTATCTAATAAAGGAAAGCTCCTTTATAAAGGTCAGAGAATTTTCTTCTCTTTAATCAGAACTCTAAAAGACGAACTTTGAAAATACATTAAATTGGATGGGCCAAGGAATGTGTAATACAGAGCCTTCTGTCAGTGCATCGCGGAAGTAAAGAAATGTCTCCATTATCTAGTCTTTTAATTTCATTTCCATTATGTTTATGATTTTTAAATCATGGTTTCATAAATACCTAGCATTTTATACTCAAGAACTGTATTTCTAGATTTCTAGATTTGATGTGACGTCTTAACATCTGATGTCTGAAGACATAATCTCCTCGGATATAACTGCCTGCCGGGTCTCCGTGTACAGCTAGGCAGGTTGTGCTCTACACAACCCTAGGGGGCGCCACTTACATCGGAGAGCACAGATCTATGTATTTATTAGGACAATTCCCTGCCAGAAGGCAGTAAAGTGTCTTGTCCTAAGAAAATCAATGTATTGTGACAATTTTCCAACATTGGGAACTAGAGTATCTCAAGAAAAGGGTGTCTTTTTTTTAACTTTTTAACACAAAGAAGCAAAAGAGGCTAGCAGCTTCTGGGACTACCTGACTCTTAGTCTCTGGAAGGTCAGGGTGAGAGGATGACCACTCCCCAAGGTGAACTCCCAGAAGCAGAGCTCTGATAAGGTCCACCAGGCCTCCCCCCCTTAACTGCAGCGCAAAGGCTCATTTCTCCCAAACGAAACGTAAAAATACCAACCTTGAAAAGATCATCTAGGGTCCTAACTCACTAACGTTTGGTCCACATACGTTTGAGTGAATTCAGTCAGTTATAGGGTATGTGACCACTATGTTTCACTATAGCAGTTTCTTAACAAGGCCACCATGAGGCGTCCCAGGACACAAATCTGCTCAATCACTCACAACTAAATCTGTTAGGGTTTTACAAACTTCTTTCTCCTAATCAACATCTATAAGCAGTTTATACTCTCGTGGATAGAACAAAATCGAACAGCCCTAGAATAACTTTAAAGTTCCTTTTGCTTAAGACGAGGATGAGCTGTGATTCAGGCTGGGATGCTTCTTCCTCAGACCACACTGTAATAAACTTATGGCATTTGATAAACTCGCATGCCATTTAACAATGTGTTATTGTTTTGCAAATTCTTCCTCTGTTTTCAGGACACAGGGAGCTACGCCACAGCCATGCTGCAGTTTACTATCTGTTGGCTAACAAAATTATGTTATACTACTAAATAAATTAGAAGTCAACTAGCAAGATAATAAAATTATTTCAAAGTTAATGTGTACAATGCATTGCATATAGCTGTATGCTAACCATAAATAACATTTTAGTTCTTTGATCTTTTTTACCAGGTATAAACAACAACAAAGAAAAGCCAGATATTCCTGCCATGAAAGTGGTGCCATCAATTGATTAAACATATTTTCCACCTCATTTTTGTGCTAAACAGATTTCTACATAGCAAAACACCAAACCAGAGGTCTTACGTTTTGGTTCCAGCTCTGCCACTCAGATGACCTGGGTCCTAGTCTTTTATCTGCACTTTGTTTCCTTTGAATTTAAAATGATGGATCAGGCTAGTCTAAGATCATTTTACCATATCCCTTTTGGAGCTAAAATTCTATTATTCCCTTTGGATGTAAGTTACCTGAATTCCAAAACTATTTTCTCTTCTAAGTGGTGGCACAAGGTTTATTTAAAAAAAAAAAAAAATTACAGGTATTTCATCTTTTAGAATACGATTTAATACTACTAACTTCTTAAGCTGTAGATATTTACCACTGCTTAGAATGACTCAAGAAACAGTTTTTAACAAGCAACTCTCTTTATGGCAATCTGTGTGACAGTGTAGGAACACAAATAGAGAAAAGGTACTTTTATCCTGAGCCAGAACCTCAGCACTACAATTCCACAGGAGTCAGGACAGCTACAGGGCGCTAGCCAGTGGCGCAGACGTCCTGCGCTCAGCGCAAGAGGCAGTGGGGCAGTGGACGGGAGTGAACAGGAGCGTGGCCTCCTTAGAAGCAGCTGGAATGGAATGTCAGCTCCACCACGTACCGGAAGAATGACCTTGGGCACGCTGCCTTGCCTTTCGGACTCAATTCCCTCATCTAAAATGGAGATGATAATTCTTTCCTCATAGGCTATTTCGAGGTAGAGAAGGACCACTACGTTCAGCGGCTTAACAACGGAGGGTGGGGAGGAATTCCACCTAATTATCCTCATGACTTTTATTTTCATACTCCATTTTAAACGAAAAGCCAAACTAAAGAGAAGAAAGTTCACAGCTTCTAACCCCTTCCCCTTTTTATATGCCTTCAATAAACACACGCTCTAGCTTTTCTTCAAAATGCAATTTTTTTTTTTTAAAGATTTTATTTATTTATTTATTTGACAGAGAGAGAGAGACACAGCGAGAGAGGGAACACAAGCAGGGGGAGTGGGAGAGGGAGAAGCAGGCTTCCTGCAGAGCAGTGAGCCTGATGCGGGGCTCGATCCCAGGACCGTGGGATCGTGACCTGAGCGAAAGGCAGACGACTGAGCCACCCAGGTGCCCCAAAATGCAATTCTTTAACAAACTTCTTCTTTAGCCATTAATATTACACCGAGTGCCAAAGTTAGTATAAATATTCAAATGCAAATTATAAAAATTAAATGGAAGTCAAGGGAACCTATAGAAATAAATATTCTAAATAAACTGCTTTTGTGTCAGACTTTAAATCTTTTATTTTTTTAATTTATTTTTTTATTTTTATTTATTTATATTTTTAGACCTTAAATATTTTAAATAAAAATGTTCTGGAACTCCAAGGCAATCATCTTTTATCATTCTCCCATAGTAAAATAATTAGTAGGCCTCTTTACTCTTGGGGAACTTTGAGATAAGACCTAACAAATAAAACTTTCCTACTATGTAAAATACTAATTGAATAATTGATCCTGTAGTAATTTTTGAATAGAAAGATCTCTTTTATAGTTGGCAGCGGTGCTATATTGAATTCTCTAACTGGCCTGTGAAACATTCCTTTTCTAGAGTGCCAAATTGAAATGCCTTTTAAAGTTTTCAAGAAAAAACCCTCAGCACTTACCTTAACTTCTTTGAAAACACCAGTTGATAATCAAATCAGAATACGAATGTGTTCCAGAAATGGGTGTAGCTCAGATATCTAGACATCAATTCATATTTTCCAATTAATTTTCATTATCATTTCAGAAATATGTCTCACAGGAAAAAAAAAATGGCCCCGATACATAATCCAAATCTCACTTAAGAATCCTAATATACACTTCAAAGCAAATTCTTTGTCAGTGTGTGGTCCCTATGCATTTAATTTTCCATCGTAAGCTGTTAAAAAAGTTATGTCAAATGGACAGTCATTCTACGTGAACTGAGAACATTTGTTTAAATACACAGACTTAAGTACACCAGAAATTTAAGGCCCATTTCACTAATTAAACAACCATATTGCCTATACCACTGCTGTTCCATTTATTTACAGTAATTTATCAGGTTGAAAATATATAAAAGAAAAAAAAACAAATCTTAGTTCAAAGAAAACAAATTCCGCTCTGCACACTGGGCAGGTCTCTGGAGCGGTCAGAATACTGGGTTCTGTTCTCAGGGGAGCCACTGCAAACTGAGTGTCCTGGGTCAAGCCACTTGACCCAGGCTGTTTCCTCATCTGCAAAATGGGAGTAAGGATACCCTCCTACCCACCTCACAGCATAGTTATAAAGAGCAAGTAAGATGTCAGTGAAATCATAGTGTAAACTCTAGACTGCAATAACAAATGCAAGACGTATTTCACGGTTACTGTGTCTTTAAGGGTAACAGCCTTGCAATAAAGAAAGATGTGATGACTTAATGAGGAAAAGGATGAGAGCAAAATATTTTTAACTCTTGAAGCCTTTATTTGGAGACCCAGCTACAAATGCAGGAGAGCTGTTTTGTTTTGTTTTGTTTTGTTTTAAAGATTTTATTTATCTATTTGACAGAGAGAGAGAGAGAGAGAGAGAGAGAGACAGCACGAGAGGGAACACAAGCAGGGGGAGTAGGAGAGGGAGAAGCAGGCCTCCCGCGGAGCAGGGAGCCGGATGCGGGGCTCGATCCCAGGACCCTGGGATCCTGACCTGAGCCGAAGGCAGACGCTTAACGACTGAGCCACCCAGGTGCCCCCAGGAGAGCTGCTTGAAGAAACTTTTATTCAGATCTAGGAAGCTGGGGCAACTAAACCGTTTTTGTAAGGGCAAAGGGGAACTTCCGATGTTTACTGTAAGACATCAGAAATGGAAATTAGAGCATAGTAATTTATTCATTGTGCATATGTAAAACTGCTTTAAGTAAACATGTCCCAAAGGAGATTAATCTCTAGAAGGACCAGGGGTACCTGTCTTGACCGGTGTGCAGAGCCAAAGCCAAAGAAGGATGCCTTCACCCGGGCAGCTTCTAAAGGAAAGAGTTAATGCCACAGCTTCTTCTCAAGGAGGAAATGTTTGCTCTCCCCCCTCAGACAATGCTAAATGAAATGCATGACAGGTTTATGAACACAAAACTGGAATTCTACCACCTTTTAAAGAGAAAGTCTAAATAATAAAATTCCAAAAAGAAGAGAGAAAACGCGGGGCGCCTGGGTGACTCAAGTCGGTTAAGCATCAGCCTTCGGCCCAGGTCATGAACCCAGGGTCCTGGGATCGAGCCCCGAATCGGGCTCCTTGCTCAGCGGGGAGCCTGCATCTCCCTCTGCCTACCACTCCCCCTGCTTGTGCTATCTCTCTTGCTCTCTCTCTCTCTCAAATGAATAAATAAAATCTTAAAAAAAAAGGAGAGAGAAAACACAAACTACCTTGTTTTATTTATTTGTACATGAATTCAGTACTAATTAGAATAGTGTATATACTGGGGTGATCCATGACCTATCCCAGCTTCAGCGATGGGGGAAGAAGGAATACGATGATAGCATATGAGAAATAATTCGATCATAAACTCCATTTTCTTCATTGGTAATATGTCAATAACATGTTAAAAATGCCCTTTAACTAAACAACTAAATGTGATTTGGCAGTTGTGTTCAGTAGAGCACACCTCTGTGAAGCAACACTGCCAAGGCTTAAAACCATATCTGTGTATGAGGTAATCCCACAATCGCTGGCTTTGCTACAATCAGGACAGGACTCATTTACAGGCCTCTGATCTCGATGCTGACCCATTCCTGTCTGCGCGGAGCCTTCCATACCCAACACATAGATGGTATAAAACAGAGCAATTCAATAAAGATTCATCACTTAACCATACTGTGACCTAGGTGTCATGGGTACAAATATGAGTAAAATCCAGATTTTAATGCTAATGAAGGTCACAGTTTTTGCTTTAAGATCTGAGATCACCAAAGCCATTCCTCAGAGTTGTTCTTATTAACACTGCGACCCCCTCATGGGCTGCATCGTTCTGCCCACCTATAGCTTAGTCCATCTCCATGCTCGGTTGTGCTTTAAGGGACTCCTCCTGGTTAACCTTTTCATGCCAATGGATCTAGAGCCTTTGACAGCTTCCTCATGCTGAGCCACACACTGTCCACACCCGTACTCAGTCAACTAATATTTATTTAGTCCCTACCATGTGGCAAGCACTTTTAAAGGCACAGGAGATACAACAATGAAGAGAAATTGTCTCTATTTTTACCAGATCCCTCATGCTGAGCTAGACTGTCCTCATCCCTACCAACCAGCCTAATTCTGCCTACTCATTCAACAGTATTTATTGAGCTCTACCACGGTCTAGGATCTGAGGATACAGAAGTGAGCAAAATCAAGAAGACCTTGATCTCACAGAACATAACCTAAATTTGGAGTGACACTGCCCCATTTTAACCCAGAGTCTCCAAAGTGGGGTTCTTGAACTCCAAAAGATGAGCAAGACAAAGTCCACTGGAGTAAGAAAATATTAGAATTTTTCTTTATGTTCAGTTTGTCTTGTTTTTTTTATTTCTAAACTATATTTTTTAAATATGTAATATATGAATAGCCCAGTAGATATATAATTTATAGATAAATGTACACAGATCAAGAATACATGCTAAAATTCTTTTACTGAGGGGAATAACATTTTAAAGGTTCACAGGCCACTGGCTTGCCTGACGACACATTTGGAGTGAGCTGTTTGGCCCAGGTGGGATTTGCCTGGGCTGTCCATTAGGTTCATTTTCTCTCTGGTAGATTCAAATAAGAATTTTGCAAGGATGTCTAAATGTTAAGCTAAACAACCAAAGTTCGGGTCCTTCCCAATTTCCCCTCCCCGATCATCTCCTACTGCCCTATCCTCCCTCATACCTGTGCGCCATGCACAGTGTAACAGCCTTACCTGCCATTCCACAGTCGGCATGCGTTGCCATTACAAGACTGGAAACAACCTGAGGCCAGAGCCCTTATTTTTTTATTCTGCAAACCCCAGAATTCCTACATATTATGGGTACTCAATACATGTTGCATAAAGTAATGGCAATTCAATATATGGAACCCAGAACTGCCAAACAGATAAGGTAGAGAACGATTATTTGCTTTACTGAAGACTGCTTTTCTTCATAAAATGATCATTACTGTACTCCTTTAAGCACCCCCATGTGTATTTCACAATCATTGATTACTTAACAGAGGGACCGGGGAATAGTAGAACTTGTTCAATCCGTAAAATCAACAGCCACTGCTAATTGAAGATCAATTAGAAATACACACGATGCATTCTGAGATTACAATTTATCAATTAAAAAAATTTTGAAAAACTGATTAAGTCAAAACTTTTCAAGGAAAACATCTTTAACAAAGTTCCAGTTATCCAAATTCTTAAGACCTATATATTAGACTTTAAGGCCATCTGGTTGTATTTGAAATAGATGTCAGGAATGACATTTACGGTCACATTTTAAAAACTTAAATAAAAGGAAATTCTCTTCCTAACAACTGATTCATGATCACAATTTCTAATGCAGTAAACTCATCACCATATGTGAGATCAAGTCCTCGCACATGCCACTCTGTCCCCACCTGTGATCCCATTCCTTAAGACATTTCAAGCTATAAGAAACTTCTATATGGATTTGCAAGATTCATGCAGAGACTATATGTGAAAAATTATTAAAATAAAACAAAACCCTGGGTTGACAATGCACCTGAACATGTTCTCCGGGACTACAGCTGACCCCCGAACACAGGTTTGACCTGCACAGGTCCACTTATATACGGATTTTTTACAGTATAGGACTGTAAATATATTTTCTCTTCCAAATGATTTTCTTAGTTTTTCTTTTCTCTAGTTTACTTTAATATAAGAATACGGTATATAATACATATAACAAAACCTATTAATTGACTGTTTATGTTATCTGGTCAACAGTAAGCTATTAGTAGGTTAAGTCTCAGGGGAGTAAAAAGTTATACTTGGATTTTCGTCTGCACCGGCATCAGTGCCACTAATGCCCATGTGGTTCAAGTGTCAACTATGTATGGCACCAAATGAGATGAGAACGCAAATCCATATAACAAAACTTACAAAGAAGTTCATTATTACCATGAGGACTGGTAAATAATGAGATCCAAATAGTTGGACTTCCGTGATGCCAAACAGCCCAAAGATAGATAGAAAGACCCACAAGTTACTATTCTGTGTGTCTGTGTTCCTCTTTGCTGCTTTAATGTAAACATTAGGGCTATTACCAATGTTGTGAGTCTATGAAGAAATATTTTCCCAGATCAGCTCCTTCTTATGTTTAGGCTTATGAATGCATTCTGTTTGTTATTAAAGCAGCCAGGTGTGGTATCTGGAACACTGTGCAGAATATTTCAGAAACAAAGTTTTAATCTAAACTGGGCTGATACCCTGATACGACCAGTCAAAAGAGAGCACAAATAAAAATGGATGAAAATCCATACAATTCTGGGTGTAATAAACACAAAAGTCATGATTAAGAAGTGATACTGAAGGTTTGATCAAGTCAAAGGGGACTCCAAAGACCAGACCCAGATCACTAAACATAAAAGGGGAACCCAAAAAAAAAGCCAAACTAAGGGTACCCTCCAAGCCATGGCTTACTAAACCATGAGAGAAATTGCAGTTGTAAACACAGGTTGAAAACACACTGGAAAACCAGACAACTGCTTGACAGAAAAACTGGGCATCATTTTTATAATCTGTAATCTCTCATGGATAGAAAAGCACATTTTTATCTCTTTAGAGTCTCATTTTGTGTTTAATGCCTGGGCTAGAGATCTTATTAATATACTCCTAGACTAGTATGTTACTAGCATAAACTATAGCAGTTTACAGTATTTTTATTGCCATGTGTTTGGACTCCTAGTTTGGATGTCTAGTTCAAACCTACTCCATTTAAGGTGCTTTTAACATGATTTGGTATATGTGGAATCCTCAACCACTTCCTTTTACTTCAAAAGTGTTGTCATCATAGCCTGTGACATTAATAGCAATAAATAAAAAAGGAAAAATAAAAGTCCAAAACACTCGACTGAAACTTAACTTTCTAATATAAATTGAAAGCTTTAACAAAAAAAAAAGTCTTGGCCCTTTAAAAACAGACCAAAAGACAAAATCATGCACTAATATTTAAATAAAAGCCAAATAAAGCCTAGAAGCCTGATTTTTAAAATCCACTCTAGTGCTTGGACCAAATTAGTTTCACAAGCTCAAAGACAATTAGGACAAACACTGTAACAGCAAGAAACTCCCCCTGTATTTCAACGTCCAGCTCCTATGTTGGAATTTGCCAGTTTTTCAGGGTATTTACTCCAGTACTACTGTATGCTATGGTGTTAGAACGATTAGCACAGAATAACTTACATGATATTTACATCTACTGAACTTTTCCAGCCAAGAGGCCACATCTGCTTTAAGGACCAGGGCTATTACACATTCATCTTTATATTCTCAAAGTTTAAGTCAGCATCAACACACCATGGGCACTGGATCCATGAACACTGAATTAAACTGATACTCGGTTTGGCTACCTGAATCTCACCAACACTTAACGAAATTATTTAATATGTAAAATGTTCTTTGAACATGACCTAAGAAAGCAAGTAGAAAGAAAGGTGTCAAATGCCATAAAACCAACCTACTTGAATGAAAACAGTATAGAAGTAGCTGATGGGAGAAGGGGGGGGTGAAAAACAAGAAATGGAAGCCAACACCTGATAAAGTATCATTCCGCCTAAACAATTCAAGAGCACGTTCTCTTTTTTTTTTTTAATTTTATTTATTTATTTGCGAGAGAGAATGAGAGTGAGAGAACATGAGAGGGGGGGAGGGTCAGAGGGAGAAGCAGACTCCCTGCTGAGCAGGGAGCCCGATGTGGGACTCGATCCCAGGACTCCAGGATCATGACCTGAGCCGAAGGCAGTCGCTTAACCAACTGAGCCACCCAGGCGCCCCAAGAATACGTTCTTAATAAAATTATCATACACAAAAATTACCTTGACAAAATAAATAACCATCCCCTTCACATGTTTCGTGGATCAGGGAAAAAGAAAAGCCATTAAAAAACAACAAAGAATGACAAACTTTGTATCTTCTATAGGTGAATTAGGCTCTGATTTTGCTGAATTTGCAAAGATAAAAATTTAATTTCAGATAAATAGGGCTCTTAGTACAAAAAAAGTAACAAGTTAACTTTGTATTTCCTAAATGATTTGCTACTTGTATACAAATGTGTAATTTATAAAATCTCTTCTTAATCACAGTAGAAATAAGTTTCTTAGGTAAAAATAAATCAAAACTACCCATAAGCCACTTCAAAAAATGATAACTTTTGACTAATCCTATATCTAATTCATGTTTGATCATCAGATACTCTGAAATGAAGTCCATGAATCTGCTTAATTTTTCTACTCATATTAAACTTATTTTCAATGCAATTGTCAGAAAACTATTTTATAACACTATCCATGTTATATTGGTAAATTCCTTTAGTAAAATATATTCACCAATTAAGTATTAAAAAGTACTGGAGTGTCACACCAGTAAGGATGGCTATTATCCAAAAGACATGAAATAACAAGTATTGGTGAGGATGCGGAGAAAAAGGAACCCTCATACGCTGTTGGTGGGAATGTAAATTGGTGCAGCCACTGTGGAGAACAGTATGAAGGTTCCTAAAAAAAATTAAAAATAGAAGTACCATATGACCCAGTAATTCCACTATTGGGTATTTACCTAAAGAAAATGAAAACAGTAATTCAAGAAGATATACGCACCCCTAAGTTTATTGCAGCATTATTTACAATAGCCAAGATATGGAAGCAACCCAAGTGTCCACTGTCAGATGAAGGGATAAAGAAGATGTCACACACACCCCCACCCCCACTGCTGCCACCGCCACTGAATATTGGCCATGAAAAAGAATTTGCAACAACATGGCTGGACCTAGAAGGTATTATGCTAAGTGAAATAAGTCAGATAGAGAAAGAGAAATACCATATGATTTTACTTACATGTGGAATTTAAAAAACAAAACAAACAAACAAATGAAAAACCAGACTCTTAAATACAGAGAACCTGGCGGGTGCCAGATGAGAGGGGAATGGGAAAATGGGCTAAAAAGGTAAAGGAGATTAACAGGTAAAAACTTCCAGTTATAAGTAAGTCACCAAGATGAAAAGTACAGCATAGGAAATATAGTCAATAATACTGTAATAACATTGTACAGTGACATATGGTGACTACACTTATTGTGATGAGCCCTGAGTAATGCATAGAATTGTCAAATCACTATGTTGTACATCTGAAACTAATACAACATCATATGTCAACTATACTTCAAAAACAAAAAAAAGTATGTAAGGTATCTATAGATATATACTGTCCATAAATTTGCTTAAAAAAAAAAAGTACCAGAGTAAAAACATCATAGAATATTCAGCCTGAAAAACTCAACTCCTGGGGGTGCCTGGGTGAAAGGTCGGTTAAGTGTCTGCCTTCCGCTCAGGTCAGGATTCCGAGGTCCTGGGATGAAGCCCCACTGGGCTCCCTGCTCAGCAGGGAGTCTGCTTCTACCTCTGCCCCTCCACCTGCTCTTGCTCTCTCTCTCACACTCTCTCTCTCTCAATAAAATCTTTAAAAAAAAAAAAAAGAAAGAAAAACTCAAATGATTTCTACTGATGTACCAGAGCAATTAGTAAACAGTAAAAACAATAACTGTTGTTATTAGACTTTTTTATAGCAGATACACCACCTAGAAAGAAAGTTCACTAAATGTCAATTTATAAACTAAGTTTGGGGCTGGTTTAGTCTTTGACTGCAAACTCGCTGATGAGAATAGACAACAGGGCCCAGTTCAGAGACTTTCTCGTCTACCTCCCTTAAGATGAGAGAGAGTAGGGTTCCAACCCTATCACTTCAAAATGAAGATTTCTCTTTTGGTAGAAAGAAAAATTGGGAGGAATTCTTGGCTGAAAGCTGCCCCACACTTCTCAGTTCTAACCTCTTGGAATGTGACCCTAAAGGCTGGTAAATACAGAAAAAGCCCAGGAGACTGGGGCACTGCAGACAGGCCTCCTGAGCCTGGCACAGTCTCTTGCTACTTGTGTGACCTCAGACAAGTTACTTAACTTGACACTTAGTTTCTTCGTCACTAAAATAGAGTTACCTCTCATCAGAAAATTGTTGTGAAAAAGAAAGTAGTAAAAATCAAACTTATGCTTCCTAAGGATGCCCTCAGTCCAAATTATCTTTTCCCCTTCCTCCCAAAGTAAAATAGTATGTGGGAAACTCTTCTAAAATCTGCTTTCAACTTTCCCTTAAATATAAATGAACCTGTGTAGTCATCCTGTCACCCTAAAACACAAAACTGACTGGAGAAGTTTACTTTGCCTCACATAGCCTTGTTAAAGGCTCCTCATAATCCCTCCCTAACTGACACTTACATGTAGGGAACTGTGTAAGTCTCAAACTTGTATATTAACAACTTTATTATATGGCTAGTGATAATTACTAAAATAACTCAAAACTATAAATCTTTAAAATCAAATAATGGTAAAAAAGAAAATCCAATGGTAAAAAAAAAGACAATACAATAAAAGGCTGAGATAAAAAAAAAAATAGACAAATAGACCTCAGGGAGGACAGAAAAAAGGGAATGAGAGTCCACTATCTTGAAAGCTAAGCAGGGTTGGGCCCGGTTAGTACTTGGATGGGAGAAAGGAAGAGAAGGAAGGGGAGAGAAGAAAGAAAGAGTAGGAAAGAGAAGAAGGGAGAGGGGACCAGAAAGAAAAAAATATGTAACTTCAGTAACTCAAAAGATAATCAGAATTTGACAGCTGGATGTAGAGAATTAGTTTCTCATTTTGTTCCATGCTCTCCCACGTTCCCTTTGCAGTCAATGAGAACTCCTCACTTGGCTGAGTTTTCAGAGGTGCACCAAAAGCTGAAAAAACTCAGCATATTTTTAAGATTAAAAGAATCAGCATTGTTAATAAGACTCCCTCTGAATTACTCAATCTGTGGCCTTCCTACACCAAAGGATATAGTTGTATCAGTAAGTAATTAAAGAAGAAAAACTTTCTTTAGCCATTAACCATTTCAGTCTATATCAAATGAAGACTGATTTAAGTCTTACCATAACAATAGATCAGATACAGCTATTAAGTTTATTCCTAGTGTGTCATATGTACTCTTCCTCACATCACACTTTATGTTTTTCTATAGTGGTTTTATAGGAAATTAAATGTATGGCTCCTGGCTGGCTCAGTTTGTAGAGCATGTGACTCTTGATCTTGGGGTTGTGAGTTCGAACCCCATGTTGGGCATAAAGATTACTTTAAAAAAAAAATCATTTCATTATCATTGAAAATAAAGGTATCGGGCGCCCGGGTGGCTCAGTTGGTTAAGCGACTGCCTTCGGCTCAGGTCATGATCCTGGAGTCCGGGATCGAGTCCCGCATCGGGCTCCCTGCTCAGCAGGGAGTCTGCTTCTCCCTCTGACCCTCCCCCCTCTCATGCTCTCTCTATCTCATTCTCTCTCTCAAATAAATAAATAAAATCTTTAAAAAAAAAAAAAAAGAAAAGAAAGGTATCTAGAACCTCTATGAAACAGTACAACCCAAAAACATTCTCACCTTAGAGTAAACTAAATTTGCAGAAAACACTTTCTATTTTTACTTTTCTGATAGAAAGAAATGTGCAAGTGGCAATAAAGGAAATGTAACCCCTTCACGAAACTCTCCTAACAGTAAACCATAATGAAAGTAGCTGAAATTTTGTTCACCATTATATGAGAAACATCCAACCTGGTAGAAGTTTCAAGTACAGATTTCAATGTGTGTGTTTGTTTAATAAACTAACCACAGGGGTGCCTGGGTGGCTCAGTCAGTTAAGCATCTGCTTTTGGCTCAGGTCATGACCTCAGGGTCCTGGGAAGGCTTCCTGCTCAGTGGGGAGTCTGCTCCTCCCTCTCCCTCTGCCCCTCACCCCACTCGTGCTCTCTCTCTCTCACTCCCTCTCTCAAATAAATAAATAAAATCTTTAAAAAAAAACAAAACAAAACAACTGCAGCAAAAACAAAAAAGGATCCCAATGTCAAAATGGTATAGGAGGTTCAAGTAACGGGGATGGGGTGGGCTGTGTTGTGTGTGTGTTTAATCCTTCCTTATCTAGGAGCCTTTCACTGCCCGACTCAGGAGGTACAAATGTTAGCTACCATTTTGCTTACCTGACTTTATTAATCTCTGATGCCTTCCACCTTCATAACTGAAGCCACGGGGTTTCAAAAGACAGTCTGACTGAGTTAATATGTAACATTAAGATATCTTGTTAGGATATCTTATGTGATTCACCAGCTTGCAATGAACTCAACATATTCAGATGATCAGTGATCAAAATCAGCAAAAGGATACTCACTGAGTTAAATGGGTAGGAATACCAGACAATTTCGCTGTGTGGACTAAGAAAGTTAATACAACAGGATCACAGTCCCTTATCTGAAATGCTTAGGTCCAGGTATGCTTCAGATTTTTGTGAGTCTTAAAGGTCAGAAGGAGCATACAGCATATATTACGTAACATTCCTAACTAGATCTAGGATAGTACCTCATAGCCAAATATATTACTATCTCTACAGCAAAATATGTGAATATTCTTTCTAAGTGGGTTTTAAAACTACTTTAAACAAGCCCATGACAGTCAGGTTCTGCCACCAAATGAGCTTTGATGTCAGACTTTTGGAGGAAAAAAAAAAAAAACTTAGTTTTTCAGAGATTTTTTAGATAAAGGGTTGGGAATGTATATCCAATACCATTATACATCAAAGTATAAAGACATTTTCAAAATATATAGAGCTTATTAATTTACTGGAGATGAAAAAGTAAGGTAAATTAAAATTTAGCAAAGTAATAAAAAGATCTGTTCCTGGCAGATAGAACCTTAAAAATTAGGAAACACGGGGCGCCTGAGTGGCTAAGTCTGTTAAGTGTCTGCCTTCGGCTCAGGTCATGATATCAAGGTACTGGGAGAGCCCCACATTCAGTCCCAGGTCTGGCTCCCTGCTCAGCAGGAAGTCTGCTTCTTCCTCTCCCTCTGTCCCTCCCAACACCCACTCCCAGCTCCTACACACTTGATTGCATGTGCACGGGCTCTCTCTCTCTCTCTAATAAATAAATAAAATCTTTTAAAAAAGAAAAAAAATTAGGAAACCCAAGTTACCTAATTTTAATTTATTCAAATAAATTAATGTTGCGACTACTTAAAAATAAATGTCTGTTAGAGGCAATGAGTATTTGAGTAAGACAGGAGTGTCTGAGAACACTGATACTTATAGTCTTTTGTACTTCCTTTGCATTTGACCACGTGTTGCATTTTCCCTAGCTTTTGGTTTTCACATTGTTTGAGATTTCAGGGATTTGCTGTATTTCCCATTCATCTTCTCCTTAGTTTGCCCCTCTTTTTTATTTAAGTGGCTATTCTGTGCAACGTAATTTGTTACGCACTCTGGATGTAACGCTTCTCAATCTCCATGCCTTGACACAATAATAAGTTTTAACTGGTTGTGAGGAATGCCCAAGTAATTAGTTATGAACAAAATACCACAGTTTATAAAGAATTTTACATGTTTGTATATGGATGTATTCAAAATTTTCATAACAACAGCATCACTCTCACTTATATTCTGATTTATTTTCTTGATAGGGAAAGTGGCTTTATCACACTGTGAACTACCTATAAACCCACCACATAATTTATCTATGTCTATAAACAGGGAAATTATAATGCCCTGTGTGTAAACATCAGTTGTATGTGTCTTAGCAGAAGAAAGTTTGAGAACGGATGCTCTAAGACATTCCAAGATGGACCAAAGTCACCGAAAAGAACGCCCAGTGCCAACAACTAACCACTTTGAAATATGAAAAGAGCTATTCTCCTGTCCCGTGCTCTCTTTTTAGAGAAGTACGGAAATCATTCCCCAAATCTGAAGGGACATCATACTTAACTATGACATGCCTCAGTTATTTGTCACTTTTATCCTTTTATCTCTTACCCTGGTTATTCTTACTATTTCCTTTGTCAGTAATAAAGTGCTTACCTAACATCTCACACCCCGGTAAAAATGCACCAGTGTTTCATGATAACAGCGTTGAGAATTCTAGTTGGCACCAGAACAACATGGAACTGTGCAAGTCTCCTTACACATGGATATTTACAGTACTCTACTGAAATGTATTTTCTCTGCCTTATGATTTTCCCAATAACATTTTCTTTTCTCTAGCTTACTTTATTGTAATATAGTTTATAATACATTTAACACACAAAATATGTGACTGTTGACGTTATCAGTAAGGCTTCCAGTCTAAAGTAGATTATTAGTAGTTAAGTTCTTGGGGAGTCAGAAGTTGTATGCAGATTTTTGCCTGCATGGGGCGGGGAGGAGTTGGCACCCCAACCCTTGTGTTGTTCAAGCGTCAAATGCACTTTAGAGGCAACAAAAATTAAAGGGCACAGGGTGGCAGAGCATGCAACTCTTGATCTTGGGATCATGAGTGCAAACCCCACCATGGGGGCAGAGTTTCCTAAAAAAAAAAAAAGTTTAAAAAAAATTAAAGCTTTGAAAAACTTCCAATTTAGTGGGACTTGGGATGAGGTGAGACAGAACTAGAAGAACATATATATGGAGTACTGACTGTGGATAAGGGTCATTAGACATCGCTGTCTTGTGTAATTCTCATTCTGAAATATGAATATATGAATTCATATGAATTCATATGAATTCATATGAATTCATAAATATGAATACGCCTTTCTGCACATAATGAAGGAAGTTTATTTTGAAGTGACATGCTTCAAGTCCCTCAGTCAGTAAGCAAGAGGGGCAACGGTAGCAAAGTCCAGCGATCTCTGACTTCCAAGCCTCTGTTCCTCGTACTACACCTGCTACTCTCAACAGAGGGTGACAAGGGCTCTTGTCATACTGAGGTACTGCCAACATGCTGACGGAAATACAGCCACTGAATGTTGAAGCTGGAAGAGACCCTGGCTAAGAACTTGAATCCCACATTCAGTGCAGGACACCTATTCACTCTTTAGCCATCCGTCCCGTACACCAGAGTTTCTCAAAGTGTGTCAGAGTACCTTGCACCTGCTTCAGAACCACTGAAGCACTACTTAAATCACAGATTCCCAGGCCCCACCTCAGTCACACTGAATCAGCTTATCTGGATATGGGACCTGGGGACCTCCACTTTTTTTTTTTAAGATTTTATTTTTAAGTAATCTCTACGCCCAACGTGGGGCTCAAACCTACAACCCTGAGATCAAGAGTCGCATGCTTCACCGACTGCCCCAGCCAGGCGCCCCTGGGAGCCTCCATTTCTAACAAGTCCTCCAGGTTGGTGTTTTTCAAACTGTTAAGTCCTAAGACCAATTTAACGAATAACACTGTGTTTTTTTAATAAAATAGTTTGGAACACATTAGATTTATAAAGATCAGATACGAATAGAAATAGCAGAGGGTACTACTCTTAGTACCGTTTCAGCAAAACTTTTGTTTCAGTTTTTATATATGGATCGGGATATAAAAGGCATTTCTTACCATACATCTTAGTCAAAAACATTTAATACAGCTGCTTTAAACAATTTTTGTCCTCATTCTTATTTCTCCTTTGAAGTAAGTTATCGATATTTTATGTAATTATTCCCTTTACAAAAAACCCAACATTCAATGTCCATTTTCAGATCTCAGTTATTCTATCCCAGGAACTTCCGTTTTATCCCATGATCTCTTCACCTGAGCGCCATGTTTAACTATTGGTTTAATTACCCAATCAATATTTTACAGTATTTATTTTCCTAAGATTTCAGAAAATCCAACTCATTCTTATTTTTCACTTTGTACTTTATACAACCGCCTCATGAGCTATAGTTATTTCACTATCTAGATCCTTGAGTTGACTCACATATCTTAACTTATTAAGTTTATATTTTGGTAGGTGTGTCAGTGCTTCATGGTCTATATTCAATACTTTAAGTCTTTCATTCCCGGGGCACCTGGGTGGCTCAGTCGTTAAGCGTCTGCCTTCAGCTCAGGTCATGATCCCAGGGTCCTGGGATGGAGCCCCACAAGGGCTCCCTGCTCAGCAGGAAGCCTGCTTCTCCCTCTCCCACTCCCCCTGCTTGTGTTCCCTCTCTCGCTGTGTCTCTCTCTGTCAAATAAATAAATAAAATCTTTAAAAAAAAAAAAGTCTTCCATTCCCTCAGTCTTTCATCTCCTCTGTATTTATATATACTTTTAGATGGAATTCACTACTGGCTTGCCTGCTTTTGCATTTCCATTGTGTAACTGGTACTTATTCCAGTTCTCATCTTTTTCTTTGAAAGAAAAAAAAATGAAAACAATCCCCATTAATACATGGGGATTATCTGCATGTATCTTTACAGTTTTAAAGTGATGTCTTGGCATTTCAAGAAACTGTAATTGCCTTCTAAGGGATAATATGAACATATATGAATGTTGAGAGAAGATATACTCAAAAAGTGCTTTCCTCAGGTATAACTTATATAGAAATCTCTATAATTCAACACAGTCTGTGATGACTCCCCTTGAGGTAGTACAAACCCACTGACTGAATTAGTCACAGAATCTTCTAGCTGGAAGACCCTCATTCAATCTTTAGCCTTAGTCCTTACTACCTTCAGAGCAGTGTTTCTCAAAGTATAGCCTGAGGACCACCTGTATCCAATTTACCTAGGGCATGTAATAAAAACCAAGCAGTGAAATTACAATATTTTTATAATTCGGGTATGTTTTCATTTCATAGTGAGAGGAAGGAAGTTGACTAAAAATATAAAGAAGATATCACTCAGACCTATTTTAAAAGGTGCCCTTGGTGAAATGCTAAAAAAATGAGGTGGACTTCAAACTACAAGTTCAAGAAAAGTATCTCTTTCTTAAGTTAAGCACTGCTTAAGATTAAGTCTTAAAATCCAGGTATCCCACACTGGTGGTGATGCAGTATGCCATAATTAATTGCCTAAATTTAGTAAACTCAGAACCTTTAAATATCACAATTTTAAACATTTCTGTACTTTTATAAGACACTAATAATTTCAAGGATTTCCTTTAATACAGCATAAACAGCCAGGCCATTTTCAAAAAGTTTTTTTTAGTAGGGTTAATCTGTGAAGTCTTTATTACTTCTATTAAAGATTTCTAATGTAAAAGTAGTTGATATTCCTGGTTAAGATACAGGTAAAATGTGGCCCTTCTCCCTGCTCAGCGGGAAGCCTGCTTCTCCCTCTCCCACTCCCCCTGCTTATGTTCCTTCTTTCGCTGTGTCTCTCTTTGTCAAATAAATAAATACAACCTTTAAAAAAAAAAAAAAATGTGGCCCTTGCTTTATCCATGCCCTATGAAATGTAGGAAAACATAAACTTTTAATATTTTGGCTGATGATGATTAATTAGAAATTATGTTTGTCATTTTACTGAGAAATATAACATTATACTTTAGTTGCTGAGTCAGATTTTCATGAATTGTGCCACATTATGAGACTGTTCCTTCTTTTTAACTACATACAAAAAGCCTTATCAACTACATAGTCACTTACAGCATAAGCAAACCATAATTACGTGTTCACCCTAGCTTCCACCCAAAGCTGTGTTCTTAACTCAATGTCTAAACAAATCTCCTCTGTTTCAATGGATTAAGTATAAAGATCAGATCTATAAGGTAAGAGGTGGCATACACTTTTGAAGTTGTAGAGCAGAGCTATATGCATGTTTAAGGCAGAGCTATCTCACAAACTCCTAAACCCAGAACTTTTTTTTTTAGATACAAAGATCAAGATGAATTAAAAAAAAAAAAAAGGAAGGTGTCAAAATTGCAAATTTTTGTAAATATCGAAGTCTCTAGCGGAAGATTTTTTCTAAACCGGCCACAGTAGCTCCACAAGTTGTAGCACTAAGTAAGAAAGAACATATATTAACCTCCTCTTTTCAACAGCTAGCATTAAATGTGAAATGCAAATTAAGACTTCAGTTTCAGAACTTAATAGAGATATGCAGAATAATAAAATGGGAAGTTTGGAAACTCTTGGCAATATAGAAGCAAAACCTCTATCTAAATTCTTATTTTGATAATTAAGCTTCAAATCAAATAAATATGTTTTAGATGCAAATAACTGGCAATTCATTGTCAGGGTGACTTCTTTTAGATCACTACTACAAGTTTTACACTACAAAAACTACTTTGACTTCAAAGACCAAGACTGTTCTTGAAAATATTGTTTTAATGAACCAGTTGTTTGATATCTCAAAGAAATGCAAGAGCTCATCAGATCGCTTTTATTCTGGAAATTACTGATTCCCATTTTAAATTGTGAATTGGTCAAATATATTTCCATGGGGAAAGAACTAACATTAAAAGTTTGCTCTAGTGAACAAAATAATGTGCCTCACATGCATAAATGTGGTGTTCTTTAGTAAATCAGGAATGCATTTTGAATACTCTTGCCATATGTTCAAAAATGAAAAACTTCTCTTGCAAACAACCTTAAAAAAAAATCAAAAACACTGAAATCCACATATTTTGGTGTGCACTAAATTCATCTTACAGAACCATCTCATTCTGACCGTTCCAATCAGACTGTTATGTCTGTGACATATTAAGAGGTTCTCTTAACTATCTAAAATAATGTGATATTTACTTTCCATTAAAAGATGTTGGACACAGAACTTATAATCACCTAAGGTTCTCGGCAATGTCAAAGTATGTTTTGCTACTATATGGAAACTACCAGAAAGACCTGGTCCTCAATTCCTCTCAATACTAAGACAACCTTTTAGTAACATAACATCCCAGCAAGTCAGGCAACAGACCAGGTAAGATTTCTTTCCTTTTTGTTTTATGGAAAACTGAGTTTAAGTCTATTTCCCCCTTTTTTTTTTTTTTTTTTTTTTTTTAAGATTTCACCTATTTATTTGACAGAGAGAGAGAGAAAGCAGGAACACAAGCAGCGGGAGTGGGAGAGGGAGAAGCAGGCTTCCTGCAGAGCAAGGAGCCCGACACGGGGCTCGATCCCAGGACCCTCAGATTATGACCTGAGCTGAAGGCAGACACTTAACTACTGAGCCACCCAGGCACCCCTCAAGTCTATTTTCATTCACAAAATACAAACTCCATCTTCACTATGGTAATATTCTCGAGTACCACAACTGATATACACATTTAGTACAAGTAGTTTTCTTAACTTATCAACAACTTGGAATATCTGAGGTGTTCTTTACAATGGAAGGCGGCAAACTGCAAGCTGGTTTTCTGCAATTGGGGCTCACTCTGCTACTTTCAAAAGTTCTATCAACTCTCACCTAGACCGTTACTTCTCAAGAACTAACTATTCAGGCACTTGCTGTCCCACACCTTATTTCACCAATTTTTCCATTTGGGAGCATACATGTGAAAAAGGCACTTAAGGGATTTGAGAGTCGCTGTTTATTGCATATACTGGCTGTTAAAATATACCCAATTTCTCCAAATATGTAAATTTTGAAGGAAATTATGATTAACTTGGAAATAGTTATTTGCCTTTTATATCAAGCTGGTCCACTAAATACTAGATTTACAACACTGTCCATTCCACCCTTCCCCACCAGAAAAATAACTGTCACAAACAGCCCAAGTTACCCAAGACAGAGCACCTAGGAAAGAGTAAGCAAATGCCAGTCACAATTATTAGAGAGGCATTCTGCACAATGCTTCCTTGGGTTTTTAGTAATTCTCTCTACTTGCAGGCTACAATCTTTCTACAATATTATCTAGTATTAAATTTCCTAGGCCTTCAACTCTGTAAAATTTCACTATCAATTAAAATGACTACTTGAAAGTAAGTTTTCAAATGACACTTGGCAGATAAATGTGAAATAAACATTTAAACTACCTTAAAATAATAATAAGAGCAATTGAATTCTAAATACTAAGAATCATAAATTGACTTCTACTGTGGGAAACTCAGTAAGACAAGATTTCTGGGGTGTTGTAACCCCAAAAGACATCTTCTTCTGTGAACAGTTACCAACCCTTAGGCCATTACTAATAGCCATCCAGCTTCCCTGTAGGAAGAGTTTGCATACTTACCCAGGAAGGCAAATGGAAAGTACACAGGGAGGAAGATGGAACTGCGGCAAAGCCTTTGTCATATGATAGTGACCTATAAAGTATCAAATAAACGTACATCATCAGTATGGTAGAGCTTTACAATAGAGCCCCAACTCCTGCAACACCTATGAAGGAAGGTCCCCAAAACCCAAGAGTCCGGTTCCCCACCAACCCTCCCCTCTCACTACTTCCCACCCCCACGCGCAAACTGTGAAGCAATAAAAGCAAAGAAGCTCCCTGTATTCAGAGAGCAGAGGCTGAGGGTAGCCCAGCTGGCATTCCAGGGTGTCTTCAGCACCCTCACTCCCTACTCCCCGTATGTATAAAGCTGAAAGTTGATCCTTTTCTGCAAACCCCAACCCCACACCGCGATCATACATCAACTTGCACCAAGTGATCGCCGCCCCCAGGACAAATATACCAGTAACCAAATCATAGCAATCGATAGGCAGCCTGAGCCTCCACGGTGCCCAGGAGCCGGCCGGAGGTAGCACGGCGACGGCAGCGGGTCCAGGTAGCGCAGCCCTCAGCCCTGCAGACCTGGAGCGGCCACAGCCGTCGCCCAAACGCCCGGCCCCAGTCACAATCCCCAGACTGGAGATCGGAACCTAGCCGGGAAACACATTCGCCAGAGCCCCCGGCGGCAAGTGCAGGGCCACCAGGTCTCCGAGGTCGGGTGGGGGGAGCTAGGAAACCGAGAGGGAGGAAGGGAGCGAGGGATCCCACCCCGCCTTTGTTGCTGGTCACCATCAAGTTTGCATCTTAGTACAAAATGTCGATCTTAAAGGCTGACAAGACAGAGGCAGAGGCACAGGGAGAAAGAGAAAGGGAATAGAGTCCATCTTGCTTTGGAGAAGAGGGGGGAGAGAAAAATGAAGTACAAATCCCACACTCCGGGCGTAAAAGTCTGCTAAACACCTTTCCATAACGGAGGAGCAACGAGTGGGGTGTCCCCGTCCCCGTGCCCGCTCGAACTGGCGGCGGTCTGGGCAGAAAACGCCTCCCTCTCCTCCTCTTCCTCCTCCTTCCCCTCCTCCTCCTCCCTCTCCTCCTCCTCCCGCGGGCCCCGGCGAAGATCCCGCCGCCACCGCCGCTGCCTCCGCTGCCCCCCGGGGAGGCACCGCCGCCCGGCCGGGCGCTGCCATTCCGAGCCTGGACCGCGCGGCGCGGCGCGCGTGGGGCCCGGCGCGGGGTGGCCGCGCGGGGACGTCCGCGCTGGGGACCCCTGCGCCCCCTCGCCGCGGGCTGGCTACAAAAGTCGCGCGAGCAGAGGTGGCGGCGGCGCGCAGGAGAGGGGGCGCGCGTGGAGCCCCCACGCCGCGAGTGGGCAACCCCAGGGGATGGCGAAGAAAGCCCCTCCCCGCGTGGGTAAAGTACCCCAGTCTCCGGCAGCCCGGCGTCGGCGGCCTGGAGACCAGAACTGGACGTGTCATTAGCAGGACAGGCAATGGTTTCAAAGCCCCAGGCCAATGACCATTAGCAGTGGCAGAGCTCGCTCCGTCCCCATCCCCCACAACCTCCACCCACCTTCCCCTTCGTACCGCCCCCACCTCCACCCCACCTCGCGAAAACTTTTCAACAAGATCCACCTGGACTAATTTGTCCTCAGACAGTTAAAATATTGACTAGACCCTACACGCCGGGAGGGAAGGGGAATGCACGCTTTATTTTCCTTTCTACAGAAAGGAAAGCAAAAAATAGCTTCTCTCCGTCTCTCCCTCTCCCCCCCGCCTCTGTCGTACATGTTGTGTCTTAGCTTTTTGCATCGTTTCGTTTTACCTTCCTCATTTAGCAGAAATGATCGCGGATATTTCACACATAAACGTGTTCCAGATTCTTGGATTTAGGGTCCTTGTGAATTACAGGACTCGGGTTTGGTCTCAGTTACGTTAAGTTTCATACAATACCAAGAAATTTAAAAAATAATAAAAAATTTGAGGGTGAGCGAGCGAGACGAGGTGGAGGAGGAAAAGAAACCTCGAGTCTGATTTCTGTAATTTACTAGCGACCCGGATCGCAGCAAATAACAGTGTAACACGAGTGTGGCTTAAGAGGGCTGGGGAGCTCTTTCTAGAGCCATCGACCCCATCCCCGGATAAAGGATCTGCAAGTTTTCTGTCATCGCGACCATGCAATGCCATAACTTACCTTCAGAAATAAGACTTTAAACAGCCAAGGCCTTCCTCCTCCCCTCCACCACCACCCCCAGCCTCGCTCTCTCCACCTTAAACTTATTGACACAACATAATCCCACATTCAAGCAAAATCCTGACACAGCCTCCCTCCTCCTCTTCCCCCTCCTCTCTTCCCTCCCGTTCTCCCGTTCTCTCCTCTCTCCCTCTCCCCCCCCCCCACCGCTTTCCCTCCCTCTTCTCTCTCCCCTTCTCCCTCGCCCTCTTCCCCCTCTCCCCCTATTCTTCCTCCCGGCTACTCTGGCACTAAAACAGCACTTTCTCTACTCGCCGCGCATTTGGTTAGGGGTGGGGGGTGAGAGGGCACCGATCTGCGGGGCCGGAACACCCAAATCCCAACTCTCCAGATGAACGAGCAACTGGGCTGCTGTTCCCGGTCACCGACGCACACGAAACGTTCAATAAATCCACCGAGGGCTGGCTCCTCGTACCTTCCTCCCCTGCCCCAGCTCCCCAGGCCCCACCTCCCCGGCAGCCGAGACCAGGCTGGGCTCCACGTACTTTCGCCGAGATGAAGTTTGGGGCTCCCCGGGCGGCCACGAGCCGCCCGCCGGCGTTGAGGGCTGGCTCTGTTGTTGTTTTCCTCGGGCTGCTCCTGCCCGCGCCCCGGCTCCCGTTGCCCCTCTCGGGCGGCGCTGCCTGTGTGCCGAGAGGTGCTGGTTGCAAACGCAGCCTGGCACCGGCTGGCCTACTACTCCCCAGCCCGGCCCCCAGCCTCCCGCCCGCAGGGCACTGCCTCCGCGCCCCCCGCCCCCCGCCGGCACGGCCGCCGCGACCCTCGCCCCCGACCTCTCGCGACCCAAAGTTTTGGCGGAGGGGGAAAGTGCCCGGGGAGCGGAGCGGCCAGCGGCGGCTCCGGACGCGCGGGGTTCCCTCCGGCTTCCTCAAGTCCACCCTACCGGCTGCCGCCGCCGCCGCCGCCGCTGCTCCTGCCGCGGAGTCCTTGGGGCTGCAGCCCGGCGGCTCGCAAGTGAGTAGGAAAACAGAAAGTGCGGGGAGAGCGCCCGGGAAGGGCTGGGGATGGGGGGCGCTTACCTCGCGGGCTCGCCGGGCGTGAGGGTGTGTGTGTGGCTCACCCTCAGCGGCCAGTCAGGGTTCCTCTATGGGAAAGTGGAGAGGAGCTCGCGGAGCCGCTCTGCCTCCGCTTCACTGTACACTGCTCCACATACAGTACATGCAACCCGGAGAGACTGAAAACACTCATTTTATATAAGGCAGCCTGCCATTGGCCCGCGGCCTGACGGACAGGCCGCGCGGCCAAACAGAAGGCCCGTTACACCCAAACACACGCACACATACACACATTTTACAGAGACACACAAAGATCATCACATTTTCTATTTTCTAATGTTCGGGACCTGTAGACAGTAGGAGAGGACAGGTAGAGAGGCCCAGCAGAGTGGGGTAAGGGGGAAAAACCCTGTCTGCACCAAGTTGCCAGGCTTGAAACTGGTGTCCTTTTGACTTGGGAGGGTTATAGTAATAAACTACAACTCCACTGGATATGGAAGTGAGGGTTGTTTTTTTTTTTTTTAATCGCTGCCGTGTGGTGCCCCATGGAAGAGGCGTGCATTGTGTTATGATTTTACAGCCTGACCTGGCAAACAAGTGACCAAGAAAGGCTTTTACCAGCTTGGATTTCTTCTGTCAATGGGTTAGCTATCACATAGGCCAAAATAGTGCAAGATAAGTTTATTAGGGCTATAATGCATTGAGGTTGTTAACGCCTCGTTCGGAGGTAAATTCAGGAAAATCAATACAACAATACACAGAAAGATAAACATTTTGCTGAAATAACCTGTCTACTTTTAGCTGGTCAGAGGACCACAAATCATCTGCGTGGGCATGCAAACGATGCTGTAAGGTAGAATAAGTCGTGGAAGATTGGCTATTGACACTTTCCCTTAAAAATAGACCTTTTGAGTCAATACAGATAAGATTTATATTTTGCATATTATGTACGGTATTTACATATTTCACAACATATGTGAACATCACATGTTGGGTGACTTTTGGAGATGGTGAGCGCGAAGGCTGTTCTTTCCGATTTTTTTTTTTCTCTGATGCATCTTTGGCAGATCATATTTGGCAGTCCTATATAAACAAGTCAACAGACTGCTGGGGGAAAAAACCAAAGCTAGAAGTTAAGAGGAATAAATTCTAGACCCCATGCTTAAACTAGCTGGACAATCTTGAGCAACTAACTTATCCTCTTTAATGCTCAGAGTTGGTTTGGGTTTATTTTTTCTCTTTTTTTTTAGATTAAAATAAGAAACTTCCCCCAGTTTTCCTTCATTAAATGTTTATTCAGCATCTACTATGTGCCAGACATTATCATAGACCCTAGATGTTTTCTTAAGGTTCCATCTGAATTTAAGAGTCTGTGAATTATTCTTAAACACAAACATTTTGAAGATTAAATAAACACTATGATTTTTATGGCCTAGATGCAACTTAGAGGAAAACTGAAGAGAATTTATTTCAAATCCCTTTTTATTTCCTTGATGCCATCTTAAGGTTTTTCTCTCACATCCATAAAGTTATCGAGTGTGTGTATATGTGTGTGTGTAACATTGGCAAAGAAAAACAGATACAGAGAAAACCTAAGCTTATGAAGTTTAGAAAACAAATAGTGGTATTTAGAAATGTGATATTTCATTTATTTTTTAAAGGAAAATAACTTTTAAAAAAGAAAAAGTATATAGAATCACAGCATTTTAAACTGACGGTATTAAAAGTTATATTAATGACACTCTGCATTTATTTGAAAGATGGAACAAAGTGTTCTTTATCCGCATTACATTGCAATGAGGTAGGTGCTAAGTATTATTATCTCTATTTTACCCATCAGAGAAATGAGACAGGGACAAATTATATAACCACCTTGATATTACATAGAATAGCAGTGAAGAAGGAACCTAAACCTAGGACTCTTAATACCCAACATGGGTTTTGAGTAACTTGACAGTACTTCCTTCCAAATGACAAACTTCAGGAATAAGAGGCAAATGGAGGAAAGATCAGAAAAACTTTCTCAGGATTTCATTGTGCTCTTTTCTGAAGAGGAAAAAAAAAAAAATCAACACAAGTTGCTATACTTAATTGCTGATTTAAGTGTTGTGATTATTTGCTGGTATATTTATGTTATGAAAAATGTGAAAGACCAGCCTACCCCTCACCCCCAACCCCAGCCATAGGAGAACATCCTTTATTTCTTTATGGTCACAAAGTTTTTTTTGTTTGTTTGTTTTTGTTTTTTGCTGAATTATGCTTAGCTTAACAGAATTATTTAGAGATACACTTTTCAAACTTTTAGATCACACATTGCTATCAGTAAAATGTTCAAGCATATACACTCTATATATGTATGTATGTATGTATATACATATATATGTATATTTATGTTTGTGGGATTTTAAAAATTATTTATTTTAGAGAGAGTGTGTGCGCAGGATGCAGGGGAGAAGGGGGATAGGGAGAGAGAATCTTAAGCAGACTCCCTGCCGGGCACAGAGCCCAACATGGGGCTCAATCCCAGGACCCTGAGATCATGACCTGAGCCAAAACCAAGAGCTTGAGGCTTAACAGACTGCACCACCCAGGCACCCCTATGTATGTGTTTTTAAAGTGCACCACTATGCGGATATAATATTTATTATTACAAAGTATATCCTCACAAGAACAAAATGAAAAAGCATTAAGTAAAAATAAAATTAAGTCAGAGTTTTAATATTTTCTTCCCACAGTCCTGTGATACAGTCTTAGCACATGCCCCAAGGGTTTGCATTCAAGTTTGGAGACCTCTGATAGGGCAAGGTGCTGACCAGGACTGATGCAAGAGAGCATAAAGAAGTGCACAGAAATGTCTCACTGCAACACATTACCGTTACTGGAAAACTGGTAAGTCCACAGAGCCTTTATATTGGGAGAATGACATATTTTTTTTAAAATGCATTTTATATATTGGTGATGTATTAGGCATCATGTGGTAGTATAAGCCATCATTCAATATTCTTTTGCAGATCCTTTATTGAGAGGGACCTATGTGCTAGACCCTTGTGCAAGCCAGATTCCGGAAAAGGAAAATTGCCTGCTCCTAGGAGAAGTGATAGAATGGAATGCCAGTCTCCTGTATGATAGATAAGGCCTCACCACTAAGGAAAAGAGGCTTAGAACTAAATGTAATGTAGTATTTTACATTTAGGAAATACTTTTTAGATTTTTATCATCTCATTTTAGAATAAATATCAAGAAATTTTAAATGGCAGTGATGCTCAAAAATTAAAAATGTGATTAAAAAATCATAGCTTTCATAGAGTTTATTTAACTTCCATAATATAGGGTTATGAAAAAAAAACTGTTTGCTGTCTGGGTAAAATGGCAATTTAAAGGGTCTACAAAAAAAATTAAAAAAATAAAGGGTCTGCGTTTTTCCTTTCGTGTTTTCACAATTGATGATCAAAGTTCACAAGCTTAGCACATTCTTCCTTCTCATGGCCTTAACTTGTCCACTTTCTTAATTTTATTTTATATGAGTCCTTTATTACAAAATAATTTTGGGACAGTAAATTTAAATATGTGTGTAAACATAGGTATAAGTTTCTATTTTATTTAAATGTCTATAAATAACATTTATTTTCTTATCTGTATACTTTTTTTTATACAATTCTAATTCAAATCCTGATTTCACCACTTCCTAGCTGTGTAACCTTGGAAAAATTCCTTAATCACTCTAAGACTCAGTTTTCTTTTTTGTAAAATAGGGATAATATGACTAACCATAAATGAAATAATCTATATAGAATACTGAAGCCTGGAACCTACTGAACATTCAATAAATATTAATTTTACTTATCTTTCACACATACAAGCCAATGACAGCTGCTTGCAGAAAGTTTTCTAAAACTTAACCAGCATATCAGATGGAGTTCATGGAACTTGTTGCAACTCACTCACCGAGGGTCTGTGATTTCCCTTTAGCCTATATTCTACCAACTCCAGCATCTCTGCACATAAAAGGGATGTCAGACAGATCCCAGGTTAAAGCAAACATCCCGTTGAGTGGCCATTATTAAGCACCTAAAAAGGCAAACTTGTAATAAATCCTTCTTTGAAACAAGCCTTGTTTTGCCCATGGAAACTCTAGATAGTTACAGTGATGAGGGTCGGCCTTACATAACAATTTTTGCCTTGTATTATGACCTTGCTGAGCTTCCCTTTTTTTCCTCTATAAGAAAAAAAAAAAAAATAGAGCAAATCATACCTCTCTCCTCAAGGCCAAATCCAAGGGACTAAAAATTGGAACTTGGACAGTCAAACCACTTTTTAGCACCAATGCAAACATTCGTAATTCTGAAGATAACCAGGTTCTGCTAGATCCTAGCAGAGTTGGAAATAAGAAAGAAAGATTAGGGGTGCCTGGGTGGCTTGTTGGTTGGGCCTCTGACTCTTGGTTTCGGCCCAGGTCATGATCTCCAGGGTGGTGGGATCGAGCCCCATGAACCCCACATTGGGCTCCAAGCTCCACCTGGAGTCTGCTTGAGATTCTTTCCCCCCACTTCTCCCTGCCCCTCTGCTCCTCTCCACTACCCCCCAACCCCGTGCTCTGTCTCTCTCTCTCTCTCTCTCTCTCCAAAGCAAATAAGTAAAATCTTAAAGAAAAAAAGAAAGAAAGAAAAATTACCCAGCTTTCCTAGAGTGATTTTTGGCAAAGCATCTTGGAATTCCCCGCTCTTGTGATCTTCTATAGCATTTTATCTATATTACTCTTCAGGCATTCAAATCCCTTGCCTTGTATTACATTATTTGTGTGTAGAGAAAAGAAACATCTAAAGAAATAATATCTCCTTCATTTTATTTTCCAACAGTGGCTAACATAAGAACTTGTACATTGCCTAACATGTAACAGTAGCTCAAGGAGGATTTGCAAAACAGAAGAACAAAAGAAAGGAAAAACAAACTAAAAGTCTATAAATTCTAAGAAGGATCAGAGAGAATATAGAAATGAGAGAGGTGCCAGGAAATGTTGGGTATCTCAGGTATATGGTGAACAGAACTTACATTATAGTCATCATAGGTTATACCTGCATGTTATTTTAATTTTCTAAAGCACATCTGAGATAGCCTAGCATACCCATAGTATCCACATGAGCTAGGTGAAACAAAGAAAGGGACCCTCTTTTTAAAGATGAAAAAAATTGAAGCGGGAAAGGCTAAATGATTCCGTCAGAGTTATACAACTAATAGCAGAGCTGGACTTAGCTGTACTAAGGTCCTAGACAGCTAGTTCTGCAAGCTTTCTGCCTTGGGAGAGAGAAGGAGGGGGAGTCACCAAGGAGTCACTTAAGGATCACACCATAAAAATAGGTCTCTAAGTGGACGATGATTTTACACTAATGGATTTGACAGTAAAACCAGTGAGCACTAACGTTAGCATTAGACGGTCTTTCTGGCCACCATCTCAGTAGAAGCTTCGACAACCTCCCCAACAAGGATTGTCTACTATGCTACATCCAGCTCCTGGGAACACCTTTCTTCCCCAGACAATCTATTTCATCTTGTAACAGTTTTGACCACTACACAGTTCTTCCCGACAGTCAACATAATTTCTCTCCTCTTAAGTATTACCCATTGTTCTTTTTCTTACTCCCTTGTTACCACACAAAACAATCTAATCCCTCTTCCATGTAACACTTGAAATATGTGAAGAAAGCTCTCAAGATGGCCTTCTGCCTTGAGTTGTGCCTTTTTCAGACAAATGGTCTTAGTTCCTTAAAACATTTTTCCTAGGTCACTATTTCCAATTCATGGTCTCCTCTCAAACCCTGCCTATTGTCTTTGTTGGTGTGTTCCTTCAAGTGGGATATCTAGAGCCGGTGGGGGCTGAGGCAGTGTGCAGTACAGCATGACCAAGGCTCCCTTATCCTTGATACAAAATTTCTATTACTGCAGCCTAAGATGGAACATCATTCTGCTGACTGATATTGTGCTTATTCACCAAAAAAAAGCTTTTTTGAAATGTGGGCTGTTAAGCCATGTCTCCTCCAGTCTGTATTATATAATTTATTTTGGGGAAACTGAGGCATAAGCCTTTATAACCCTGGTATTATGTAGTGGTTAAGAGCTGAGGTTCTAGAGTTATAACACCATGGGTTAATAGCTTGGCTCCAGCACTTACTTTGTGAATTTGAACAAATTGCATAATCCCTTTATGCTACAGTTCCTCATGTATAAAGGGGACTGTAATATGTACCTCATGAAGTTATTGTAGGGATTAATTAAAATAATATATGTAACATACTTAAAATGGCCCTCGTCATATGATAAGCACTCAATAAATGGTAGAATAATTTTTCTTTAGCTGATGAGATTCAGCCCAGAATTACATTTTGCTAACTCTTTTTTGTATGCTGATTATTTCATTCAACATGCTTGCTATTGATCTCACCATCTTTGATTCATTCACAAATGTGATGCCTTCTTTACATTTTTCCAAGTCATTTTTAAAAGCATCGTTTAAGGCAGAACCCAGAGCACATACCTCCCAGGAGGTTAACATGGATCATTTGTCAGCACTCCCGTGGCCACAGTTGTTGAAGTCACCTAATTTCACCTAAATTAAAAATTTTAAACCCAAGGAAAGATATATAAAGAATAATATGGTGACCATGTAGACACTTTCTTACTTAACATATTATTAATTTCCTCAGATTTCTTTATAGGAAATAAAACATTTTATATACAATTAAAGCCCCTTTCCCTGGTCCAGTTCCTCTCCGATTCTCCCCAGAGGTGACCATTATTTTGTAATTTTAATCTCATCCTACCCATATGTTTTGCAGCCCACTCATGAAAATACCTGATATGACTTTAAGCACAGAAAAAGCTTTATGAAATTTTCATTCACTAATGTTATCAGAGAAGAACTCTTTGGTGAGTAGAGTATACTAACCAGTTAATTACAATGAAAACAGGAAATTTGGGAAGGATATGGGATGGCTCTTAGAAATTAAAAAAAAAAAAAAGCTAGGGAACTAGATCTCAGAAAGCTCAGGACACTCCCAATTCTAGGAGATCAGTTTCAGGGAGACTATCTTTGTTCTCATTATAATGAATTTGCTCAACCTCTATCCTTTCTTTATGCTACTGAGGAGACTAGAATGGAAGAGTCCAATCGCCTTTACCCAAGTTTTAGGTTTACCCTTTGGCCAGTTACAAGAGGCCACTTTGCTTGACACTCCCAACAAGACTGCAGGCTTACCTGGGGTGGGGAGCTCGGGCCAGTGGTGGAGGCTTCAGGGAGGTGAGTTAGGACACAAATATTTAGGCGGAGGCAATGTATTGGTAACATTCTTGTTCTTGGTATAGTCACAGGTGTTGGTTTTATAACTTACATAGATGTTACATTATTTTTTTGCATGTAGCAAATATATTTTGAAAATAAAAGTAAACTTTAAGAAAACAGTAGAAAAAAAAGTTGCATACAAAGAAGGTTTTTAGTTTCGCAAAGTAAAATTGTGGTACTACTCAGAGAAGGCAAATAGATACTGGGCTGAAAGAAAACAGACTGTAACATCTCCAACAGCCGCAGTGCAACTGAACTATCAGTTTATTAACCCTGTTACAAAAGAAAACTAGATTTAGGCTAGTCTCAGTGACCCTATGCTGGCTGTCCTTTTTCTAAGCATGAACAGATTCTTCCTTCACTTGCCTATCTCGGTCAGATTTCATTTCATTTCAAGAATCATAAAGCCACTGAGATAAGCTTAAGGAAAAAGGGAAATTAATTGTGCAAGTATTGGGGTCTCTCGCAGAACTCAAGGAGAGTAAGAATAACGGAAGGCACGGAAACAAAAGCATATTGCCTTCATTACTATCACTCATCAGGTGAGCGGCAAGGATTCACCTATTTGGAGGGCTGCTCTTTTGGTGCTTGTGGACAGAAACAGTTTTCTCAAGTAAACACTGGAATGGGAGGATAAAAGAGGTATTCGACTCCATAGCACCTTCTAGAATCTTATGTAGGCTTGGTGTCTCATTTACTACCTATATTTTGCAGAATCCACCTTTCCCTCCCAATCCTAAGAAATTTAACAGCAATTATTCAGAATGTTTATGGCCTGGCTTTTATACCCACATATGTTCAGAAGTAAATTATTTCTTAATATATTTATTTGTTATATTCCTTGATTCATTCCAGAAAGAATTTCCATTGGTCTTCAACAGTCCAAATTTAACTGCCTGTTTTCCCCAGACTCTCTGGTATTATTCAAATAGATCTTGGATATCTCAACTCATCTAGAGTGCCTATGTGGTCTCTTAAATTTTTTTAACTTATTTTTTGCTTTCTATTACATTCTACAGCAATCTACTCAAACTAGCTGAAGAAAAGGAGGATTTATTAGAATCCCTACACAGGTAAGGTTACAGCAAGGAACGACCACAGAAAGGGATAATTTAAGCCCCTGGTGAAGTGGAGTTTTCAGGGCTTGGAGGTAGGCGTTAGGCCAGGGAAATTGTCTGGAGGTACAGTTGCCAAGCGGGAACTGCGGGCAGAGAGGTTGCTTTTTCCTGAAGTGCAGTGGGACAGACAGGAGAGGCATACAATTGAGAAGTTAACTAAAACAATGATGTTTTGTGATAAAGGAGATAAAAATGAAGGGAAGGGGGAGGGTTGTGTCAAATGATGGTTTTTGTATGAATTCACCTCTAGGCTCACCTTCACCATCTGTGGGCTACTGAAAAAAAAAAAAAAACAAATAGATTGAGGTTGGCCTCCCAGAAAGGACAGCTTTAAAAAGAACAAGAGGAGGCATTAAATACATTGCCTGAAATTAGGCTGAAGTCTCTTTACCATAGAAGAATTGAGTCCAGGTCTTAGGAGTACTTACCTATTTGGAAAGGGGTGGTTTCCTTTTCTGTCATTTGACACTTTCTCTTATAGAACCAAATTCTTCCTTGTTTAAAAACAAACTTTCTAATCCGTTGAATTGCTGAAGCTCTCTTTCCAAATTCCAAATGGGCTGTTATAAGTTTGTTAAAGTACTGACCTTTGGGCACCTGGGTGGCTCATTCGGTTAAGCCCAACTGCCTTGGGCTCAGGTCATGATCCCGGGGCCCTGGGCTCTGGGATCAAGCCTCTCATATCGGGATCCCTGCTCAGTGGGGAGCCTGCTTCTCCCTCTCCCTCTACTCCTCTCTGCCCTGCTCGTGCTCTCTCTCTCTCAAATAAATAAATGTAATCTTAAAAAAATAATAATAAATAAAGTACTGACCTTTGGCCAGTGCCATTCAAGAGGAGAAAAACTAAAGTGAGTAACTTTGCTTGTCACCATAAAGAAGGAGGGAGGGAGGGAAGAAAGGAAAAAGGAAAGAAATGGGAAGGGAAGGGAAAGAAGAAAGACTAAATTCTAAGAGAAGTTATGCTGGGATGACTTCAGATTTCACCAACCCTTGGGTCTGACTTTACATTCAGATGTGACCTGAGTAGGGGTTGGAGAAGGGGAGGAAATAAATACTGAGAAAACCTTTCCCTAAGGAGATAATTCTGGATTAGAGGAATAAAGCCACTTTAGCAACACTTGGGTCCCTAGCATCAGTCAGAGCGGTAAGGGTCTCTCTGCCCTCTAAGTGCCCAACCACTGTAGACATCACCAAGGCCGTGGCTGCAGCAAGAACAAGGCCTCCTTCGGTTGTCCTGACTTAGACAATGTGTGTCCTTCCTATCAAACCTTAATTGCTGAGCAGACTACCAGAGTTCCTTCTCTCCAGAGTTCAGAGGAGAAAACCAGGCAGAGAAGAGTCCTCACTTTTTCATCCTCCACCACTCCATCAAGGCTTCCCTTCCTAAGTTGGGGCCTGTATCTGCTCTCCCAGCCTTCACAAACTGGAGTGGTCTCTAGTGCTCCCCAAGAAGGAGAGCTACCATTTGGAAAGCTATCTCAAAGTGATGAATGGAGAAGAGTTGGTCCAAGGTCTTGGTGGTCATCTGAGAAATCATGGCTATTCAATCCTGAGTGAAGTAAAGAAGAAAGAGGCATTCAGTCAAGCTCAACTATTATCCTGGTGAGGTTGGAAAAAAGATCGAAGCTCTAGGAGCCACTGGTTTCATGGAGCCATTCATTCATTCATTCATTCATTCGTTCAAGAACATTTATGAAGTGACTTCTCTGTGCCACTGTGGTTATTGCAAGAAACACCAAACAGATGTGGTTCCTGTGCTAATGGAACTTATGGTCTAGCATTGGAGACAGATGTGATATACAACGTAATACAAAAATGTTCCTTGGATTCAGGAATAGAGGCAGAACAAGCTAGCTTGCAATGCTGGAAGAATCTAAACGTGCAGGAGCAATTGCAGGACCTGAGGCTGCCCAAGGTTTAGCTGTTTTAAAGAGTAAAGAGGTTTTCTTTAGTCAGGTAAGGAAAAAGCCTGGCTTATGAGATCTTTAAAATTCTTAAATTGGCTTTATATTCTAAGTAAAATGCCAGATTTGGGACATGTCCTTTTTATGATCTTTGTAGTCAGTATTATTCTTTTTAAACTCTAGGGTTTATGTGTAGTAGTGAGTGGTTGGGAGAGGTTATTGTGTTTGCTTCAGAAATTTCAGTAAAAGGCTAAAGGTATTAGGAATACTCGGGAAAAAAAGTTTAGTATTAGTAATTATAAGAAGATATGTCAGGAAATACTACACACAGGAGATTTCAGGTGGCAGCTACACTGAACAAAAAGAAAGTTTATGTGCTGGCAACAAGAACGACTATTTCCATAGTTAAATCATGTTCAGTAAGAATGACAAACACTGGATATTGATGTAGATTTTAGTTTTTATTTATATTTTAGAGAGGCATAATTACATTTTGATTTTATGTCATTTCTTATGGAATAGACCTGTTACTCTACTGGGATTGTGTATCCTCAGTAAGCTTTGCAATTTGTATTGATATTTGCTTTATCTGTGCATGTTCATAGGGTGTGTGTGAACTAAGGCTCCCAGTGGAGGCAGAATTGCTCAGAGCTTAAGAGCTGGTGCTTCTGGAGTCAGAAAGATCTGAATTCAAACACTAGCTCTATTTACTAGTTGCATGACCTTGGACAAACTTCTTAAACCTGCCAAGCCTGAAGCCTCAGTTTCCTAAACTGTAAGGTTCCTACCTCTAAGGCTTGTTGTGGGAATTAAACAAGATGCTATGTGTAAAAATGGTCCCGGACAATAAATAGTAGCTCTTATTTTAAGTAAGGCTTGTTAGATAATGTTTTGTGCCCAGTGATATGGAACCCTGGAAAATAAATGGAAATTTTATTTTCCAGGGATGATACTTGAAATCCTTGAGAAATTTGGGTGGGCTATTCTTTGAATATTGCTAAAATTTAATATGGTGGCACAATAATTGCAATAGATGGAAAGAACTGAATATTTCCTTCTTTTTTTTTTTTTTTACAAAAGGTAGTGGTGTTCATAATTATGTAGGTAACACGGGAGAATTTCAGAGTATTTATGCACTCCTGACTTGAATTGTTGAGGTTTCTTAATATGTGTCAGTAGAGAACAAGAGCTCATTTTTAGCTCTAAGTTACCACTGCACCCTTAGCACTCGGCAGTCTGATGATAGCCTTTTTCAAAATGTGGTTCATCAGAGTCACTCACGTGACTTGTTTAAAATTCAGATTCCTGGTCCTGACCTGTGAAGAAGTCTCTAAATTTGAAATAAATATACCAACCCAGGTGTTGTATCAACACCTAAGCTTAAGAAGGACTAGACAACACACATATGAGCTATACCCTGATGCTCCTTCTGTCAGGTTGTGCTTATTATTTAAATGGTTACTTGGGTGAGACATTTATGGGACACACCCTAACATCCTCACAGGACATAAAACTTTTTGTTCTCTATGTCTTAACAACCATTCCAAATCACTTGATTAATAATGATTTACTTTCTCTCGTGCTCACAGAAATAATTTTCTTTCCCTGCTTGTGGTGGTAACAGCTAAACCGTTACCTTATCCTTGTTACTGTGGTAGGGCCGGGGGTGGGGCAAATGTGAATAGATGTATGACTGGGGTCCACAGAGAACCCCTGGTTTACACAAACTTCTCCAAGGTTGAACTTGCTAAATCTGGCCTTTCTTTTCCCAGTCCTTAAAGTCTCATATATTCCTCATATTCTCATGATATCCCCAACCTACCTATCCCTGAGCCTTCTGTCCTGATCACTACTCCAGATCCATTTTGATTACATCAGGCCAGATACCTGTAATTGCTATCTCACTCTGCTTCTAGAAGAAATTTGTTAGCCGCAAAGGCGGTAAAAATTATATTTTCATGTTCCAGTTTGTAAATAGAAAAAGAAATACTGTGTGCATGTAAAAGTGTCAAAGTGAGTTACAGGCCAGGGAAAAGAAGGAAAAGGTACCTATGAAGCCAGGGGAGAAATCCCCACCTTTATATTGCCTGACCTACACAGTTACAAAGAGACGCATGAGCCATGGAGGCAAATCTGATGCCTGCTGTCCCCAGTATGCTGAATCTGGGAGTACTGAGCTTGCTGCGCCATTTTCTGCTGCCCAGACAACATGACAAATTTTGATATTGAAGTTCTGTGGTTTCAGTGATTGGTTGGTGAAGCAATGGTAATTTACTTTTGATTGGAAATATTTTTAGGCAGTCCTCTTAGCTTTATTGCAAATAGACATTCTTTTTTTTAAGATTTTATTTTTAAGTAATGTCTACATAGACCCAGTCTATGTAGTCCTCTTAGCTTTATTGCAAATAGACATTCTTTTTTTTAAGATTTTATTTTTAAGTAATGTCTACATATGACATTACAACCCTGAGATCAAGATTCCCAAGCTCTACCGAATGACCCAGGCAGGTGCCCCTGAAGTAGACATTCTTTATGTGGTATATTTGGAGATTGCAACTCAGAAAAGCAAAATCTCTTCTACTTGAATCAGTATGAGACCTGTCCATTTAGCCACTTTAATAAAATCAGGGCCATGTGCTGAGATGGTCCCACCCACACTCCAGTTCACGCGAATGGAATTACACAATCTGTACAAAGCAGTGGTTACACATATGGGCTTTGGAGTCAGATGTGGGTTTTTGAGCCCTGCCCCCCCTCACCAGATGTGTGAACCCAGACAAGTTCTCTAGCTTCAGTCTCATCAACTGGAAGGTAGGATGATGGATAGAAAGCTCTCTGTGTTATGCCAGGCATTCAGTAGTTCTCACTCAGTGTTCTTTCCTCTTCTTATGATTCTGTTGTCCCCATCTTTGCTTTGCATCTTGTCCAAGCCTTTTTTACACGTAACCATGTGTTATGTCAAGATGTGCCTAACTTCCTATTCTTCATTTTCTCAATTTCATTTATTCAACAAATATTTTCTGAGTGTGCACTATGTGCAAGGTGTTATTCTAGGTGCTATTTAAATCAGAACAAAACAGATAAAAATCCTTGCCATCGTGGAGCTTACATTCTAATCGAGGGGAGCAATACAGTAGACATTAAGCAAAGTAAGGCAACAGGATATGTGTTATGGGAAAAGAGAGAATGGGAATGGAGACTGCGTGTGGAGGTAGGGGTGTTCCAATTTGAAATGAGATGATCAGGCCTCACTCTATTGTTTTAACACAGAGGGAGTGGGAAATGCCTGTTTTCAAAGTCTTTTCCAAAGACTACAGGTCGTACAGAGCTCACTATCCTTGGGTAGCTTTAGGCAAAAGTGGGAGGCTGGAATGCCTAAAGGAAGTGGAGCCTCATTCTTTAATTTTTCAAATGCAGCAGGAAAGCAGCAGAAGGAACTCAGTGATGCTTGCCCATTAGGTGGCAAGAGCTGTTTTTATGTGTTTTCTTTTTGACTTGACTCACATGTTGTGTCTAAGATCATAGAATCTTCATCCCTTGCTCCCTTTAGTTTCATGTCTCACGACCTTGGGGATGGGAAATAATATCCATAAAAGATGAGAAATTAGAGCTTCTTGTGCTATATCTTTGTGTTTTATATAACAGAAATCCTTTGCAACTCAGGGAAACGTGACTTAATTATAAACCCATGATTGGATTTAACTTTAGACAATTTCTATGAAAACAAAGCAGATAATTTTTTCTGAAGCCTGATAAAGTAGGAAGAGCCCTGCAGTGGGATTCGGAATCCAGGGTCTGCCCCAGCCCTGCCACTAATCATCATTCCACAGTTCTATGTCCAAGACTTTCTCACGTGTGAATTGCGGGTGAGAGGAAGAGGTATCCCTTCTACCTCTCTAACTCCGTGAGTCTTTGAAAAGCTCCAAGAAAATTTCTCTCCTAGAGACTAAAGCAAGTATAATGTGTGGGCCTCTAATCTCTTGATATCTGCTTTATTGAAAACTGCAATTGAAGTGATTTGTCCATTTTTGGATGGGAAGAAAAATGGAGTAGTAATCTTCCTCATATTATTTGTGCCTCTTTACCTTTCATGGTATAAATGAAGGGGAGAATGCTCTCTTACTACATAGTGCTCATCAGCATTTTTTTTTTAAGAGATCCTACATTTATTTGATTGATTGATTTTTTTAAGTAACCTCTACCCGCTGTGTGGGGCTTGGACTCACGACACAGAGACCAAGAGTTGCATGCTCTACCGACTGAGCCAGCCAGGCTCCCCAGCTCATCAGCATTTTGCCATATACACAGAATTTCAAGGCCTTACCATCAGATGTTATGTAACAAACACTTAAAATATTTCAGTATTTATAAACCTAAAGAGACCTACAAATGACAAAGGCCTGTCCTCAAGGTCTTCAAGCCTTTATTTTTACTTTACTATTATTATTTTTATATCAGAGTTAATTATATTAGTAATATATTATAGCCTCCTTTTCACATGGAAAGAAATTGAAATCCCCACAAAAGTCTACTAAAAATAATCAAAGTCACTCCACCCTGTAAACCCAGACCTTTCCTTAATCTTCTAAACTAGGGATTGGCAAACCACTGCCTACAGGCCAAATCTGCTTTCCCTTCCCCTCTTTCCCCCACAACCTGTTTTTATATGGTTTTTACATTTTTAATGGTTGAGAAAAATCAAAAGAGTAATATTTTGTGACCTGTGAAAATTATATAAAATTCCCAGCTCATTGTTCGTAGATAAAGGTTGAGAGGAACACAACCACTCCCATTATTTATATATTATCTGCTTGTATATATGCCCACTTTCTCTCAAGAATAGCTGAGTTGAGTAATTGTGACAGAAATCATATGGCCCATAAAGCCTAAAATATTTACTGTCTGTCCCTTTGCAGAAAAAGTTGCCCATCCCTGGTCCAGACCATATGGGTGTCTTTGTTAGGGGTCTAAGGAAAACATATGTAGACTCATGGCATTTCAGTTCTGCCTTATTTTACATATACTTGCACATGGTACCAAGAAAACTACACATGTCTTCTCTCATTGCTGCATTTCCTCCGTTATGGGTTGGTTACTTGTTGTTGCTTGTTATTCATGGATATCCCTATCTGTTCATTCATTCACTCCACAAGTCCTTATGGTGCACCTGCCTGGGAACCAGAGACTAACAAAAAGTAGCTTGATAGTTAACTTTTAGAGACAAGTAGTAGGCAAATATAACCATTATTATACAATAGTGAGAAATGCCACCCTAAGGTTATGCCTGGGGCAAAAAGCAAAAGTGTTTGACTCAACTGAGGGGGCTGGTGAAGGCTTCCTAGGAAGACGCTTGAACTGAGGACTAGAAGAGGACAAGGTTTGGGGGGGGGACATACATTTCACATTAGACAGAGCAATACAGTAGTCCCCCCCTTATCTGCAGCTTTGCTTTCTGTGGTTTCAGTTACCCTTGGTCAACCGTGGTCCAGATGTTTCATCAGAAGGTCAGTAGTAGGCTAACGCTACGTCATGATGCCTGTATCAGTCACCTCACTTCATCTCATCACGTAGGAATTTCATCATCCCATGTCATCAAAAGAAAAAGCGTGAGTATAGTATAATAAGATATTTTGAGAGAAATAGACCACATTCACATAACTTTTACTACAGTATATTGTTATAATTGTTCTATTTTATTATTGTTGTTGATCTCTTACTGTGCCTAATCTCCACATTAACTTTATCATAGGTGTGTATGTGTAGGAACTGGGTCAATTGGTACTATCCACTGGGGGTCTTGGAACATATGCCCCGTGGATAAGTGGGGCGACTACTGTATTTTCCAAGGCCTGTATTAGTCTGGGTTCAGAGCAGGAAAGAGAAAGCAAGGTAGTCATGTTAAGAAGGAGAGGACTTAGGATCCCTGGATAATTAGGACAAACTCATGGAAGGGCCAGAAAAATGGGCTGGAGGCTGGACCCCCAGGAATGGTTCCGAAAAGACTTCAGTACCATCCCACTGAGGCCAGGACTGGAAGTATTCAGTACAAGAGCACATTGCCATCCGCTGATGGGGAGCAGGAAGGCAGACTGATGCCGCTGCCGCTGGAACCCTGCTAGAGAAAAGAATCTACAAAATTGCTAGCCCATCGTAACACAGTCAGGAAAGCAGGAACATGGCCTCAGCTCTGTTTTAAATTTCTAAATCTCACAGGAGTACATGGATTTTGTGCATTTAGAAGCCTCGCCACAGGGGCACCTGGGTGTCTCAGTGGGTTAAGCGGCTGACTCTTCATTTCAGCTCAGGTCATGATCTCAGGCTCCTGAGATCAAGCCCCCTTCAGGCTCTGTGCTGAGTGGGGAGCCTGCTTGAGATTCTCTCACTCTCTCTCTCTCTCTCTCCCTTTGCCCCTCCCCTGCTCATTCTCTCTCAATAAATAAATAAATAAATACTTTTTAACAAGAATTCTTGCTGCAAGCAAAGTCAAGGGACACAAGGGACACTTGGCTCAGTCTGTAGAGCATGTGACTCTTGATCTTGGGGTCATGAGTTTGAGCCCCATGTTGGGTGTAGAGACTACTTAAAAATAAATGAATAAAAATATTTTATTTTTTTTAAAGATTTTATTTATTCATTTGAGACAGAGAGATACAGAGAGAGTATGAGCAGAGGGAGAGGCAGAAACAGGCTCCCTGCTGAGCCAGGAACCCAATGCGGGGCTCGATTCCAGGACCCTGGGATCATGACCTGAGCCGAAGGCAAACGTTTAACCATCTGAGCAACCCAGGCACCCCAATAAAAATGTTTTTAAAAAAGAAGTCGAGAAAAGTAGCCTCAGCTTTCTAGTCCTGCAGCACAGGAAGGCACCCTAGAAGTAAGGTGGAATAGAGGGTAAGCAAGCCAAGCCCCACAATCCACCACATTTATAGAATCAATGTCACTGTCCACTCAAGGAATGGCAAATAGCAATCATCAACTGTGGATCCCTATTTAACTTCAAAATCTTGAGCCCTTGATGCACATGACAATTGTTATAATTTAACATCCTGTGATTGAGAAATATCTTACAAATAGTTACATTTAAATAAAATTTTATTAATCGCAATAGCAAATACATTTGGAAGATGATGGTGATAACAATAGCTGACCTGTATTGTGCTCATTTTGTATATTGACTCATTTCATTGTAATGCATACGTATTCAAGCTATATCATTTGTTCAGTCAACAGATAATGTCCTGGACCACTTGTGTGTTCCAGAACTCTTCCATAATGTCTGCAAACCTAAGTATTTTAGACTCACACTTGGGAACCATTGAGCTGTGATATTTAGGGTGTGTGATGAGGGAGAAGCAAGCAAAAAGGCTCTAAAAGAAGGCTCATTTCTTTAGATATTAATCAGGAGGCTATGGGGACTTACTGAATTTTTAGCGGAGGAATGACAGTCAGATTTTCATGTCAGACCACTCTGGCAAGGACTAGAAGATGAGTTGAAGGAATGGGAGACTCGGGGCAAGTAGGAAATATAGGGGGCTATTTTAGTGATCCAGCTGGGAAAATCAGGGGTCTGATAAACAGGGCATAGGTAGTGGGGAGAAAAAGAAATGGTTATTTAGGGGGAAAATTGATTACTTATTGATTAATTTGGTGTGATATGGGTTATTAGGAGGACAGAAGAAAAAGGCCATGCTTGAGTAACCATGTAAATATGCAATACAAGACAAAAAAGAACCATCCCAAGTTCTCAAGATGTATCTATATATATATTTTTTTAAGATTTTATTTATTTATTTGACAGAGAGAGACACAGCGAGAGAGGGAACACAAGCAGGGAGAGTAGGAGAGGGAGAAGCAGGCTTCCCGCAGAGCAGGAAGCCCGATGCAGGGCTCGATCCTAGGACCCTGGGATCGAGCCCTGCATCGGGCTCCCTGCTCGGTGAGGAGTCTGCTTCTCCCTTTCCCTCTCCCTCTGCTTGTGTGCTCTCTCTCTCCTTCTCTGTCAAATAAATAAATAAAATAAAATACAATCAGTGGAGTGATATGAATACAGCTCTAAATTACTCAGGGTAGACTAACTGCCGTAAAAAAATAACCCCCAAATCTCAGTGACTTAAGTGTGTAAAAATATATTTCTTATTCCCATCACAGTCCAATGAGGGTAGATAGATGTGCATGTGATGGTGAGGAGGAAGAAGGTCTCTGCTCTGTGTGATTTTTTCCGGGACCCAGTCAATTTTTTCATTGACTCCACCGTCTTCTAGGCCCACTGGATTCCCTACATTCATCTGGACAAAGGAAGATAGAGAGCTGAATTGCAAATAGGAACCTGTAAGAGCCAGGCTTGGAAGAAATGGAAATCACGTGTGCACACATTCCATTGGTTAGAACTCAGTAATGTAGCCACACCTAGCTGAGCTGTTCGTGAGAAACACAAACTAGCTGTGTGCCAGAACAAAGAAAACGTGAGTTTCGGGAGCATCTCGCCAGTCTTTATCGTATGCATATGTTAGGTTTTAAGGCAGAACTTGCAGAATTTGGAAATATGATTGCAGTGAATGACAAAGCGATTTGAGTTTAATTAGACAATGTCTAAACGTGATTGATGTAACAGAGAAATCTGTGAATCATTTGATTCTATTGCTGAAGAAATTCTGTGTTCATATAGTTTGTGGGATTGGAGAGAAATGGAAGTGAACTCTATTGAGTTCAGAAAGAGGTGACCCAAAGATAAAGGAACTATCACTATCTATTGCACTGTGGGGTGGGGGAACTCTAGTTATTCATTAACTATTTATTAACTGCCTTTTGCCAAGCACTGTTCTAGGCACTGGAATAGAAACAACTTAACCTTTCTGCCAGATGGGTAAATCCCTACAGAGTGGAGATGAATCTACCAGATCCTCATGGCTTGAAGGTTCAGGCTTTTATAATATTCCATTGAATTCGCTTTGCTCTGATTCTCTTCTAAACAAGTGCTTTCTAATTCTCTCTTGACTGTCTTTGAACTCAAGAAGAAAAGATGCTGATCAGCCAACAGTCTTCTAATCCCTGTGATGCCTGCAGCCTCCTGTTCCTCCTTTCCCTCCTCCTCCGCCACCTCCTCGAATTACCATCATTACCATCGTCATGCTCATCATAAGAACCACCATGCACTGGGCACTGGGCATTGTGCTAGGTACTTTATGTGTTGCTTTTAATCCTCATGATGTTGCATTTTATGGGTACAGATACTGAGTCTCAGAGAAATTCAGCAGCTTGCCCTCACACTTAGTAGTGGTGAGCCTAGATCAGAACCCAGTTCTGCTGACTTCATAACATAAGTTCTTCCTACCGTCATAAAGGAGTAAGTCTGGGTTTGTAGGTCGGTTTTATTTTTATTACATTTTTTATATTTCTTAAATATGAATTACTTATTTGAATTGATCAAATCTGAGTATGTTGACAGAATCAGTTTCTGGTCTCAGAATACTCAGGACCCAATACTGACCTGGGAAAACTTCTCAAATGTTGTTGACCCCGTAAGTTCTTGCCAGAGCTGTCAGGTTGCCCACATGACATCCCTGTTTCTTTTCCTTTTTAAGATTTTATTTATTTTTTTGACAGAGAGAGACACAGCGAGAGAGGGAATACAAGCAGGGGGAGCGGGGGAGGGAGAAGCAGGCCCCGCCGCAGAGCAGGGAGCCCGATGGGGGCTCGATCCCAGGACCCTGGGATCATGACCTGAGCCAAAGGCAGCTGCTTAACGACTGAGCCACCCAGGCGCCCCAACATCCCTGTTTCTGAACTTGAACTTCAACATTGGTGACCTGGTAATATGACAAAGTAATCTGTTTACCAGAGAGAACTGTTAACATATTTATATAATGCGAAAAACCACTCTCATAAATAAAGCCCGACCTAAGGTACAAAATTTAGTTAGGTTACCAGATAAAAATGATCTGTCGATTCCTTCAATAAAAACCATACTGTGTAGTTGCAGTTACTGCACAAAGGTGGAATCAGAAAAATATATTTTTGAATTAAAATGTATTGACGGGAATAAATCAAAGTAAATGTGTTTTCTTCTAATGGCAGTTTTATTTTCTCAGAGTGGGAATTTAAAATTGCTTAAATTGCTTCTAAGTTAGTGAGTAGGAAAAGTGCTGGGATGGTGATAAGATGTGTAACACATGTTCAGCCAGCATGCCGAGGATGATAAAGAAGGGAAGAAGCGTTCGCATGTGTCACAGTAGACCGTGCACATGCATGCCACTCCACACTGATGTGTCTAGCTCGTGCACAGCAAGTGAAAGCATCTACTGCATTGTCCTCTTTCATGCTCTTTGCATACCTTTAGGTACGACTACCCTTTGCTCAGTGTGCCATTTCTTTTGCTTCACGGTATTTCTGACCTTTCACGTCTGATGCTGTCCCCTCTGCTGGTTCTTTACTTCTGAATGACTTCATTGTCATGTTGTAGAAGTAATAAAAATGTAGGTCAAAGTGTGTCTTTCGGAAATCACTGTAGGAACCCTCAGAGACAAATGAGGGAATAATGTGCTTTTCTTAGACAACATATAATAATGATGACAGTCACTTGCCACTCTTCCTAGGAGAAGAGTCGTGGCAAATGTGTGACTTAGGTGGCCGTGGCATTCTTCTGGTGAGCTATGCAGACTTGAAAGCCCACCATTCTCAAGTGAGTCACACAAAAGCCGAGCCTTGTAAGTAAACGTATGATGATTATCCAACTTAACTTCTCTATCCATAGAGTAAATAATGACAAGGCTGCCTGCCAGGACTTGGTAACCCATCAATCTACAAGTGCCGTCACATGGAGACTGCAAGTCTTATTCTGAGAAAGTGGAGAATTTGTGCCCAGGAGTGAGGATACGTGATTCTCATTCAGGTTCACCTGATGCTGTGATTCTGGGGAATTCATCTAACCTGCAGGTTCAGGTTTTTAATCTGTAAAATGACAGGAATGAACTAGATCTACAAGATCCCTTTCAGGTTTAAAACAGAGAAGTACTACTCCATTGTGGGAGAAATAAAGCCTTCCTTTAAAAAACTGATTAGTAACATCATACATGAAGTATTAGTTACAAAATAATTGCAGTCTATACAATTGCCATACTGGTGTAGTGATTATGAATGTTCTTAGTAAAAATGATTGCATTTCTTTTTATCCCGTAGATCAGTTTAAAACTGAGCCTACATCATTGGCCTCTAGGCTGGTGAAAGATTCAGTCTGTGATTGTGGGAACTCCCTATCCCTGAAAGGTTTTGTACAAAATTGCCAGATTCTCTTGAATTTTCTCACAAAGCTTCTGGGAAATGGTTCTGATTACCCTAGGGTCAACCCTAGTTTCCACTGGAATCTGTGCCAATCCATGAGAACCTTTTGCCTCAGGAATTCTGATGTTTCGCTGACACTGCTAGGAGTAAGGCACATTCCAGTGAGCCTGGTTATGTAGGTGCCTGGGACCTGGTCCTGTCAGGTATCCCAATCCAGGGCCACCTACTCCAGAATTCTGTTCCCTGTCTACCCTTGACATCTCCAAGGGTGGGGAACAGCCCTCCTTTTTCCCTCTTGCCACTTTCAAATGGTCTTTCCTTCCTCCTTTTCCTCTCTTAGAAACCTTGCAGAAACTCTTCCCTGAATTTGGATTTTTATCCAAGTTGGAAAGAGAATTTGCTTCACGTAGCTTCTACCTGTGAAGAAAAGACATATGAAATCCTAGGCTAACCTCTGGGATTGAGGGCTGAAGAAAATGCACAGGCCAAAACACAAATTAATATTTCAGTAAATCATCCTGCTATACTATCAAGTAATTAAAAATGTAATCACATATAGGAAGAGATGGATTCATGTTTATTTTTTATTGTAATGTTTTTGAAATAACAGCTTTATTGAGATGTAATTTATATACCATACAATTAACCTATTTAATGTGCATGTATTTATTTTTAATAGTGAGTTTGAGTAAAGGCAAGTTTAATTAGAGAGGATAGCTGGAAAAATTTATGGATCTTTTAAAGGGAACTTCTGAATACCTTCAAAGGTTTAAGAGGTTAATGGTGCTGGCATTTTTGTGTGTAAAATTTCAATAAAAGATTTCATTTTATAGGATGTTATGGGATATATAATAACATTAAAAGTTTTTCTACTATAGTGTTAATGGACAAGGCCAGGCTCCAAAATTGTAAATATAATATGACCACACCTGTGAGGAAATAGGCATAGACAAAAAGAAAGGAAAAATGGCAAATTTTGGATGTTCAGGCTTAGGGTACATATTTATTTTCCATTTTTATAGAATATTGCATACTTCAATTAGTATGTATACTTCTGGAATGAGAAAGAAACAGGGGCTTTGGTGTATGGAGTTTTTATACATATTTCTATGTGTTTCTATAGTATCATCAACTTAGATCAGATTAGCGATTGTCTGTGGAGAGTGTTCACAGGAGGAGAAAGACAAGTGACTAAGTGTGAGAAAAGGAAGAAGGCAGACAACCAATCATCCTTATGCCAGGGCCATTTGTAAATCAGTCACTTGTAAGTCTGAAAACACTCGGCTTTGAAATAATTGAGGAGTATGCAAGACAGGTTGAAGTAAAGTCTATACCATACAAATTATTTTTTAATTAAAGATTTCATTTATTTATTTGAGAAAGAGGGAGGGAGAGAGAGAGAAAGAGTATGAGTGGGGGAAGGGCAGAGGGACAAACAGACTCCCTGTTGAGCGGGGAGCACAGTGAGGGGCTCGATCCCAGGACCATGAGATGATGACCTGAGCCAAAGTCAGATGCTTAACCAATTGAGCCACCCAGGCACCCCTATACCATAAAAATTGTAAGAGAAATGAAGTTTTATGTCTTCCAATATAATGAGTAGATCATATTGACACTAATAAGATGAGGTGAACGATGAAAAAAATGTAACTCTTGATAGACCCACATTTTACATTTAGATTACAAATGCTTTTTTAAATATATATGCTTTGATATAATTGCTGGCTCCTAAATATAACAAAAGTTCTTTATTTTATTTTTATTTTTTATTTTACAGATGCCTTATAAGCAAGGTTACGAAAACTCTAAGGGACAAAATATGTTACCTATTTTACTCAGTAGTAATAGCTTATTTTATCAGAACCATCACTAAGTTAAGTTATCATAGCCTGGATTTTCTGTACATAAAGACTCTTAAAATAACCCCTATTAACTTTATCAGAATTTCTAGTAATGTAAAATTACTTGAAATGGAGGGAATATGTTTTGGTGTCAAAGCCCGGACAAGCATTTGAAAGATGCCTGAACGCTAGAACCCCAGCATCATGTTATTGCAAATTCTATATTGCAAATAGAATATAGACCAGATCGTGGAGGCGTGGTGCCCTAGAATATATAACTGCTGCCTTCAGCACAACCAGACTTTGGAAAACTCTAGATCCTGATGTGCTGCGAAATTTCTGGCATGAGTAATTCTGTCAGTTCTTTCCAGGCTCAGTTGGAGTGCAGCCTCCCTAAGGAGGCCTCCCCAAATACTGCAGCCTACAGTGACCTTGCCCTCATTTGAATGCATCACCCCTATTAAGTGTTTCTGTATGTTGACAGCTGTAACAGTCATCCCTGGGACCCTGGTCACGTCCCTTTGACCCACCTCTGATTTCAGCTGCCGCTCTGGTGGAAGAGTGAGTGTAAGCTCAGTCTCCCCTCACTCAGTGGGCATTCTACCTCTTACATCTCAGGCACTTGCTCACAGGGGACTTTCTCCAACACAAGGGAATGGGTGCTGTGGACAAGCCCACTCTGGAAGTGGGGGGTAGTTATTGTTCCTGGGGAAAACCCTCCATCTGTGGGGTGTGGGAACCAGTGCATAAATACTTTCACCTGCTGTTCTTAGGAGGCCATTTCTAATCTATATGTTTCTTAGAGATCCAGGAAGAACTGAGCCCCCATTGTCTACAACAATGACCTTTAAATGGCGCTATTATATTGGCTTTTCCTATTCTTCTCATGCACTTCCCATACTTTCTTACTCCTGCTTCCTGGGACCAAGTCCAAAATAGACTGCCTGACCCAAGTTCTTGCCTCTGGTTCTGCTTTTGAGAAGCCCAAAGTAAGGCCACAGTCATGCACTACTTCCACGCCCTTGTTTTAATTAAATGAACCTTTTAAAATCTTACTGATATAAGTCTTGCTTCCACAACTAGATTATAGTCTTCTGAGGATAGCAAGGATTTTTATGTATTATTTCATGTCCTGCATATGGTAGGTTTCTATTAGTAAATATTTGTTAAATAACAAGATCAAGACAGTGTATGGAGATGCTATCAGTACCTTTGAGAACTTCTAGTCAGGCAGTGTCCAGATTCTTGTAAAAAACACTGGGTGTTAATGGACATTTGACATTCTTGATATCTACCTAGCATCTGAACCCCTTTCTCATAAAATGGACAGTCCTCACATTAGGCACTGGAAATACCAGCAACTCACTTTCCAAGCCTGCGTTGCAGCTCTGTCATTAAGTCCACTGATCAGATTCATCCTCGCTGGTGTCTGAGTCAAAGTCAGGACGTGAAGAAGCAGGACCTATTCAGAATCCTCCTGGGTGGGCAGTGGCAATGACAGTCACATCGGGATGCTGGTTCTGCCGCGTGTTGTGGGGCACTGTGCCTGGCAGGATAGCCTCTAGTTCTGGTTCCCCAGGCCTTTTGGAGATTCCACGAGCTATTACATATTTTTTAAGTTAAGGTCTTTTTTTTTTTCTGGATAAATTAGCCAGAATAGCAGTTTGTTGTTTTCAGCAAGACTTTGATTGATCCATTCTGTATTTCCAAGGAGACTTGAGGATAATTGTTTTTGGTTGCTGGTGGGAAATGTATGGCAAACACCAATGGTTGGGTTGGGCGACCCAGAATTTCCTGGGGAATTCTAATACATTCCATGAAACTCTGTGTCATACCTAAATAGAACACCCTAGAAACTTCCTTTGTTCTTATACAACTTAACCTGAGGGCTCGGGATATCTGAGGTGCTGGTTGAGAGGGAAAAAATGCAAGAAGGTCATCAGTTGTGGCAAACAAGCAAAGTAGAATGTATTGGAAGCCAGAAGAATGGGGTAGGGAGAAGCACTTCGTAAAGCTAGCATTTATTTTCTTCAGCTCTGCTGTAATTGCTGTCAGATATTTCACAAACATAAGATGTGTGTGTGTGTGTGCGCACACGCACACACATGCGCACACACACACACTTCCTCAGTAAAGACAGTATTTCGAATTCTAAAGACAATTGACTATTAACATACCTACCACCTAGGGGCGCCTGGGTGGCTCAGTCAGTTGGGCGGCTGCCATCAGCTCAGGTCATGATCCCAGGGTCCTGGGATCGAGTCCCACATCGGGCTCCCTGCTCGGCGGGGGGCCTGCTTCTCCCTCTCCCACTCCCTCTGCTTGTGTTCCCTCTCTCCCGTCTCTCTCTCTGTCAAATAAATAAATAAAATCTTTAAAAAAAAAAAAAAAAAAAAACCATACCTACCACCTATAAGCTAGGAAAATTCACTTTAGCAAACAGGACTCACTCACATATGGAGAAGAATGATCTCTTTAATGAAAATCATAAATAAGGGGCGCCTGGGTGGCTCAGTCGGTTAAGCGTCTGCCTTCAGCTCCGGTCATGATCCCAGAGTCCTGGGATCGAGCCCCACATCAGGTTCCCAGCTTGGCGGGAAGCCTGCTTCTCCCTCTCCCACTCCCCCTGCTTGTGTTCCCTCTCTCGCTGTGTCTCTCTCTGTCAAATAAATAAATAAAATCTTAAAAAATAAATAAATAAATAAAAATAAATAAATAAATAAAAAGAAAATCATAAATAATAAAAGACCTGTAAAGCCTAGGCCATTATGGACACTATATACTTTATTAGACAATCATAAAACAAATAAAGCAAAACCATATTTATTACTGTCTTAGTTTCTTTTAAAGCACATAGCTCAGTTCTTCCAAATCTCTATCCCTGCAAAATGCCTGGAATTGTCTATAGATTTTGTAAATATATTAAGGTTAACTTTCAGATTATCAAATAATGAGTATGTTATTATACTTTTAGGAAAAAAATCATGTTCTGCTTCAAATGATACACTAAAACTGACACTCTCATATCAGGATGGGGAAGAATCCTCTCAACATAAAATCAATGCAAGAAACACTAGGAGAAGGATTGATTACATATTCAATACATAATCCAGATACTGGACTATAAAAATTAAAATATCACAAAACTATCATAACTAAAATTAAAAAATGCCTTCAAAATATATAAAAAACTGATTAATAGCTATAAAGAACTTTTAAAAACTAAAAGTAAAAAAATGTTGACTTCAATTTAAAAAAAAAAAACAAGGTACAGAGCACCTGGCTGGCTCAGTCAGTGGAGCATGGGACTCTCGATCTCAGGGTCCTGGGTTTAAGACCCACATTGGGCATAGAGCTTACTTAAAACCAACCAACCAACCAACCAAGGTGTATATAGATAGTTAACATCAAAAGGAATGAATATGAAAAAATGTACAACCATATTAAAAATAAAAGAAATACAAATGTAAGTAAGTAGTATTTTCAACAACTAAATTGGCATTTTTTTTTCAGACCATTTTGTTGCTGAGTATGCGTGGAAATGTTATTCTCATATGTTGGAGTGCAAATTAGTACATAATTTTTGAAAGGAAATTTGGCAATAGTTTTAAAAAAATCATGAAAATATATGTATGCTTTGATCCAGTATATCCTCTCACTAGTTTATTTTAAGGAAACAATGAGAGATGTGCATAAACATTTGTATACTTAATTCAAATTTAGTACTATTTTAATTGCAAAACATTAAAATAGTTAAATGTCCAAATAACTTGATAAATTATTGATGGTTTATTCATATGATATATTACTGAGCCAATAAATACATGTTTTTAAAAGATTAATGACCTAGGAGACTGCTCACAATGTTACGTTGAATGGAAAAAACAATAAAAAACTATACATGTAGTATCTTCTCAATTTTAGTTTTTAAAATGTTCATAGAAAAAGTACTAGAGATAACTACGTGAAAATATTAACAGTTTTATCTCTGATTAGTAGGAAAATTTTAAAGTAATTCTTCAATTATTTTTCCCACATAAAATAACACAGTTAATAGTATGATCTACCTTCAATTGTACTAAGGAGGTAGGAACAAATATTCATTGGGTCCATTTTAAGAACTTCTGAATTCAATAGAGTAAGTGTTAATGATTCCAGTTAGAAGAAGGAGAAATTGAAGATTAGAGAGATTAAATGATTTCCCAGTATTCAGTTAGTTCCACAAGCCCCCCCCCCTCTTTTTTTGAGCATATAAGTAATTACTGTGAGTTGGATTAAGCATTTAGGCATTAGGAATGAAAGACTAAAAACTATTCCCAAGAGTATGTATTCTTATAGTAGGTGACATTACATAAAAAAGTTGATATTTTCACTTAAAAGATAAGTGCTGACAGAGGTATGCAGTGGGAACTACAGAGAAAATACTAGTTTGAATCACTTGGAATGGCCAATACTATTTTTGATCTACAAAAATGGCATTTTCATATGATTCATTCTAATACAACAGAACGAGAATGGTGATGGTAGCTGAGCTGAATCTTGATGAGGAGGGAAATTAAAAAACACACACATATAAAGGTGTGTTTATCCGTTAAGGTTGAATCAGGGGACCAAAACCATACAGTGAATTGAACAAGGAAAATTTAATATAAAGAAACTGGGTATCTGATTAAGGAGGAACTAACTAGTAAGAAGTAAGGAGAACTCTAAAGAATATAGAAAGAAATAGCAAATGTAATGGGGCACCTGGGTGGCCCAGTGGGTTAAGCGTCTGACTCTTGATTTCGGCTTAGGTCATGATCTCAGGGTCGTGGGATTGAGCCCCATTTCATGCTCTGCAGTCAGCAGGGAGTCTGTTTCTCCCTCTTCCTCTGCTCCTCCTCCTCCTCCTCCTGTCTCTCTCCCTCGCTCTCAAATAAATAAATAAAAATCTTAAAAAAAAAAAAAAAAAGAAATAGCAAATGTAAGGATCAATCACTACCCAACACTGGCACTGAGATGGAATACCCAAGGAAGAATTCCTTCCCTCCACCCCGGGTCTGAGATCCAGAAAAGGTTACTCCCATGGCTTGCTGAATGGCAGAGAAGTTGCTGTGGTGGAAGTTCTAGAAATACACCCTTGGGGTGCCAGGAGAAAGCTGATCACAATGAGGTATCTCCCTGAAGGCTCTCTGCTAGGAAGCAGCCCAAAGGGGTGCAGGGGAAGGTCACCGGCTGCTTCTTGCTGCTGACTGCCCTGCACCGGAGAAGCTGCCTGAGCTTCAGGAGCCTCCTGTTGGCAAACCTGCACATGCTGTGGGAAGTGGGAAACCATGTGCATGACAGGAGCCAGGCACTGGAGAAGTTGTGAGTGCTGTAGGAGCCAGGTGCTGGGGAAGCCGCCCATGATGCAGAAGGCTCCGGAAGAAGCATACCAGGAACAGGAAGAAAATCCCTTTATCCTGCAATGTCTCTCCATCTCCATCTATTGATGAAGTTTAGCATGATGTCAGCTGGCAAATATAAACTATTTAAAAGGCCCACCTGCATTTTTTTTAAAAGATTTATTTATTTGAGAGAGACAGTGAGTGGGAGGAAGGGCAGAGAGAGAGGGAGAAAGTATCCTCAAGCAGACTCCCTGCTGAGCACAGAGCCTGACACGGGGCTCAGTCTCACCACCTTGAGATCATGACCTGAGCTGAAAGCAAGAGTCAGAGGCTTAACCAACTGAGCCACGCAGGCGCCCCAAGGCCCACCTGCATTTTTGCATAGCAGGCAATGAAGAATGAATTTGGAAATCAGGTGATAAGTTGGTAACTGGCACAGTGTAGAAAGGAAGTCCTCTACCTAACAGAACAGCATGAGAGAAGACACATAACGAGGACTTAGATATCCTGCAGTACAGTGGACTAGATACCCAGACTGACACTCCCACTATAAAACAAACAAATTAAAACCTGTAAATATGCTAGATTCAAAAATAAGAAACTTGTGTTTAAATACAACAGTGAGATGGCAAGTAATGGAATATATAGATACCAAAATGAAGTGAAAATATGAACACTGAAAATGTCTTTTACTTTGGTGGTAATTGCTGAATCTTTTGAACTTGAACTTCACTCTTTGGGTGTTGAGTACAAGGGATAAAAGATTATTCCAAAGTCCTCTCAAAATGGGGGAATCTAATTTTGACATTTACATTTCACTAGGATGCAGAATACTCAATGTAAAATTAAACTAGACACTGGTGGTGAATCTGTACACTTATTCAATGTGACAGTGAAATAAACCCATCCTAGTCCCCATTTCCTAAGGGGACTGCAAGGAAAATTGCAGTGTTCAAACTTTGGCACAGGTTAAAGGACAAAAATTGTCTCCTCAGAATTCATAACCACAACCCAACAACCCCAAGGGATTACAGCCTGAGTTCATACCACCCACATGATCTGAAAAAATTCAAGGTGAATGTTAAGGGTAAAGTGATGCCCAGTTAGTGTTACTAGTTTTCCTCTAGGGTTTGGAAAAACTAAACACAAATCCTCACAGAAGGAAGTTACTTTCAATCCAGGCTTCAAAGACGTTCTACAGATAAATCTCAAGAATTCCTAGGTCACCATCAAAAATCACAAAATACACCAGGAAACATGGCCACAATAAGCAAGAACCAGCAGAATCAATAAATCCACAAAAACTTTTACTATTTGAATTAGCAACACAACTGGTATGTTTATATTTAAAGAAATAAAAGACTAAAGAATGACCAACATAATTTGAAAATGAACAACATAGAAAGTCTAGAAATGAAAAGTGTAATACTTGGAAAAAATGCAATAGGTTGTTTTAAAGGCAGATTAGATACTGCTGAAGTCAGAATTAGTGAACTGGAAGATAGTACTGAAAATTATGCAGAATATAGTACGGAGATCTAAAGAGGCAGAAACTATGAAGAGACATTGAGGCATAAATGATAGAGTGTCAAGATTTCACATACATCAAATTGGAATTCCAGAAAGAGATGAGAGGTAGAGTGGGGCAGGGACAGTATTAAAAGAGTTAATGGTAGAGAACTTTCCAAAACTAATGGAAATTGTGTATTCAAATATTCAAAATGCACATCAATTGCCAAATAGGAAAGCTTTTAAAATAACAGCAACAGAACACCTAGCCACCTTGTAGATAAATGTAGACCACCAGTAGCAAGGAAGCTCTTAAAAGAAAAAACAGATTACCAAGAAAAGATCGTTAAACTGAGAACAACCATGGAAAGCAAAAGAATAATTTTAATGTGATAAAATAACTCTCACCCTGGAATTGCATGCCTATCAAAAATATATTTCAGGGGTGCCTTGCTGGCTCAGTTGGTAGACCATGTGACTCTTGATCTCTGGATTGTAAATTTGAGCCCTGCTTTGGATGTAGAGATTACTTAAAAATAAAATTAAAAATGAATAAGTAGATAAATAAATGTTTAAAAATATATTTCAAAACAAGGGCAAAATGAAGACATTTCAGACAAACACACACACACACACACACACACACACAAAACCCTGAGTTTGCAATCACCAATCCCTAACCTACAGAAATTCTAAAACATGTGCTTTAGATGGTAGAAAGTGATTCTAAATTGATGGTCTGTGAGTCAAGAGATGATAAAGCAAAATGTAAAAATATGGGTAAATCTAAGCAAACTGTCAAAAAATAATTTTGAGGGGCTAGAAAAAGACATGTTTAACATACACAGCTAGGAATTGTAAGAGATTGGGGCGCCTGGGTGGCTCAGTTGTTAAGTGTCTGCCTTTGGCTCGGGTCGTGGTCCTGGGGTCCTGGGATCGAGCCCCACATTGAGCTCCAGGCTCTGCGGGGAGCCTGCTTCTCCCTCTCCCTCTGCCCCTGCTTATGTCCCTTCGCTCGTGTCTCTCTCTCTCTGTCAGATAAATAAATAAAATCTTAAAAAAAAAAATAAAAGCATTAAAAAAAAAAAAGAAATTGTAAGGGATTGTCTGAGTTAAAGTATTCTAGAGACCTTGTATTGTTCGGGAAGATGATACAAATACAGCTTAATTTTAGATTTTGTAAGTTAAATATTGTGGTCAAATTTCCTATGGTAAATGCAAAAGTAATGGAAATAGAGTGGGCTCATCTGTATTCAGATTTTTCTTCTACAGTTACTTATTACTTTAGTTAATAAAATATAATCCAACCAACTATGATTGGGATTAATTGACTTCTATAAATAATTTCAGATGTATAAAGGGCTTTGTGAATGGTTTGATCTGGGCTTCATCTCTATATTTTCTTTTTATGTTTCTCTCACTGGCCTTCTTCAACAAAATGGCTGCAGCAGTTCTAGAGAATAACAGGTATGACTCCGATTCCAGAAGGAGAGAAGACTTCTCTTTGCTCAGCTAACACACGGAAGTTAGCTTTATACATCTGACCTATTTATAGAAGTCAGTTAATCCCAATCATAATTTGTTGGATTATATTTTATTAACTAAAGTAATAAATAACTATAGAAGAAAAATCTGAAAATAGAGATGAGCCACTCTATTAGACTTCACTCCGATTGGACCCATATATAAACCAAACACGTGGCCAGTGTGGTGTTACGCATAGACTTAGCCCCCTCTGTGCATCTGACTGCATCCAAGTGCATTAAACCAAAACAAAATAAGACCTCAATTTTGAGGATTCATATCCCTTTATCAGTCATTTACCCTATGCATGCTTATTGAAGCTTTATGTTCATTTGAAATCTCAGCTTTTAAACTTTTAAAATAATTTGAATATTAAACCAGACTCACATTTCTGGGATAAATCACACTTTGCCATAATATAATATTGTGTTATATATGTGGGTGCATTCAACTTCCTAATATATTTTTTTAAATTTTTATTTTTTTTTTAAGATTTATTTATTTGAGAGAGCATGGAGGTGGGGGTGCAGCAGGAAAGGGAACCTGACATGGGGCTTGATCCCAGGACCTTGAGATCATGACCTGAGCTGGAGGCAGACACTTAACCAACTGAGCCACCCAGGCGCCCCAGAGAGAGAGAATCTTAAGCAGACTCCAAGCTGAGTGTGGAGCCCAACGTGGGGCTCAATCTCAGGATCCTGAGATCAATCTGAGCCGAAATTAAGAGTCGGATGCTTAACTGTCTGAACCAACCAGGCGCCCCTGCAGGGCTTTTTATACCATGATCCCATCTTATTTATCCAGTCTTATTTATTGCCTCTTTCCCCAATATATGACAGCCATCCTAGACACAATCGTTTTACTAATTTTACCTTATCTCACCATACTTTGTCATGTTGTGCCTGAATTTTTCTTTTTTCCTTTAAGGCCAAACTCAAAGTTCATGTCACGTGAATTTTTTCCTTATCTCACTCCCAGATTCACAGAGACTTTTTCTTTTTCCCGGAGGCATTTATTCCTTTCCCTAGCCTATTACAGCATGTGCTACCGTTAGTCAGCACATGGATGATTTAGTGGCTGCTAACAAATGGAAGCTCTTTGAGGGCAGTGACTATCTTATTCCTTTTTGTACCTCAAACTTCCAGCACAATGCTTTGACTATTATAGACATCCAGTAAATGTTAGGTGAGGCAAAGACACATGATAATTCATAGTCCAAAATCACAGTTTCACGCATATAATAAACTAGAATTTTATAGAGGAGGACACTGTAATTTGGTCTGTGAATACACCACCAATCTGGATCAACTAATTTACAAATGGGAATCTTCTTTTCACAAGGGGGAGCAATCCCAAGTCTAAGTTCAGTTGGGAAAGGATTATCATTTTCACGAACAAAAGAGACTATACTCATCAAAACAATTATAAAATATTTGGAGGTTATACTTAGCTGCTGGATGAACGTACTATACTGTTAATTTTGTAGGTCAACATTATGACCTCAGATCTGAGTTTGCAAATGGATTAATACTGTATTATAAATGTAATCTTAAGAATGGGTTGGGAAATTGCTACAAGGTGTACTGGGACAGAGACATGGTAATAGCATTGAGGTCTACCAATAGACTAGACATTCTGCTGTTTAATAGTCCTATAAAACTGTGGTACTTACCGGAATTCCTATTTTCTAAGTATAAATATTATAAGAAATACACAGAAGGCAAGCAAATATGTAGGTCAGATTAAGAAGCAAAAAAAAAGTGACATTTACAAGCATATCAAAGTAATGCAAATCATCATCTCAGTGACTTCATTTAATTATATAAGTTGTTTAAGAACATATACCAGGTTCAATATTTTAAGGAACGACATTTATCATCTGTTTCCATTAGTTCTAAATATAATTTTTCTGCAAATAACAAAGCTTTTTCTCTTTAACATAGTACATTATTTTTTAAGATTTATTTATTTATTTGAGAGAGAGAGAGAGTGGGGGCGGGGGAGCCGAGGAGAGGGAGACAGCGAATCTCAAGAAGACTCCCCACTGAGAACAGAGCCCAATGCAGGGCTCAATTTCATGACCCTGACATCATGACCTGAGCCAAAATCAAGAGTTGGATTCTTAACGAACTGAGCCACCCAGGCCCCCTCTTTAACGTAGTACATTATTATAAATCACACTACAGCATGGTTTTCAACCTTTTATCCAGACAAGCAAAACTAAAGTACCTGATAAACTCCAATGAGTAATAGTGGTTCATTACAGTGTTATAGTGCAATCTGAAGGATAGCCATCTACCCCTATCACATTGTGAATCATTTTAACAGGGCATGTTAGTGATGACAATCATTTATTCTCTTCCATACAGTCTTCTTGGAGAATTTGACCCTCAATAACATGGGAAGAACCAGATCTTTATATCACATATTCCTCCAGCAATAGTGTGTTAGATGCTTAAACAAGGAATATGACACAGAGACTGTGTTAATGGCCACAAAAGCTGGGGTGCCTGGGTGGCTCAGTCGTTAAGCGTCTGCCTTCGGCTCAGGTCATGATCTCAGGGTCCTGGGATCAAGCCCCGCATCGGGCTCCCTGCTCCGCAGGAAGCCTGCTTCTCCCTCTCCCACTCCCCCTGCTTGTGTTCCCTCTCTCGCTGTGTCTCTCTCTGTCAAATAAATAAAATCTTTAAAAAAAAAAAAAGGCCACAAAAGCTAAATGTATAAGGTCATATAGCATCTGAGGCCACCACTTAGGGACACTCATTGTGGGCCATGTATGTTGGATAAACAGGCAAGGAGCATTGAATGAGAGATCATGTGGTTTTGGAAAGATGGAGAGTTGGAGAAGTAAGTGGCCATGGGCTCTGATAGGGTTCTAGTTCTTAGTGCATTCTAGCTGTGAGATTCTGTGATCCTTCCTGTCCTTGATTTCTTTTTTTTTTTTTTTAAGATTTTTTTTAACTTATTTATTTGACAGAGAGAGAGAGCACAAGTAGGCACAGAGGCAGGCAGAGGGAGAGGGAGAAGCAGGCTCTCTACTGAGCAGGGAGCCCGACGTGGGGCTCGATCCCAGGACTCTGGGATCATGACCTGAGCCGAAGGCAGCCGCTTAACCGACTGAGCCACCCAGGTGCCCCCGTCCTTGGTTTCTATAATTTCCTTGGATTCAGTCTTTTGTTTAAAGATTTTGTTTATTTATCTGAGAGAGAGAGAGAGCACGAGAGGGAAGATCAGAGGGAGAAGGAGACACCCGCTGAGCAGGGAGCCCAACATGGAGTTCGATCCCCAGACTCTGGGATATGACCCTAGCCAAAGGCAGACACTTAACCGACTGAGCCATCCAGGCACCCCAGCATGTATATTCTTTTTTGAGGTTTAGGAAATGAGGAGTTGGAGTTCATAGTATTCCTTATTTCAGATCACCTTTCAGAAATGAGTGAGCTGTGTTCCAATAAAACAGGCAGTGGGCCTGATTTGGCCTTTGGTCATAATTTGCTGACCCCTGGACTAAACAATTATAAAACCCTGGACCTAACCACCTTCAAGTTTGGGTGTTAGTTTTTCCAGTGATTCCCTGAAATCTTAGAAATTCATTCAGTGCTTTTCAGACTCATGTTTTTTAGTTTATAAAATGAGGTTGTGATAATAATTCTAATTGGCCTCATAGAATTTAATGAGGAATACTTAATTAATGAGATTAAATGAGATTAACTACAGTCAAGTAGTAAATACAGTGCCTGGCTCAATTTATTTGACAAATATTGTCTGTGTCATACTTTGTTATAAGCACTGGAGAGATACCAGAGGGGAAAAACACAAAAGTAGTAATAAGTGCTATTGTTATTTACAGGAGGTGAATGGAACACTGGAGAGAAGTCCATAAACTCTATATACATTTCACTGACCAATCTATTAAATAGGAAGCTTTTAAAAATTTAAAACACTGATAAATTAACTGCCAGGAGCCATAAATAGCCCTATAACAAGAAGGGGAGAATAAATCACACTGTAATTGCTAAATGTAATTTAGCATCATGTTATATTTAAAAGATGTGTTCAATATGTTAGGAAAATATGCTATTTTGCTTCTTTATTAACAACAACAAAAAACTACTACTCCAACCTGTCAGTTTGGGTTCACTCAGTCCTAAATGAAAACTCTTACCACCTGTTTGCTATAAAGAGTCTAGGTGGCTTTAGTTAAGTTTCTAAGAAGTCTTGACTGGTGAGACTAAAGATATAAAAGGATCTGGAAGCCACAGGCCTCCCTCCTGTGTTTCTTCCAGAAAAAGGTCAAAGGTCAAATGACAGAGAGAGGCTTATATCATTGTTCTCTAAACCCAGTCTGAAGCTGTCTTTCCAGATTGCAGAGAAAATTATTGCAGATAAGATAAAGGCTTTATCCCATATGCTGTGGAACAGCAAGCCTCCTGAGTCCAAAAAATCCTTACCCGTGTTCCAGAGTTAATGGGGTTCTTGAAACATTAGTGTGTTTCTTTGGCACCTTTGTAAGAGTTCAAGCCTCTCTGTGAATCACAGTGTTCCTTTAGTCTTTGCAGCATCCCCGGGGGAGAAAACGGGAGGTGGGGAAGAAAGAGAGGATGAATATTTCCCTTTCTCAAAAGAGGAAAATTCAGTCACAGGATGTTCTTTCTGATGGGAACCATAAACTGCTCAGTCCTGGTGGTGAATCTTTAGTTAGGCTGTGGGCTGCCCTAAACCAGCCACCTGAGCCGCTTGCTTGGCAGCTGTTGGGAAATGCTCTGCAAGGCTTCACTGCTTGCTTCTTTCTCTTCCATTTGGAAACACAAGTTGCTCTCACAAGAGGTGTCTGGTAAGCTAGACTCTAGGCTAATGTACCTAATCAGAAGCAGCTTATCTACCTGGCAGGATCATTTAAAATGCAGATTCCTAGGCCTCCCCCAAACCCACTGAATTAGAAGCTGGCGGGGGGGGGGGGGGGAATGCGGGGGGAGAGAAGGGTTTAGAAAGGGGGATGTGGAAGTGTCCAAGAATCTGTATTTTTTTCTAGATCCCCCAGTTGATTGTTAAGCAAAGGTTAAGGCTGCTTTCCAGAGACAGGTTTCTAACGAATCCTTCCCCACAGCACTGCTCAATTCTTGTCGTGTCTAAAGCTGCTGCTGTGTCCTGAACTTCTGGAGAAACTTTCATGGGGGACGCCTGGGTGGCTCAGTCTTTAGGCGTCTGCCTTTGGCTCAGGTCATGATCCCGGGGTCCTGGGATCGAGCCCCGCATCGGGCTCCCTGCTCAGCGGGAAGCCTGCTTTTCTCTCTCCGGCTCCTCCTGCTTGTGTTCCCTCTCTCACAGTGTCTTTCTCTGTCAAATAAATAAAATCTTAAAAATAAATAAATAAATAAATAAATAAAAGAAACTTTCATAGGCCAAAATCTTTTGATAGTGATGGATCTGGTCTATGGCTTGTCCTTAAATTTAGACAGGTCAGGTTGGACAGGATTAAGCAGATAAGACTAGGCTACTGGAGTTCTATAGCAGGGATCTTAAAATGGGATCCACAGGTCCCCCCACCAAGGGAAAACATTTGCATATTTATTTTCACCGAAAGTTAGCATGTCTTTCTACTATGAATTTAGCAACAAAGTGCATTAGAGTTAGCAGTACCTGTGACTCTTTGTCACCAGTAGAAATCAACTAGTCCTGTATCACATTTTAGTTGTTATGGATATCTTGAAATATTATTTACACTCCTCATGACTTCAAATTACCGTTGTTTTTAGACTCATCATTAGATCTTTTTTTTTTTTAAGGTTTTATTTAGTTATTTGAGAGAGAGAGCACAGGAGCGGGGGTGGGGGTAGGGGGGCAGGGGGGAGAGGGGCAGAGGGAAAGAGAGAAGCAGACTGCCCGCTGAGCAGGAAGCCTGACATGGGACTCCATCCCAGGACCCCGAAATCATGACCTAAGCAGAAGGCAGATGCTTAACTGACTGAGCAACCCAGGCACCCCACTAGATCTTTTTTTTTAATGTTAATAAGGAAACACAGATATTACCCTATCACACATTTTTTAAAAATATTTTTATAAATGTAATTCAATATAGTTGGTTGCCTTTGTAATCTCATAACTTTATTTCACACATTAGAAATGGTATTCTGAGAAGTGGTCTATAGGCCTTTCTCAGAATAATTTTCTAAACATATGTGATTTCACATATGATTGCCAAAGGAGTCCATGAAACTTACAAAAAGTTAAGAACCCTTGATCTAAAGGACTCTGAAACCATCAAGGGGCTTTGAAACAATGAGCAATGAACATTTTGAGATTTGCTTTGGTTTAAATCTGTTAATCATCCTTGGAGATTTCCCAAGTAAGATTTTCCAATTCCCATAATATACTAGAGATTTCCCTTAGCCTCTCAGGCTAAGGACAAAGCCTTCTTCATCCGTTAGCATGTAACCAGTGTCACGGTAACTAACCCGGTCAGCCAATGGAATCTAATCCCTTGTGGTACTGACTGATGCTCTTGACCTAGGTGCCATGTAACCCAGCTGTGGTCTGGTTGGCATTCTTTGGTTCAACAAGTGCTCTTTGGCCTCTTCTATGTATGAAGCACTCTGTTCCTTGTGGACGGAAATAGAGAACTAGGAAGGCATGTTTCCTACCCTCTAGCATAGTGATTCTCAAACTCTGGGATCTGAGGCCATATGATTAGGGGTTAAGTACATGAGCATGAATGCCTGGGTTCAGCTCTTTTCTCTGTCACTTATTAGCTGAGTGACTTTGGATAAATTGCTCTCTGTGCCTCTATTTCTTCATCTGTAAAGTGAAATGATGCATGGGTGCCCTCAGGAGAGAACTTGGTATATGGTAAGCACATAATGAATGTTACTTGTTATTCAATATATAGAATTCTGGGCCACAGCCCAAACTCCTGAATTAGAATCTCTGGGGGCTTGGCCACATGCAGTTGATCAAGGTCCACGGGTGATTTTAATATACTTTAGAGCAGTGTTTCCAATAGTTTTCATTATTGCTCCTCTAAGAAGCCATTTTAGGCATTTTCCCCTAATTAGCCCCTCCTTATGAAATTTTAGTACCATAGGTATATATACTATATATCTGTTTATATACTTTGGCTCTTTGAAAGATGACAAACTATTGTTATACCTAAGATTTTGGTACTGCCACTCCACAAACCAATTTTAGCCCTCCCTATTGAGAGCACATGCTTTAAAACAGTGGGTTCTCAGTCTTGGCTACACATTAGAATGAAATAAGGAAGCATTTAAAAAAATACCCATGCCAGGGGCACACCCCCAGACTAGTTAAATTAGAACCTCTGGGAGTGGGTCACAAATAAGACTATCTTTTTAAAGATCCCGAGATGATTCCAATATGCAGTCAAAGCCAAAACCCACTGCTTTAGAGTTTGAGATCCTCTTATAGGAGATTAAACTCTGGTTGGCAAACAGGACTATAAGCATGAACATAAACAATGAAGAAATGAAGGGAAGAGTGATTGCCATAAAAGTTCAGAAAAAGGAGACACCAATCAGGTTTTCTGATTAGGAGAAGCTTTGTGAGCTAGATTCTCTCTGAGCAGATCTGGAATAGAGAATAGAAGAGAAATTTCAAATGTGGAAGTAACGTGGCCAAAGGTATAAAAAGGGCATAAGATGTAGTGGATTGAATGGTGGCACCCCAAATATATGTCCACTCAGAACCTGTGAATGTGACCTTATTTGAATAAAGGGTCCTTGCAGGCATAATTGAACTGAGGGTCTCGAGATGAGACCATCCTGGATTAGGGTGGGCCTAATGACAAGTGGCCTTAGAAGGAAAGAGAATGAAAGAACACATGGAGAAATCCATTTAAAGGCAGAGGCAGAGATTGGACTGATGTGTATACAATCCAAGGAATACCAAGGATTGCCAGCAATACCAGAAGCTGGATGAAGCAATGAAGGATTCTCTGTTGGACTCTTAGGAAGGAACATGGCCCTGCTGATAATTCAATTTCAGACTTCTGGACTCCAGAACTATAGAACACATTTCTGTTATTGTAAACCACTTAGTTTGTAGCAATTCGTTATGGCAGCCCTAGGAAACTAATACAGGGGACAATGAGGAAACCAATCTGATAGAGGAAAGGGATTGTAATAAGACTGAAAAATAAAATTGGAAATATAGGGTGGGTCAAAACAGGAAAGCCATCATTTGCACAGTGTACTGCCTGTGATGAAAACAATTAGAGGTCTGGGGATTGAAAGTGCAACCTGATAAAACCGATGTTACTGGAGAGCTAATCTAGCAATTAATGCTACTTAACCTACAGGGAGTAAATAGAGTTAGGGAAACCACCTACAATTATAACAAAATTAAGTAAGAAAGTAAGGGAAATCTGGATTAGTAGGATGGCTTCAGAAAGAAAAATAAGGGGCATCTCAGTGGCTCAGTCAGTTGAGCATCCGACTCTTGATTCCAGCTCAGGTCATAGTCTTAGGGTCAAGGGATGGAGCCCCGAGTTGGGATCTATGCTGGTTGGGAGTATGCTTGAGGATTCTCTCCATCTGCTCCTCCCCTACTCATTTTCTCTCTCTGAAATAAATAAATAAATCTTAAAAAAAAGAAAGAAAGAAAAATAAAGGAATGGGTTCATGCTATAAAAATCATAAAAACAAGGAAGGCCTTGACACCTGATCTTTATGACCTTGAAAAAGAGGAATGTTGCCATAATGACTTTAAGATTTGAGCTTAAGTAAATGACGTGTATTCCATCTAGAATCAAATGATACATTGGCTTTAACTAATTTATTTTTAAATTTAGTGTTTTTTTTTTAATTTAACAACTTTTTTGAGGTACATTTTGCATACAAAATTCACCTATTTGAAGTATACAGCTCAGTGCTTTTTAGTAACTATGAAGTGGTGCAACCATCAATATAACTCAGTTTTAGAATATTTTCATCCCCCTAATAAAATCCCTCATGCCCATTTACAGTTAACCCCAGCTCAGATGCCCAGCTCCAGGCAACCACTGGCCTACTTTTTTTTTTCTATAAATTTGCCCTTTTTTGGAAATGTTATATAGATGGAATCATACAATATGTGGTCTCTTGTATCTGGCTTGTCTTCAAATGTTTTTGAAGTTCATCCATCACATAGTTCCTTTGTATTGAATAGTATTTCATTATATAGATAGATCACATTTTATGTATCTATTCACCAGGTGATGGACATTGGGGTTGTTTCCAGTATTTCTTGGTATGAATATTCTAGTTCAAGTCTTTCTGTGGACTTGCTTTCATTTCTCTTGAGTAGAAGTAGATATCGAGTAGAATTGTTGGGTTGTATGGGAATTTTATGTTCAACTCCTTAAGAAACTGCCAAAGTGTTTTCCGACTGACCCACCCAGGTGCCCCTCTTTTGTAAAATTTATTCCCAAGTATTCCTAAATATTCCTAAGTATTTTTCCTTATGGGATGCTATTTTGGATAGAATTATATTCTCAGTTTTATTACTGAGTTGTTAATTTCCTGTGTATTCTAAATTGTCACACTTGTTGCTTAATACCTTTTAAATTACTGAATTGACATGTGAAGGGAAGAGGAAAATTTTTAGCCAAAGGAGAGAGAAGGAGGTAAATTTAAAGATAGATTTATACATGTGTGCCTGGGTGGCGCAGTTGATTGGGCTTCGGGTTCTTGGTTCCAGCTCAGGTCCTGATCTCAGGGTTGTAAGATTGAGCCACACATCAGGCTCCATGCTCAGTGCAGAGTCTGCTTGGGATTCTCTCTCCCTCTCCCTCTGCCTGTTCCTGCCCACACTCTCTCTATATAATAAATAATAAATCTTTTTTTAAAAAGATAGATTTAGGGGCACCTGGGTGACTCAGTCAGTTAAGCATCTGCCTTCAGCTCAGGTCATGATCTCAGGGTCCTGGGATCTAGCCCACATCGAGTTCCCTGCTCAGTTGGGAGTCTGCTTCTCCCTCTCCCTCTCCCCCTCACCACCACCCCCCACCCCCGCCGCTCATGTGCTTTCTCTCTCAAATAAATAAATAAAATCTTTTTTTTTTAAAAAAAGGTAGATTTATATAGCATAAGCTTGGTATTTCAGTTTAACATTTGTGAGGGTCCATGACATGTGTAGTTTGTGACAGAGTTTGTAATGTCTACCTCATGGAGTGTTTGTAAGGTTGAAATAGAATAGCATATGTAAAGTTCCTGGCACAAATATAAACTTCAAATGCTCTAGGGCTGGTATTTGGAAGGAAAGCATTTGCTCAGGAGTAATTTGGTTTAGTGCTTACTGTTTTCTTGTCAATCTTGGGAATCATGGGGTTGTCAGGACTGTCCCTCATACATATTGAGGCTCTCCTGACTACTTTTTCCTAGTTGGATCTTTCTCCTGCTGTTACTCTGTTTTCTTTTCCATTTTCTCCACTTAAGTCAATATGAATGATGATTATTAGTATTTGAGTTCATTTCAGACAAAAACTTCTAGAAAGTAAATTGGTGCACTTCTCTCTTGAGTTTTTTATTGCCTGTGGAACACCATTGATATTTTTCATCTTATACTCCTTTTGAAGGAGAGGGAAACTTTATTCATTCACTTGTTCATTTATTCATTCATTGATCATTTCCAATTTATTGAGTGCCTACTATCTGCTAGGCTCTGTGCCAGTTAGGAGGTGATCCCACAGAAACAAATGGACGGAATAAGTCTTTTGCCATTTTCTAGGTAGAAAAGAAGGAACACAGCTAGTAGCCTCAGAAAATATTGCTCAGATCAGGATAAATAAGGGCCATGCAAACGTCTGCTTCATTAGGTTTCCTCTCTGGCTTAGGGATTCTTTGAAAAAGTTATCACCATTTGGCTTATGTATCTACTCAAAGGCACCTTTGAGTGGTACACAAAGTTATAAAATCAACTAACATTGTTTTTTTCCAGCTCTCTTCTTTAAACTTAAGGATGCTAGCCTAAGATCTCCCCCTAAGTAACTGTGTGACCTTGGGCAAATAATTTCATCTCCCTGCACTGACACATCAGGTGAAGTGATTTTTGAGGATGTTTCTAACTCTAGATTCTATTTTCCGACTCTGCCTGAGTTTTTGGACTACGAGTCTGTGGGTGGTAGAGAAGTAAGGGATGTGACGAAGAAGAGAGGAATCTCTTTCAGGTGGCTTCATGTTTTCAGGATATGGGATATCCAAGTACATAAGTGAAGAGTAAATGACTTTAACTTGTTGGTGAGTATGGGACAAAGAATGGAGCATGCATAGCTCTCTAACCCTTTCATTCTCTTTTACTTTTGAGAATAAATTGCTGGGAGCATCAATTCTGGTTGGCTTTTCCATGCCTTAGGTTTGTTCCACAAGGTAGGTTCCCACCTGGGGAGGCCTTTGGTTGTCCACTTTTAGATATGACTTGATGGATAAATCTGTCTAATTCAGGGGTTCAGTCTTAGGATGCCCATCTAAGCTACATCTTCTAACTTGACCTGTATCAATGATGATGGTTATGATGCTGGTGATGATGATCATGATCATGATAATAATAAAGGTAATATGCTGTTCTCCATTGGCCTGATATCTTTTGATTCAAAACTTGAGTGAAGAAGACAGTAGTGTTATTTATTGGATCTCCACAAACTTTTACACATGTCTTCATCACTAAGTGTCTACTGGGCTTTAGTAAGGAAAACAGCAGAAAGACGGCCTAAAGTTGCTCTAGAAATATTCTGCGGAGTCTTTGGAGGTGCAGATCACCAGTTACACAGCCTTTGGAATAGGAAGTCAAGTGGCCAATTTAGAATATTTGAAGAGGTTGGCAAATATGAACTGGGTGACTGCTTTATTTTTTACTTTAAAATTAGTGGCTCCTTGGGATGCCTGGGTGGCTCAGTTGATTAAGTGTCTACCTTCCACTCAGGTCATGATCCCAGGGTCCTGGGATGAGTCCTTCAATGGACTCCTTGCTCAGCAGGGAGCCTGCTTCTCCCCCTGCCTGCTGCTCCCCCCTGTTTGTGTTCTCACTCTCTCTGACAAATAAATAAATAAAATCTTAAAAAATAATAAAATAAAATTAGTAGCTCCCTTTCTGGAACACAATTAGAATATTTCTAGAATCAGTCACTGCTGTCAGGATGTGGTGGTTCAAGTACTTTCAGCCATTACCCAAAGATCTGAACAATGCATTCATAGTTTATCCTCAATTTACACTTGTAAATCCTATATTCTGATTCATAGAAAAAAAATAGATCTGGTAAGAGAAGGAAATTTTTATATTTAATGGCTCCATAACTTTTTACTTTCATATTTAAAACAAAAATTGGAAAGGGAAATTTTGTATCCTAATTAGTGAGTATCCTGAAATGATTGTTCCAGATAATCTTTACAAAGCATCACTAATTCTGAGTCTGTGGGAGCTGTCAACTTGGAGTTGTCTTACTTTATCCTCTTCACTGGTAAGTTCTTTTGGATGAATCCAAAATATGTATCTCTGGCTCTAGCTCTTTCTTGAGACTCTGGATGCATCTTTCTAACTGTCTGCTAGACCTCTCCAGATTAACAGCCTACTGTGAATTCAACAGATCCAAATTCCAACCACAGAGCCTCCTCATCCTGCTATAATGTATTACCTCGCTTAAAGACATCAATCCCATGAGTCACCAGGCTTCATTTGTGAGATACTCCTTGGCTCCTCCATCTTCCTCTCTGGGACCCAGCCCTGGGAGCTTCTCTCAGAGTGCCTTCTGCCTATTCTCCTTCTCTGTTCTTGCTGTCAGTCCCCTTGTGTCGTCAATGATTATGTCTCACCCTCGCCATAACAGTAGCCTCCTGTCCACCTCCTCCATGCTGTTCTGAACATTATGACCAAGTTTCTGGAGCAATCTTGCAAAAATAAGAATTTAATCATGTCTCTCCAGAAATCAAACATTCAGTCTCCTGGAGACATGCAGAAGAGAGTTGAAACTTGCTAGACAAGACATTTAAAGAGGCCTTCTTATTTTGATTATTGTTTGTCTTTTTTAGCTACATTTCCCTTTATCTCTCCTTCCTTGTGAATGCTAAACTCAGTTTACCCGGAGCTGTGTATCTTTAGTGGCTGTTACACGCCCCTTTCAATCTCTGTGCCTTTAGTCTCATAGTCTGCCTTTAGACCACTGGTGTTGCCATTCCTCCGTCACCACCCTCCTGTTGTGTGGCCTTACTAAAACACCCCTTCTCTCAAAATCATACCTAGAGTCATATTGTCCCCTTGGAGAGCAGCTACTATTAGTACCCTGGCCTTTAACCCTGGGAACATCATTTCCATACGTACCAAGCAAGTGGGCTTCCAGCTGTGAGCCGCTGCCTGAGGACCTCCCTCTTGTTCCTAGAACCAGGGCAGGCCATGAGAGCTGGTATGTTTTATTCCCTAAGAGTAGCTCTCAACCAGTGAATGAAACAAGTTGGAGGATAAAAACCCAGATGTCCTTGCCCGTCACTTAGGATAACTGAGGCATCTTCCGTACTGTGTCCAGAATTCCCCAGCTGGACTGAGCCCAGTTGATCACAGCAGGAATCTGCTGAGTAATCACCTTTTATTATTGCTACCTTTCTTCCTTGCCTAACTTCCCTGCTCCCCTGCTGGTGCTTTCTGTCACCTCCCAAATAGACCATTTGCACACACAGTCTTGTCTCAGGGTCTGCTTTTGGTGGGACCCAGCAGTAACACACTGTGTTTATGCTCTCATGGGAGGCTTCTTGGGGTATTTACCTTGGGCAATATTCATTTGGAAACCCTCAAAATGAGGAACAGCATCTTCCTTGTATGTTCCTTTCAACATCTAGTATCACCTCTTGCTTGAAGTAGGTGCTCAACAATGAAAGGTTGAGTGGAAGTATTTCAATAAAGAGGAAAATATCCATTACAGAGCTAAAGTTAAAATTTCCAAGTACTTAAGAGTAACTCCGTAACAGAGCAATGACCACACATGCCTTAGGAGCTTTGCTCTAGCAAACAAACAAATTATCTGTCACCTTTATTCCATACTTTTCAAGTTACCTGGCATTGAGAATCGTTATTCCTTGTGCCTATCCTGTTTCATCCTCTGGCCTCTAAGCTCGCTGAAGACAGGCCTTTGATTTATGTTTCTTTATAGTACTGGCCCTACCTAGTCTGATGTCTTACACACAGTATGTACTGAGCTCCAAAAAAATTTTTTTAAGTTGTTTTTTTTTTTTTTCCTAGTAATCTCTATACCCAGTGTGGAGCTCGAATTCAGGGCCCTGAGATCAAGAGTCACATGCTCTCCTTGACTGAGCCAGCCAGATGCTCCCTCCAAAAATATTTTTCAATAAAGCTATGTGTTATAAAGCACCTAAGAGTGTTTTAAAATGGTTTATTTTTAATAGAATTTATTTTTCAATAATACTAGTCATTTTTATGCCCACTATAGAAAAGTAAACCAGCAGAGTTCTATCACATCGCTTAAACAAATCTTTAAGTCGAAAGCCTCCAAATTAATGGGGTTTAACTGTACTTACGAAATTACGTGAACAATTATTGAAATAAGAGTCTTGTAGAAAGAGTGTGTGATACAAATGAACGGTCTCTGAAGATCCTAATTTCGTAGGCTTCATCCTTCAGCTTCTTTTTTAGCTATAAGCTCTCATGCAGCATTTGTTCACATTTAGCCCTCTCTCCACTCCAAAGAGGCAGCCTACAGATCTTGTAACTTTTTCTTCAGCCAGAAAATCTAATTCACCATAACAGACACAGCTGTGTGTGTTCCCTAGGCTGCTGTAGACATATCCCTTTAAAAGTTAGCTTAGTTAAAAGAAATAAAAGAACACAAAACAATAGCGGGGGAAAATCCGTGTTGTATGGCCCGGACCCAGTCATGTCTTTCTTATAAAGCCGCTCTTTCTGTGTTTGATATCTCAGCTTTCTTTAATCGTAGGCAAGTCCTGAGAGGTCATAATTTCACTCAGGCCTCGTCCCTTAGGAAAGAGTGTTAGAGGTTCCTCTGCCAGTGGCATTTGTAGCCAAGAAGGGACAAATTAGGGGTCAGTCAGTACTCACTTCACGTCCCTGGATGATCCACAAATCTGCATGATTTTACAGAAAGAGATAAAAATCAGACACTTGTGAATATACTGTGCATGTGGGTATGTGCAGAAGGTTTGTGGATATAGTGGTAGTTCAGAAGCAGTTACTCTGTGAGAAGGAATGCAGAGAGGATGCAGATGTATATAAAGAAAAGAACATTCTGCATGAAACTATACGCACAGGATTACCCTTCCGGCGTTCTTTTTTAATGGAAAATAAATTTTGGATTAAATAAATTTGAACTCCGAAAGAGTTAGAAATTATTGTTGTAAAGAACAATAATAGAACACGTAGTTCGTCAGGGAGTTACAGTTGCTTTGAATGACCATCTCTTTTGAAAAACGAGTGGGGCACCAGGTGGAAGAGATTTGCCAACAGGAAGGGATCTGCCATCCAGGTATATTACATTGTTACACTTAGGACGGGCTACATCATCTGATTCCTGATGCGAAATGGAAATGCAGAGCTCTTTGTTGAAAACTTATTAAGAATTTCCAGACAGTGGCAGCAGATCTTTAAGCCAAGTTGTGGGAGAAGAACCCATGTATCTGCACAGGTCCCATGCCCATGAGGCTGGTCCTGTTTACTCTCCGTTTATTGAGATTCTTCTCCACAGCCCTTTATTCACAGTGGTTCTTGACCAAATAAAGTGTTCCTGGACACACATTTGAAATCTGAAGTACACCTGAACCTAGACTAGAGCTGTGTAAGCATGATTCTGTCATTTCTACCTCTCCACACCATAGTGAGAACCATCAGAGATTTGTTGGGTAGGACTGGTTCTTACTAGAACCTCAATAATTAATCCTCGAAGGATAGTCTCTCCTTTCTTCCCACCTAATCATCATCTGTTAAAGCCAAGGCCCTAGTCTTGGCATCCTCAGGTTTTAGGCAGTCATCTGCTCCCACAGTGCTTGGAAATGAGGGGAAAACGGCAAAGGCACCCATGTTGTTATTTCGCTCTGGCCTTTTCCACAAATCCCTCCCTGATCTCCCTTGCTGGAACTGAATCCTTGCACCTCTTTCTTTTTTTTTAGGGCCACCCACCAGGCAGGTCTGAGCAGTCTCTTTTAGACCTTCCCCTCCTCCCCACTTCACTCCCTGAAGTGGGGTAGAGGGATGAGAATAGCTTCATGAGTTAGAGAACTTGGTCTTCTTTACTCCTCCTGCCCCAAACTCCACTCCTCTCCTTATCTTGGAGGCCCAGTTGTATCCTTGAGTTTATCCTTGACTTGTGTTACTTTACTTTCCCTGGGAATAGAGTGAGGGAATTGAACAATTTATGTTTTCTCTTGAAAGTAGAATAAAGATGTAGTGGGTACATGATCTACCTCTGCTGTACATTCAGTTTTGTGTTCCTGAGCCAAGTGGGTTTCATGTATCTACTAAGCCACAGATAATTTGAGAACAGCATGTATTAGTAATCCTGAAAAATTCCAAGAATAGTTCTATAGGAGTGTCTCCAAATTTGATTAGAAATCTTTGCTCACTGTCATCATATTTCTTTTTTTTTTTAAAGATTTTTTTTATTTATTTGACAGAGAGAGACACAGCAAGAGCAGGAACACAAGCAGGGGGAGTGGAAGAGGGAGAAGCAGGCTTCCCGCGGAGCAGGGAGCACAATGCGGGGCTCGATCCCAGGACCCTGAGATCATGACCGGAGCCGAAGGCAGATGCTTAACTGACTGAGCCACCCCGGCGCCCCTGTCATCATATTTCTTCCAAGTCTTAAAAACACATGTGCTGTGTGAATTAATTTTATTATAATTTCCCTAATTAGTGTCTTTAAAAAGCATGGGCTGTTATGCTTATTGGTGAGCACCTCTGACAAACAAGGACATTCAAGTGAATTTTAAACCAAGTTATGATACTGAGCAAAGCAAGCTTCCAAACACACTGTGATTCTTGTTATCAAGAGTGGTTAAGAGGGGCGCCTGGCTGGCTCAGTTGGTAGAGCATGCAGCTCTTCATCTCTTGATCATGACTTTGAGCCCCACATTGGGCAGAGAGATTACTTTAAAAAAATTTTAAAGATAAAATAAGTTCTAAAAAAGTGGTTAAGAAAAAAGTTATGGAAAGGCATTTTGTGGGCAACTTAAGTAGTAACATCTATTAAATGGGAATAATCCTATCTATCCTTTTATTTATTTTAGAAGGAAAATGCCATTTTTTTAAATGGGAAATTTAATAAGAAGGCATTACTTCTACTATTGTAATTATATTTAAGTATTTAATTTTAGTTTTTAGAATCCATGACCTCTTAAGGCCCAATTGTTTGTTTGTTTGTTTGTTTTTTAAGATTTTATTTATTTATTTGAGAGAGAGAGAATGAGAGACAGAGAGCATGAGAGAGAGGAAGATCAGAGGGAGAAGCAGACTCCCTGCCGAGCAGGGAGCCCGATGCAGGACTTGATCCCGGGACTCCAGGATCATGACCCGAGCCGAAGGCAGTCGCTCAACCAACTGAGCCACCCAGGCGCCCCCAATTGTTTTTTAATGAACTAGAATTTAGTAATAGATCTTTCCATTGAGTCAGATTTTCATAGAACCTAAATTATTGTTTAATTGATATTTCTACTTAGATACTGGTAAGACATATTGAGTATACATTAGAAATGCTGAAGGGATCAGTTTATCCAAATTACCTGTTTTATAGGTATGAATCTATACCAAACACAGTTTTCCATCAGTTATTAGAAGAATAATACTGGTCTACTTCCAAATCCAAATGCTGGATTTGTGGATTTTACTTAATCCTTTTTTTTTTTTTAAGATTTTATTTATTTATTTGAAAGAGAGAGAGGGCGAGAGAGCATAAGCATGGGGGAGCAGCAGAGGGAGAGGAAGAAGCAGACTCCCCCCTGAGCAGGGAGTCAGATGTGGGGCTCCATCCTAGGACCCTGGGATCCTGACCTGAGCTGAAGGCAAATGCTTAACCGACTGAGCCACCCAGGTGCCTCTACTTAGTACATTTAAACCTGGATGTGTTTTTTATAGCTTTATTGCACTATAATCAACATATAAGAAACTGTGCCTATTTAAAGTGTACAGTTTGATACATTTTAACATAGGCAACCTTGAAAAGCATCACCACTATCAAGATAGTGAACATAACACCCCCAAAAGTTTCCTTGTGCCCATTTGTAATCCTTCCCTCCCACATCTTCTCAAGGTCCTCTTCCAGCCATCTCTAGGCAACCACTAATAGGCTGTCACTATAGATTAGTCAGCATTTTCTCTCTTTTTTTTTTTTTTATCAGTCTTCTTTGACTCACCATAATTATCCTGAGATTCCTTGTGCTGCATGTGGTTTTCAGTTTTTTTCATTGCTGAGTAGTATTCTGTGCGGATACACCATATTCTGTTTATTCATTCACCACCAAATGTTTTTTCTCTTCTTCTTCTCTTCTTTAGGCTAAAGTCAGCCTTTCTTCAGTCATGCCTCCAGGAAGGCCACATGGTATCACAGGTGTTTTGTTGTCAGCACATCTAGATACAACTCTCAGCCATGTTTCTTGTGAACTATTTCCACACCTGAAAATTGAGTCTAGTAATACATACCTCACAGGACTGTTGCAAGGGTTAAATATCTAAGACACACAGAACAAAACTGGACACATAGTAAGTGCTATTTGTGTGTGGGTTATTATAAGGATTCCTATTGTTATTATTATTATTATGAATTCTATATGGCGTGTTTGGTAGAACTTCCAGCCTACAAGAAACCCTCAATAAATTTAACTACTACTACTGATTTTACTAATACGATGACAGCACCTAACAACTGTTCATCCTCTTTCTTTTCTTGCCCTTTTTAACATTTTCAATTTTTTCACTCTCCTTGTTCCTGGCGTTGTCAGAATTACCTGACCAAGGCAGAACAGAGGAAGGCAGTTGTTCCTTAAGTGGAGTACCAGGACCTGCAGCAGGAGTAACAATCCCAAAACTTGTCAGACGTGCAGATTCTCCAGCCTCACCCTAGACCAACTGAATCAGAAACTCCGGGGGATGGGGCCACAATCTGTGTTTTAATGAGCCTGCCCCGAGATTCCGCTGATGCTAAAGAACTCCAGCAGTAGGGAAATCACCAGGCTTGGGCAGGAGTTAATGCAAGCTCAGTTCACATCAACTTCGCTGTTAGCAAAAGCACACTGTTGACTAATTGAGCTTAATATCAACTAAAACCCCTAAATCTTTTTCACACATGTTGCTACTAATCCCCATATTCCCTATCTAGTACTTGTACAGGATTCTTTTTGGACTGAAGTATAAATCTTTACATTTATCCCTATTAAACTTAATCTTGTTAGATTCGGCCCGTCGCTCCAGTCATGTTTGGGGAAATCTTAGTTCAGCTGGAATGAGCCATGACAAAAAAGGAAGGCCTAGAGACGGAGGAGGGATGCTGAAAGGACAGCGTCCTTTTATAGATGGGCCGAGTCCTGGCGGTCTATGGCGAGCATCTAATTACACAGTTGAGACCCGTGGGGGTGGTGGGGGGGGTGCTGGTAATTTGATTTCAGTTAAATTCAACTAACATTTACTGGGCATCTACCAAGTTCATGGCTGTGAACAAGTACAGGAGAGGTCCTAAATAGTCCCCTCTTTAGTGGCAGATATAAGTAGAGATGAAGGGGTTTTTGTTTCTTTTTTCAGGTTTGTTTCTTTGTTTTGTTTTTAGACTTGTGAAGCCCAATATACCAACACTTGCAAGTCTCTCAAGAGAAATATTTTTCAAGTGCCAGGTCCTTTGCTATATTGTTTATTTACACTTTCAAGTTTAATTTTCAAGCAAATTCAATGATATAGGAGTGATTACCCATTTAGAGTTGAGGAAACTGAGAATCAGAGGTTAATGCATTTCCTCAGGGTCACACAGGTAGTTAGCAGTAGAACTAGAGGAAATTCTAGACCTGGGTTGGTTTAAAGAATGTGCCGCATACAGGCTTTCTCCCTGAGATCAAGGAAATTAAGCTCTTTAAATATTGTAACTACCAGCGGCTTAACCATAAACTATTGATAGCTTGGGCTAATTTATGCGTGAGTTTACATTCCGAAAAACATTCAAATATCAATAGATGGCCCAATCCTAGGTACACAAAGAAGTGCATCAAACTGTGCTCACAGACCTAAGTTTAAAAATAATCTTTCATTTAGGGGACCCCTGGCTGGCTCAGTCAGTAGAGCATGTGACTCTTGATCTTGGTGTCATGAGTTCAAGCCCTACGTTGGGTGAAGTACTTACTTAATAGAATAAATAAATAAAAATAAAAGTAATTACGTTTGGGGTTTTTATTTGGCGATTTTTAAATCTTTTTTAAAGATTTTATTTATTTATTTGTCAGAGAGAGATCGAGCAGGCAGAGGGAGAAGCAGGCTCCCTGCTGAGCAAGGAGCCCGATATACCGGACTTGATCCCAGGATCCCAGGATCACGACCCGACCCGAAGGCAGATGCTTAACCGACTGAGCCACCCAGGCATCCCTATTTGCCTTTTAAATTGCTGGCCACATATTTTAATCAATATCTATCACAGTATTAATATTGTAAATGCAAGTTGTTACCTCCAGCAACCAAATCTTTGGAAAGGATATAATTACCTCCTCTAGAGGGCAAAACTAGCCAATTCTACTCTTTAGCAGGTAATATCTACTATATTTTACTATGAGATAAATTGTTCATTGGAGGGGCTCCTGGGTGGCTCAGACGGTTAAGTGACTCTTGATTTCAGCTCAGGTCATGATCTCAGGGTTGTGAGATCAAGCCCCGCATCAGGATCCGTACTGGGCTTGGAGCCTGTTCAAGATTCTCTCTCCCTCTCCCTCTGGCCCCCTCCCCTGCTCTAAAAAAAATGTTCATTTTAATAGATTGTACTGAAATGGAAAGTGTACCAGGCTTGAAGTCCTAAGATTAAAATTTGGTTCCACTTGCTAGTTACATCACCCTGGCCAAACAGTTTAACTCATATAAACCTCAGTTTTGAGATCTCTAAAATGGAGGTGATAAATGTTCATGGAGTTGTGAGACTCACCAGAGATAATAGCTGTGAAAGAAGGTCTGTAGTCTGGTAAATGTTTTACAAATATAAGATGTTATCATTGTTAGTTTTGATACCTATTTTACAAGTTTACAAGTCAAGAAGAGAACATGTGAAGTATTTCTGCCACCTACACATCTAGCTAATTGATAGAACAGCATTCAGAGTTGTTGAGTTTCTCTGAAAATGCTTTCATTCTTTAATAGTTTCTCCTTAACAGTTGAGCTTCCAGTAGAATTATATAACAATGGTGGGGTAGAACTGATAATAAAATACTAGATTTGGTTTGTTAACTTGCATTTCAAAGACAAATTCTCTTTAACCAGGGAGAACATTGTCAGTACTCCTAGCATCTTCATTATAAAAGGACACTCACTAGGTGCCTGTCTGCCTGAAGGCAGGAGCTGTGGTTATACAAAGTGAGTTAAGCCGATAACAATTCTAGTTCTTTAGGGCTTTATAATGTAATATGGACAGATTTTGTATGAATAGGGGAAAATAAAGACATGCACTTAAATGACTACATTTGAATCCCTCTTCTGTCCCTCAGAGTGGGGCAACTCTAGGCAATCTCTTAAGCTTTAATTTCCTCAACTTTATTTTTTATTTATTTATTTTTTTTAGTGATAACAATTTCCCTACCTGATAGAGATTTGGGAATAAAATGCTACTTTATGGGTGAAGTCCTGAATACAGTATCAGTACTTCATGCATAGCTTATATTAGCTGTGTTAAGATACCCTGAGGCATATTTTAAGCTTATCTGAGCAAAAATCTATTCAAGTCTGGCAGAGGCAAACCGGAAGTGATTAGGAGAGCTCTGTAGACAGATACTCAGGGAGAGACCTTTAGAGGGAAAAGATGAGCAAAGTAAGGAAATTATTGATTGGCTATAGTTTAAAGGCTACTTGGCTGTAACTGGTTGTCCTTAGGTTTCAATTTTGTAACCTTGAGGCATTTCTGGGTTTAGATTTTGGTTTTCTTATGTAGGTTGCCTAGGCATTACAGGCAGTCTGATGTCTCGCTTTCTTAGTTAATTTAACCGGTATTTTTTGAGTTAAATACTGTATACTCCAATATCAAACTCTATGACCTTTCACCTCTCCCTTTTGGTTTCCATATCTTGCAAATAATGAGCTTTCTCTGGACATGATGAGTAATATGTGTAACCTGGAAATCATTGTCAGTCACCCACACTGCTTCATTAACTCCATGTAATCACAACCTTAGAGTAGGAACCCGGACTCTGGAAGTCATTTAAACCAGTGACCTTATTTTGCAAATAATGGAATTGAAGCCCCCAAAGGTTAAGTATCCTACACAAGCTATAGGGCCAGTTAGTGACAAAAATGAACTAAAATCTGGACGCCCCACTCAAAGTATGTCACTCTCCCTCCTCCACACTGTCCCTCCAGACCCCCTGGTCACCTTAATCCCCTCTCACACTTGCCCTGCCATATAGGACCATGTTGAGCAGGCCTGCTTAGCTAAGTCTTCATGGTTAATCTTGTTACTCATTTCCTCTTTCTTTCTTAGTTAGCACGTAAATTTCTCAATTTATTTAATAGGGAAAAAGGAAAAAAAAAAAAACCAACTCTCTTTATTTTTCCACATAAAGCCTTTGTTGTGCTAATGAATGAGACCAATGAAAGCTTCCCTGGTTGGAGTAGAGGTGGGATTGTGAGCCGATAGGCCTATAGGCTCAGTTCTGACCCTTCTCTCCCATCCCTTCTAAAGTGGCTCCTGAGGGAGTTCCACTTGAACTCTTAGGGCATCTCTTAGCAACATAATTTAAAAGTGACTACCTAGCACAAGCACTTAACACTGGTTATTCCCGAGGACTCTCAAATGTCAGGAGACACTTAACAGGCCACTTCCATATAAAAAAATACAGAAATACCAAACAGGGTTGTGCAAATTATGATATATTTTAAAGGTTTATACTTAACAGTTTAACACTTTAAACTTGGATATGGAATTGAAGACAGTGTGTGTGACCTCATTTTGACATAATATCAGAAGTTTAACTATGAGACACTTCACTCCTACCCCCAAATTTCTCTTGCTCCTGACTTTTTTTTTTTTTTCAAGTAATTGCCATGCCCAACATGGGACTCAAACTCATGACCCGAAGATCAAGAGCCACATGCTCTACCAACTGAGCCAGCTAGGCACCCTGTCCCCCGACTTTTCTTGACTTGGTGTGGTCCTCAGTCCCCTATTTCCACCTCTACTCTCCCACTCAACCATCATTTAATGAATGCCCACTATGTGTTAAGTCCCATGCTAGGTACTGAGGCCACAAAGATGAAAATGACTTAATCTTTGCCCTTCAGGCAAATGGCAGACTAATAAGGGAAATAGCCCCAAAGGTGGCTCCCACGGAACTGTGCCTTCTGGTATTCACACCTTTGAGTAGCTCTTGGCCCGTGACTTGTGTTAATAATAGCAGTAGAAGTGACACAGTATGGGATTAGCACTTAAGAGGACCTGTAGCTCCTGATTCCTTCCTTTGGAATGCTCTTCTTTGGGAGTCATGAACTGGTGTGTAAGAAGTTGGGTTGCCTTGGTGAAGAGACCATGTGGAAAGACCACTTGGAGAGAACTCATAGAAATAAAGAAGCCTAGTTTTCTCAGTATCCCAGCTTGAGCCTAATCTTCCAGCCATGTCAGCCAGTTCATCAGACATATGGGTGAACGGTCTTGGAACTTCAGCTTAGTTGAGCCCTGCAGGTGACTGTAACCCCAGCTGACGTCATATGGAACAGGAGAACTGTACAGCTGATCCTAGTCAACCTACAGAATTTATAGAGATAACAAATTAGCTATTGTTTAAACTATTATGTTTGAGAGTGGATGTTTGCATAGCAATAGAAAACTGAAACAGATGGGTAAAAAAACATGATGCATCTTCTAAGTACTATCAATAATCTATCTACAAACTGAAGTGATAGCATTGAGGAAGCACTGATTGACTATACAGTATTTGCCTACAAACTAGGGTCTACAAGGATTCACAGAGAAAATGGCAGTATGAGCTGGATCTTGAGCGATGAGTAGAGTTTTGTCAGAGAAAGTAGCTTGTATAAATATTGAAGCCTAAAAGAGCATATTTCATGGAGAATAGTCTATAGTTCAGTGTGGGTTGAGAGATGAGGCACCACAAAGGTATATTAGAGCCAATGTATAAAGGCCTTTTATGTCAGGCTAATATTTATTGTGTAGGTGATGGAGAGTCAATAATGGCTCTTAGGCACTGCCATGAAATAGGCAATTATCATATCTGTTATCTCTGGCCTGCCCTCCTTGGCCATCTAACACCAGTGATCACTTCCTTCTTCCCCTTTCTCTTCCTCTTGGGTGGCCCTACCCAGATTCTCCTCCTGCATCTCTAATAGACACTTTCTTTTTGGCTTCATTATGTCCACAATGGTATTCCCCAAGTTTCTGTCCTTAGTTCTCATCTCGTCCTTCCCAATATTCTCTTTTGGCTGCAACTGAGATTTCTTGGCAGAAGATTTCAGATCTCTGTCTCTAGACTGGCCTTTCTTTCTAAATGTCACGTTATCTCAGATGAGTCTAAGAACCCAATGTAATCCTCTTCCTTTCTCCAATTTCTCCCCAAGACATCTCAATGCCTTCTCTTCATTTCCCCATTTCTGTCATTTTTTTTTTTTCTATTACCCAGGCTTACAACCTCAGAATTACATCTTCGGTTCCCAGCTTTCTTACATACTTAATCTATCAGTCAAGTTCAAATTTTCCTCCTTTATACTGTCTTTCATATTTTTCTGTCCCATTGTTCTCTTCTTTATAATTTTCTTGAAATCTGGTGTTAATCTATTAATCTCCTGTTGAATTATTTTTTTCAAGACCATTGGCCTTGTAGCTGAAAGACTAGTCCTTCCACAGTCTGGTCCATATCTATCTTATTTGTCTTTTTCTTCTTTTCTTTTCTTTTCTTTCTTTCTTTCTTTCTTTCTTTCTTCTTTCCTTCCTTTCTTTCTTTTTCTTTCCTTCCTCCCCTCCTCCTTTCTTTCTTTTTCTTTTTTCTTTCTTCTTTCTTTTTCTTTCTTTCTTTTCTTTCCTCCCTCCCCCTTTTTTCTTTTTCTTTCTTTCTTTCTTTCTTTCTTTCTTTCTTTCTTTCTTTTTCTTTCTTTCTTTCTTTCTTTCTTTCTTTCTTTCTTTCTTTCTTT
>NW_023270268.1:102379750-102632082 GCF_011800145.1 Mirounga leonina
CTTCCTTCCTTCCTTCCTTCCTTCCTTCCTTCCTTCCTTCCTTCCTTCCTTTCTTTCTTTCTTTCTTTCTTTCAAGTAAGCTCTACACCCAACATGGGCCTCAAAATCATGACTCTGAGATCAAGTCACATGAGCCACTGAGCCAGCCACATGCTTCTGTCTTATTTTTCAAGACTCTATCTTCTAAACTCATTGCTTCATAATATAGTTACTAAACAGTCTTGATGTCAAGTTGAATGTGGAACCCCATCCCTGTGTTGTATGTTCTATGTATAATACCCCCTTTTAATCTTACCAAATTGGGAATTAAGTTTAGCAAATGAGATTATTGGTAGGAAAGAGAAGAGGAAAAAAAGGTGATATTTTTGTTTTCCTTAGAGGATTAGAGGAAGCTAACTGAGGAAAAGAAGATAGATGTTTCAACTCTGAGAATCAAATGTTTCCCATAGGTTGGCTAGAAAGAGTCACTTGGGAAGCCTACTAAAATCACAAATATCCAGGCTCTAATGCCTAAGGCAGTGAGTCTCCAACTTGGGTACATGTTGGAATCACCTGGGAGTGTAAGAAACATACTAATGCCTGTCTTCTACCACCAATGTCTGACGTCATTGGTCTTGACTATAGCCTGGGCATCAGAATTTTCTCAAAGCTCTCCAGGTGATTATATTATGCAACCAAGGTTGAGAACACTGCCCTAGGGCTTCTCTTTGACTATATCTAAGATGGGGACACTGAATAAAGCCCCCCTCATGTGATTCTGGGAGCCACTGCCATAAATTGAAGCATCTGTTTCTCTGAATATTTCTGGAAAAGGATTCAATACGTGCATAAGGCAGCCACACGATGGAACGTTAGGTCACCAGCAGGTTGTTCTTGTACATAGGGTAGTTGACTGACTTCTGAATTGAGGCTAATGGATATGCCCAGTTCATCCTCACACCCTCCCCTCACCAAATTATCCCTCACTCTTTGTCAGTTCTCTTCCCAGAAACCAAACTGACGTAGTTTTCTTACCTCTTCTGCCCTAGCCAAACTGACCTGTTTGATTGTCTCTATGATTTTTCACTTTCATACCCTTTTCCTTATCCTGTTCCTTACCTACTTACATCCATTAAAAGACAGTTATGTTACTAACCTGTACAAGCAACAAAGTTTTAGCTATTGTATTAGTTTGCTAGGGCCATAACAAAGTACCATGGACTGGTGGCGAAAAAACAGGAATTTATTTTCTCACAGTTCTAGAGCCTAGAAGTCTGGGATCAGGGTGTCCATAGGGTTGCTTTCTTCTGAGGCCTCTCTTCTTGGCTTGTAGATGGCTGTCTTCTTCCTGTGTCTTCACAGGGTCTTCCCCCCTGTGTGTGTCAGCCTCCAAATTTCCTCTTATGAGGACACCAGTCTGATTGGATTAGAGACTGCCTAATGATGACCTCATGTTAACTTAATTACCTCTTTAAAGACCCCATGTCCAAATAGAGTTGCATTTTGAGGTACTTGGGGGTTAGGACTTCAACATATGAATTTTGGGGTGATAGAATTCATTCTACAACAACTATCTTGCTACATCATTGACATGCCTTATATGTCAGGACTGTATGTAAATTTTAGGACACTGAAAAGAAATAAGAACAGAGATGGGACGCCTGAGTGGCTCAGTCGGTAAGTGGCTGCCTTGGCTCAGGTCATGATCCCAGCATCCTGGGATCGAGTCCCGCATCAGGCTCCTTGCTACACGGGGAGCCTGCTTTCTCCCTCTGCCTGCCGCTCCCCCTGCTTGCACTTGCTCTCTGTCTCTCCCTCTCTCTCTGACAAATAAATAAATAAAATCTTAAAAAAAAAAAAAGAAAGAAAGAAAGAAGAACAGAGATACCTAATTAGGGCTACACATGTGTTTTATGGTCATGCTCATAATTTTGCTTTGAAGGACAATTCTATGATTAAGGCTGTAGGTGAAAGAGGATAAGCAATTATGAACTTCCTAATTTTAATTAATTTTACTGATAGCACTTCTAAAGTTTTTGACTCATAGTTGCCCACATCAGAGTTTACTTTTCAAGCAATAGAAATACCTGAAGTTAAAATGACAGAGCCTAAAAAGCTTTAAGATATAGTTGAAAGGGGCTAGGATTTGGAGGATGACTTTAGGTAAATCACTACTTTTCAGAGCCTTTGTCTCATCATCTGTGAAAAGGGATGTCAACTGCTTCGTCACTGAAGGTGGGATGAGAAAATGAATGTTAAAATCCTTTGCAAATTGTAAAGCACCATTCAAATATTATTCATTATTATTGTGACAAGCCAGGGAGAAATTTAGAGAGAAACCTCTAGAACTGTATCGTCCCCCCCCAAATAAGCAGTTAATAGAGGTTCAGAGAAACTGAGAGTAAAATGCTCCAGATCAAATCTAGCTGTCTTCTGTTGCTTTACTAAAATCTTCCCATCACATGGGTATATGTTTATTCTGAATGAGTTACATAGAAGAATCTTTATTACTAACAATTCCTGCAATTACTAGAAATTAACTCAATGTTGAGGAAGTGCTTCGTTGCATATGCTTACAAGATGCATAGCATTTAGGGGCCGTCTTCAAAGCATTCAAGGTAAAAAGTCAGAATCTACCTACTATGTGTGACAACACATATGAAACTAGACATTGTGCTGAGTGAGATAAGCCAGTCCCAGGTCAAATACTTTGTGATTCCACTTGTAGGAGATTATCTTAAATAGTCAAACTCATAGACACAGAGAGTAGAATGGTGGTTGCCAGCCGCTGGGGGAGGGGAAATGGGGAGTTGCTGTTCAGTGAGTATAAAGTTTCAGTCATACAAGATGAATACATTCTAGAGATTTGCGATTATAGTCAACAATACTTTATTGTACACTTAAAAAGGTGTTGAGCGGGTAGATATCACGCTATCTGCTTTTAGCACACACATACACACATTTCAGAACCCAGAGCTGAAGTGTGAAAACCAGGCCTTTTCCCAAGGCACTGATATTGAAAGGGTCCCTCTATATTTAAATAATACTTTTAAAAGATATGCAGATTTTTAAACCACACCTACTTGGCCTCTCCTGAATCTTTAATCAAGGTAGCAAATTAGTCATGGGCCCTGGACCAGCACCCTTGGCAGCAAGTTGAGATGATGGAGCAGGAGACCAAAGATCAAGATTGGGAATCCTATTAGTGCCTTCAAGATGCCTTACCTCTGCCCCCCTTTCTCTTTTCTTCCCCACACTACTGATTTGAGGATACTATTGTACTCCTTGTACTTGGGTCAAATTTGCTACTTAGGGCTGTGAAAGACAAATAAAAGGGTCAATAGCTATGAAACCAACAGCTGCCTGATCATAACTCCTCAATTGTTCAATGTGTATCCAAATTACTGTTAAAGGCAATCAATGTAGTAAGAATTTTTAGTACCCAGTGGGTCTGTAACATAGTAAATAAACACCTTATATATTTTCAGTCCTTTCTTCTGTCTTATTTACCAGTTACCAACAACTCACTATCTTCTTCACCTTTGTCTCTTGTTCTTAACTGTATTTTGGGTACCAACCGTAACACCTGCCACTTGGTAACTATCTCAATGGAAAGGATAATAAGTAGGGTTGGTAAGGTCCATGTGGCTCAAGTGAATCATGTTAAAACAAAGCAGGACCCACTGGAAATTATCTCTAAGTTTGCTGCTCCACTTCTTACAGTCACCAAACTTGTCAATGGTCCCAGAGCCATAGAGAATGGATGCAGGATCTAAGCAGCACCTGAAAGGTGGGAAAGTAATGTTGTATAGCCCCTTGTGGTCTTGCATGATTCATTCCTTTTTTTTTAAGGGTTGAAAGGCAAATGTAAAGAGCCAGAAATTCAACCCAGGAAACTAGGCCAGACCATAGCTCCTCCATGTTCCAGGCTAGCTAGCTGAGAGGTGAGGCAAAATGACCCAGAGTTTGAGAAAGTGACTTCTTTAACTATTGTCAAGGCTCATTAAGTTGCAGCTAGCTTCGAAAATAGCTGGGATCTTCTTTAGGATTGAGGACCAGTGTTGTGGCCTTGCTTTTCCAAGAGAATATGGAAATGAAGAGCCCTTCTGACAGAGATGAGTTTGTCGCAGTGGTGATGGCAGCCAGAGAAACAATCCTCATGACCTCTGTTGAGCAGAGAAAACAGCTGGACAGCTGATATTTTCATCAGCTATGTCTTTGCCCAGCTGCACAGATGGGCACTTAAATTATATAATAAATCACCAGCATTCCAATGTACCCATCAAACCCATCAGTTATAGTGCTTAAAACGTTTAAAGTTACAAGATCCTTGAGTACTTTAGTCACAATTGGTCCAGTTTGTTTTTAAATACAATATTGTGCCTATTGTAAAGGAAAAGAATCTATTGGACAAGGAGAGATAACACTTGCATTAAATTCTGTATGATATACCGATTCTTTCTCTTTGCTGAAGATCTTGCTTGGCTTCTTAGGGAACAAGCTTGCTCATCTATGAATGAGCTTTGTTTCTATTTAGCCCCAGTGTCTTATCTAGGGTAAAACCGAAACTGAGCTTTGTGAAATAAAGTAGTAGTATTTTTATTTCTTACAGATTATAAAGAGTTTAACTTTATCAGTATTCAAGTGGTCTTGTATCATTCATGATGACTCAATAGCAACGTGTCTACAAATTAGTCAAGCCCTTCCCATGACTCATGCCATGTATTATGGCAAAGTAAAATTTTCCCTCTCTCCCGAAAAAAAAAAGGCCTATTTTTCTTATGAAAAAGGTTAGACGTTTGGAAACTTTTAAGAAAAAGATCTTGCTAATAATATAAATGGTTATTAATGTTTTTAAAGTGAATTAAAACCTTGTCACTAAGATACAACTAAGATCCTAGAAACCAAAGCTCTCTATTTGGTGGAACATGAGCACTGATATTATAAGGATTTTACAGGGACTCTTCCAGAAATGCTGGATGCATGTATGTACCCAGGTGCAGAGAGGCTGGTCTGTAGTCTATGCAGGTTTGGAAGCAGTTTTACATGAATATATCTAGAGAGCTTATTGTCACCGAGAGTGACCCTAATGCTTTTGAAGCTTTCTCCACCCACCCTCTCCTCTTCTTTCTTCTGGCCAATTTTCCAAGAATATCAGAGACAAACTTAGTACAGAGGATGGGGTGGTAGGAAGGGCCATTCCTGCTCCTAGTGCTCGGTATAAAGAGATCTGGAATGACTGATTAGCTCAGGATTGCCACTGCGTCGTTGTGAAGACTGTGCCCAAAGTCTAACAGTTGCCTGTCTACGCTGTGTGATGTCCTTGCTGGTCTGGACGCCTGTCAGCCTCACAATGGGGGTCTAAACTTGGGCTTTGAACTTATGGCTCTCTAAGTTGGCACTTAGGTACTCTGCCATTGTCCATCACAACAAAACGTTCTATGTGTCACTATGTCATTATAGCTAGCCTTAGTCACACACTGTGGAGACCACCCCACATATATAGCCTGGGATACCACCCTCGACTTGTCCTTTCCTCAAGGTTATTTCAGGGGCTTCCTTGACAATTTCAGCTCCTGAGCCTTGGGCAGGACCACCCTGTCCACCCTTCCAAGTCTACTTAACCGAATTTCAAGGAGCAGAGTTCAGCAAGTTGGGTCCAGAAGGTCTGGTTTCCTTTTACAAAAATAATCCATCACCTTCCAAGGACAGGTTCTCTTTATGAAGTAATGAGGCAGATGTCATTAAAACATTTTTTTGAAAGTTATTATTACACCCTCCTTTTAAAACCATAGCTACTTAGTTATTTACATAACTAAGAATTTCCTTTCAAATAAGTCTTCCCTAAACTAGAGGATTTTTGCAGGTAATTTGTAGTCTACACATGTAGACATAAGAGTGAATGATATAATTCTTACATACCTCTTCTTCCCCATCAAGGGGCACCTCATTTATGCTCAGTCCATCATAATAGATATCTTGAACATGCAAATATCATCCCAGTAAATGGCACAATCTTCACCACATTGCTTAAGCTAAAGACACTTGATTTTCTTACTTCAATATCTAATTCCAAACCCTATTGGCCAAATAGGATATACCAGCAAAATATATCTAAATACAGCAGAAAATATCTCATCATAAAAATATACCACTGAGGGGTGCCTGGGTGGCTCAGTTGGTTGAGCAGCTGACTCTTAGTTTTGGCTCAGGTCATGATATCAGGGTCCTGGGATCAGGCCTGCGTCAGGCTTCACACTCAATGGGGGCATCTGCTTCAGGATTCTCTCTCTCCCTCTGCCCCTGTCCCCACTTGCTCTCTCTCTCTAAAATAAATAAATAAATCTTTTAAAAAATATACATACCACCAAAACATACCTCAAATTTCTTCATCTCAGTAGCTACCCCCTAGTACAAACTATATCCTCTCTCACTTGGACAACATGAATGGCTTCCTTATTGCCCAGCTGCCGCCATTCTTGCCATGCTCTATTGGATTTCCTCACCACAGCAAGACAGAAAGACATACACCTGATCATGTCATTCCCCAAATTAAAATCCAACAAAGGCTTCTCCTAGTTTTTAGTTCTCAAAAACAAAAGCCCTTTCCCAATCCTGGGCCTTTGCACTTGTTCCCTAGTCCTGGCATGCTTCTCTTCAGTTCTTCAAACAAGGGGCTCATTCTCATCCTTTTAACCACAGATCTAATCTTGCTGTCTCCAAGAGGTCTTCCCTGACCTCATGGCTTATGTTGCCACCTGAAGTTACTCTCTGATCATCCTTGTTATTTCCTTCATGGAATTATCATTTTAGTGTGGTTTCGAGAAGAAATAAAGGTAAATGTTGTTCAGGTTGCAATATTTACCTGGCTATTGTGGTCAGACATTTTTTTGGAATGGAAGTTATCACTGTGTTCTGTGTACTTTCAAAACTTTATAATATTAAATCATAAGCGTTTCTTAGATTATTAAATGTTCGTGTAGAATATGGTTTTTAATACTCCATCATATTGTTGTATCATAATTTGGGTAACCAAATTCTATTATTAGAAATTTAGGTTGCTCCTAGTCTTTTACATAAGAGATGGAGAAGATCAAGGTGATTTTTAAAGCTCTCAAAAAAAGAGAGATGGGCTTTTTGGAAATTAAGATTCAAGTATGAAAGCTCTAGGGCATCCTTCCTTGCCTCTTCCTAGCTTCTGGTGGCTTCCAGGAACGCTGGCATTCTGTGTCTTGTCGATATAGCACTCCAGTCTTTACCCTCATCTTCACATGGCCTTCTTTCCTCTGTGTCTGTGTCTCTGTGTGCCTCTGTTTTCTCTTTTTATCAGGACACCTGTCATTGGATTAGGGCACACCCTAATCCAGTATGACCTCATTTAAACTTAACGAATTATATCTGCAAATACCCTATTTTCAATTAAGGTTGCATTCTGAGGTCCAGGTAGACAGGAATGTTTGAGGAACACTATTCAACCAGCACACTATCTAATAAGGTTGGACACTCAGCTAACCTCCAGAGAAAATCTGGTTGTGGAGACAACTAATCATAATATGATAGAGGACACTGACACTGGTGTGTGTGTGTGTGTGTGTGTGTGTTTCCACTGGGTAGCATAAAGGCACTTGGTGCCTACTGAATATGAGAAGTAACCAAGGATTACCATGCAGTAGAAAAGAAAGAGTGACAAGGACATTACTTAACTTTAAAAAATATTGTGAGTACATATTATGGGCCGGGCTTTGGGCGGGGCAGTGGAAGGAGAGGGGTAAGTGGAAGAGGCACTATTCATGTCCTTAGGGAACATACATGGTCTAGTAGGACAAGATGAGCAATGAAGACGTATAGAATAAATACATCTGAAATGTATTTTATTTTTTAAATATTTTATTTATTTATTTATTTATTTGAGAGAGAGTGAGCGAGCGAGAGAGAACACAAGCAGGGAGGAGCAGAGGGAGAGGAAGCAGCAGATTCCCTGCTGAGCAGGGAGCTGGACAAGGGACTCCATCCCAGGACTCCAGGATCATGACCTGAGCTGAAGGCAGACACTTAACCAACTGAGCCACCCAGGTGTCCCACATCTGAAATTTAAAAACAGAAAGTGTTATGAGATTTATATAGTGCTTTGTGATAGAGACTGAGAAGGATCTTTTCAGATAGGATGGTCAGGAAGAAACATTTATGCTATAACCGGAAGGTTTAGGGGGACTCGGTAATGGAAAGAGACGATAACAGGTGTTTCACTTCCCTCTGTGGTTTTTCAGGGCGGCCTCTGAGCAATCCAGATGAGAGCCTTCATATCCTCTGCCCTATCTTTTTTTTTTTTTTTTAAGATTTTATTTATTTATTTGAGAGAGAGAGTGAGAGAGAGAAAGAGCACAAGAGTGAGGAGCAGGAGAGGGAGAAGCAGACTCCCTCCTGAGCAGGTAGCCTGATGCGGGACTCGATCCAGGGACTCCAGGATCATGACCTGAGCCGAAGGCAGTCGCTTAACCAACTGAGCCACCCAGGCGCCCCCTCTGCCCTATCTTAATGCTGAACTGTACCTCCAGATACAGGCCTTGATATTTTCTCCTCACATTTGCCCTATACCCCTCCTCATGCTTCCCCTATGCACACGTGCAAATGCACACTCACTTTTTGTCTGAATCATTTGAGAGTTATATATATTTTGACACTTTAGTCTGATACATTCTAGCATGTATCACCTAAGAAAATGACATTTCCCTACGTAACCACAGTATAATTCTTATAATTGGACAATTTAACATTAATACAATACTATTATCTAATATATAGTCTGTAGCCGAAATTCCTCAAATTGTCTCAGTAATGTCCTTTCTATTTTCTTTTTTTCTGATCCAAAATCTGATGAGGAATCATGGATTGTGTTTAACCGACATGTGTTTTTAGTCAGCAACAACATCCACAACAATTCATTAAACTTTTTTGTCTTTCAGGACATTGACTTTTTTTTAAGAAGCCAAGCCATTGCTTTGTAGAATGTCCCATGGAGTCCCAAACATGTACTAGATTTGTAGCATAGTTTTGGTATTTGGTCTAAATGCTTGCTTGGAAATTTACAACTAACTGAAATGGCTGTTGGACTTCCTAGTATTCCAAACTAGTTCTGTGGGTATGAAAGATATATTTTTTAAGATTTTATTTATTTATTTGACACAGAGAGAGAGAGCACAAGCAGGGGGAGCAGCAGAGGGAGAGGGAGACGTAGACTCCCCCTAAGCGGGGAGCCCCATATGGGGCTGGATCTGAGGACCCCGGGATCATGACCTGAGCCGAAGGCAGATGCTTAACCCACTGAGCCACCCAGGCGCCCCTGAAGGATACTTTGTTAAAGGGGACTTGGAATTATATCATAAGGAAGTAAAAACATGTTTCTTTGCTGCAGGACTTTTCAAGAACCTTTGTACAATAATAGACGTGGTGAATCTTTAAGAGGGTTTTAGAGGGTTTTCCAAACTTAAGTAATCCTAGAAGACTTTGTTAGAGGTCTGTATTAGTTATTTGTTGCTGAATAACAAATTACCCAAAACACGGACTTGAAACTGCAAGCATTTATTATCTTACACAGTTCTGGAAATCGGGAATCAGGAAGTGGCTTAGCTATGTGGTTCCGGGTCAGAGTCTCTCCTCAGGTTGTAGCGAAGCTGTTGGCTGGGACAGCAGTCATGTGAAGGCTTGAGCAGGCCTGAAAGATCTGCTTTCTCGATGGCTTGCTCACATGGCTGTTGGTGGGAGGCCTTAGTTCTCCCTTCTTCCCCCCTTTCGTCCCCCGCCCCCAGACCTTAGTTCTTAACCACCTTTGGCCTCTCCTGGGCGGCTCAAAAGCCCTCAAGACATGGCAGCTGGCTGCCTCCAGAGTGAATGATCTGTGAGAGAGTGCGGAGAAAGGCATAATGTCTTCTATGACCTTGTCTCAGAAATCACACACTGTCACACCTACCAGTGAATTACCAAATTAAGAGTCAGTTGGATTTGGAGTGCCTGGGTGGCTCAGATGGTTAAAGCGTCTGCCTTCGGCTCAGGTCATGATCCCAGGGTGCCGGGATCGAGCCCCACGTCTGGCTCCTGGCTCGGCGGGGAGCCTGCTTCTCCCTCTCCCTCTGCCTATCCCCCTGCTCATGCTTTCTCTTTCTCTGTATCTCTGTGTCTCGAATGAAAAATAAAAAGAGTTAGATGGATTAGGTTCTACTCTTTTTTTTAGGCTCCAATTTTTAAAAAAAATTTAGTTAGTTAGTTAGTTAGTTATTTGAGAGAGTGAGCACAAGTGGAGGGGAGGCCACTCAGGAGCCCCTTACGCTCCAGTTTTGAAGAAAGCAATGCCAAAGAATTTGTGGGCATATTTTCAAATCACTACAAGGACCATATTGGCGGTCTAGAATTCTTCATAACACACTTTAGACATCAGTAATTATAATGTTGAAAGAACTCGGAGTGAGAAATTATAAGAGGTGGGTCTGAGGTCTGCCTCATTTATTGATTGTGCCAACTTGGGCTTATCTCTTAACTTTTTGAGCTTGATTTTTTTACATAAGTAAAATGAAAATGATAATACTGTCTATTTTCACAGTATCTTAGGGTTGTTGTGAAGATAAAATGAACCAATGTACATAAAAATGCTTAAATAATTACAATGTCCTACCACTCAGATGTTCACTGTTACTAAAATCATTGGCCAGCATATGATCTGTCAAATCACGAAACGCTAGCTGTCTGACTTTTCATATTCAAAAAGCTCCTCTTCCTATCTTCCAGGAGAATGTCACATGCATGGATGTGCTTAAAAATGCTTCTGATGAGCCTTATAACTACTGCTGAGAAATTTTAACCTGACATTCACCTTCTTATGCCGTTGCTTCTTTGCTAGACGTACACAGCTTTGTCTATGTGGTCCACTGAGTTACCTGCCACATGAATTGTTGTTGCTTTTAAAGACCTTTCTCCAGTTTCACAATTGCCCTGAACCATGAGGAGGCTCTTTTTTCTCTTATGTATTATAAGCTGCTCCAGAGTGGTTCCTAAAGAGCAGTTCAGAGAATGTTTGAAGCAGTGTCAACTTCATCAAAAGAAGTAGCCTCCCATGGTGACCACATGACAGGACAAAGCAGGTTTGGATGCATGAGTCTTGACGGGATATGCTTGTCCAAGATTAGGCTCCTTACTTTAAAGTCGTATCTCATTACCAAACTAACCAGACTAGACATAAAGAAAATGCTGCTGCCAGCCGACTACAGTTTTCAGATCCAAAGAGCTTAGAATACTTATAGGCATAATCTTGTTAATCTTCATAATACTGTGAGGTAAGTCAAAGTATCATCACTCTTAGAGGAAAGGGTGGCCAAACTCGGGTTTATTTTGAGTCTCTGTGTTTTTCTAATACCTTGTTCTGTGCAATTTATTTGAAAATTGAATATAGTTTAGCCCTAGTGCATTAAAAAAAAAAGGAAAGAAGGAAAGAAGAAAAAGAACATAGTATACTATGGTTGAATTAGGACCAGGGTTCTTAACCTAGAAAGAGCTACGGGTCAATACATTAATTAAGGCATCAGGTTTACACCCCGTTGTCAAGTGTAATTGTTTATTGCCTAACTTAATCCTTCCTAATTTATTATAGTCATTAGTGTCTGCTAGCTAGCAAGGGAGAATGTGCTTGAAGTTTGTAAGGGCGTGTGGCCAACAGTTTTCTGTCTCTGAGCTGGGGCCTGCCTCCTTGATCAGGGCCTGGCCTTACTTAAGAAATGATTTGCCTTTGCTGTAGAATTATAAACATACATAGGCCCTTCTCTTCGGCACCTTGGCTCTCAAAGCTGTAAAATGAGAGGACAGGATTAGATGATCTTGAAATGATCGTGTATATCAAAATTCTCAATTAATGGTTATCTGCTTTGATACAAAGGTGAAGGCAACAATGACAGAAATAAATGCCCCAAATTACAGCATTCAAGACAATCAGTTACTTGCATATTTTCGTGATTTCCTAAAACTGGTTTGAGAGTCAATAACTTGATCCAGGGAAGGGAGAGCCCTCTGGTCACCTCAGGATTGGCTTCCAGAGAGGGAAAGGGAAGGTGAAGCAGGAGGGAGAGAACTTTTGCTCTATAGTTCAGCAGCACATGTGTGGGGCAGCAGGAAGTAGCCAGGATTCTAGGAGGAAATAGGCTGTTATAGGAGAACTGCTAACCCTGTAGGGCCAGAGCCGGGCTCAGTAGGCCCTGAAGCTTATGCAATCGGAAAGGCACTCTTTAAGAAGAATTCAAAATTAGTTATGAAAATGCAGATTTATTCAGATGTAAATTCATTTGGAAGTGAATATTTATTTTAATGCTCATAGCCTCTGCAACACCATCCAAAACAGGGAAAGTGCCAGGGAGGAAATCTGGACAGAGACTGTGGTCTTAAGGAGTCCCATTTGCAAATCTTACAAAAACCTACAGCCCTGTGAACATGTTGCTAACCCCTGCCCAGGGTCTTGGAGAGAGTCTGTGAAAGTGAACCCAGAAGGCTGAGCCTCATTAGTTTCACATTCCATCAACTATAAACATGAAACAGATCTAGAATATTCCATTAAAAAAGAAAAAAAAAAGAAGCCATTAAAAAATGAGATAGATCTATGTAAACAAGGATGAAAATTCCAGAATATATTGTTAAGTGAAAAAATAAGGAATGGGATAATATAGCATGATCCCATTTATGTAAAAAAACCCAAATAGGGGCGCCTGGCTGGTTCAGTTGGTAGCACATGCGACTCTTGATCTTGGGGTTTTGAGTTTGAGCCCCATGTTGGGTGTAGAGATTACTTAAAAATAAAATCTTTAAAAAAAAAACCAACAACAACAAATAAACCAACATTGAAGCATTGTATATGTTGTATGTATATATGTAAATGTCATTTACATTTGATACATACCAAATTGCTAGCAAGTGGTGACATGTGGAGAATGTGTGGGGTTGTGAGGTATTTGAATTTTGCGTAACAGGTATTCATGTGGTACATACAGTCCTCCTCATTAATAATTGCACATCCCTTCATAATCTCTATTTCGAGCATCCCCTTATCACACCATCATTGGCCACTTTTCCGATTCACTTCCTCTGGAGCTTAACTCTACTTTTGTCTCGCCTGTCCTTGACCAGGAATCAAGACTCCTATGATTCAATGTCCTCAGTCCCTTCTTGTCCCCACTTCTGCCCTTACCCAGCTGAAATTCCATGGTGCATTATTATAATCGCTCTTTTGCATACACTGTAACTGCCCTGCTACCTCTCACGTTGTCGTACTTAACCTGGTAAACTCCATCTCTGCGTGAATCCTACTTTCCTCCTACTCCACCCCTGCACTTGGCTGCTGAATGTGGCTGGAGGAAAACCACATGGACTCATGCTGCCTGGTCTCATTTTCAGTTCCTCAGCTAACCTGAGGGGGCTCTCGGCTCTGCCCTGGAACCCTACCAACGTGTTCCCCAGTCTGGTCTCTCTCCCATACTCCTTGGTGGCTGTTTCATTCTTTTCCCTCTCTCTTCAAACCTCCAGGCCTCCTCCACCATCCTCATCCTGACTCTTAGCTTATGATGATGCTTACTACTTCATTAAGAAAAGGAAACAATCCAGGAGAAAAAACACTAAAATCAAAATACCCACCTTGCACAAAGTCCCAGCACTGTATCTACCTACTCCCCCCAGTTCTCTGCTTTCCCTCCTGTTCCTGCAGATGAGCGGCTAGGACTTCCTTCCCAAGCCAGCACTCTAGCATGCACTAACCTTGTCCCCTTCTTACTTACTTTGTTTAGTACCCAGGCCCAGGGATCTGCAGGCACAGGGGGCACCGTGCCTCAGACCCACTTTACTTTTGGCAGCCCATGAAAATGTTAATTCCCTTTAAAGTCAGAAGATAAATAGGAACTGTTAGGTCAAAGAAAGGATTTTAATAGGTAATGTTAATATATTCATTCTTATACACATTCTTGCTCTCTGGGGGTTTTTCTAAGCACACGAATCCCATCACCAGAGCTCTACTCTCAGGACCTAATCACCTCACAGAGGCCCAGCTCCTAATGCCATCCCCTTGGGGATTAGGCTTTAACATTTGAATTTGGGGAGACATGAACATTCAGTCCATAGCATTACCTAAGCCCTGTCTTGACTCACTTTCCCTTCTAATCGCCCCCTCCCCATCAAATTTCTGCTTCTTTTTTAACAGCAAAACTTTTTAGGAGCTTTGTCTCTATTTATTACCTTCAATCGCTCTGCTTCCGCTCTCCTCTGACTTCCAGTTTTCACAGCTGCTACACCACTGGAACTGCTTTCCTGTCATGGCCTCCGTGAGCCTAAGTGCAGAAGCCAGTTCTCTGTCCCCTGATGTCACTTGGTAGCATTGTATTTTATTTTATTTTTAAAGATTTTATTTATTTACCTGACAGAGAGAGCACAAGCAGGGGGAGCAGCAGAGGGAGAGGGAGAAGCAGGCTCCCTGCTTAGCAGGGAGCCCCGATGTGGGGGCTCCATCCCAGGACCCCAGGATTATGACCTGAGCTGAAGGCAGATGCTTCACCGACTGAGCCACCCAGGTGCCCCTTGGCAGCATTTTATTTTATTTATTTATTTATTTTTAAAGATTTTATTTATTTGACAGAAAGAGACCCAGTGAGAGAGGGAACACAAGCAGGGGGAGGGGGAGAAGCAGGCTTCCCGCGGAGCAGGGATCCCGATGTGGGACTCCATCCCAGGACCCTGGGATCATGACCTGAGCTGAAGGCAGACGCTTAATGACTGAGCCACCCAGGCGCCCCTTGGCAGCATTTTAAATAGTTGATCATTCCTTCCACTTAAACTGCTTCTTTGTAGGGAGACCACATTTTTTTTTTTTTTTCAAAATAAAGACATTTTTGAGAGTGAATGATGGGCACTAGTCATTACACCGGCACAGATACCAACATGGGCCGTCTCAGGCCAACTGGACCATGTAGTTCTGTGCTTCCTGGACACCAGACCTTCCTGCGCTTCCTCCACCTCGCTGGCCCTTCTTCCTCAGTCCCTTTGCTGTCCTGCCCCTTCTCCTCTGGAGCCGTGGAGATGTCGTGAGGGTTTTCCTATTCATCCCTTCTTTTTCTTGGGATACTTACACTAATTCTCCCCAGGAAGTGCCCTCATTGGCACAGTGGATCGTGAAACCCCTTCTCTTGTCTCAAAACACTCTTGTGACATGGACCTATCTTTTATTCTGCGCACTTAAGAAGAGTTTAATTTACCAAGTTAATCAGGAAAATACAGTAATAAAACTGAAGAGGCAGTAATAATTCTAGTGGGTGTTTTCTAGTGTTTTTGAACATTGGCCTCTGAGGAGTCACTTCACCATGCCCACACATACAGATATTCATATTGTAAACCCCTGGACAACTCTGCAACCCTGGATCTGATCATTACTCACTTCTTGGACTTTCCAGGGAAACGTCCAGAGAACATAACTTCTTATTTGCAAAGAGATGGGAGTTGCCAATCATTGCCCTCCCCACTGCACGGATATCCAGAATCATGTCAAACCTGGTTTCTTTACCTGTTAGACAGGAGCTCCATTCAGTAAGTCAATACTTTAAATCAATAAGATTTAAAGATATAAGGAACTTAATATAACATACAATTCTTATGTAATTTATTTAGGACAGTGATGCTCAGATTTTCCCTTTCCTTACACAAGATAAACAACAACAACAAAAATGTTTTGCGTTAAGCTTTTTTTGTATTTTTATTCTGCAGTGATTTTTCCTCCATTTTTTCCCCAGTAGGTAGGATGAAGGGGGGAGGCCTATTACTGCAATTATTATGAAAAGGATATGTATTTTAATCATTAATCACCAGACTTATGGGGGAAGATAGTGGTGAAAAATGAAGCACACATGTCTTATTTAAGAAAACTTAACAATGGATCGTGGATCACCACATCAAAAACTAATGATGTATTGTATGGTGACTAACATAACATAATAAAATTAAAAAAAAGAAAAAAGAAAATTTAACTGAGGGATGCCTGGGTGGTTCAGTAGTTAAGCATCTGCCTTCAGCTCAGGTCATGATCTCAAGGTCCTGGGATCAAGTCCCACATCGGGCTCCCTGCTCAGTGGGAAGCCTGCTTCTCCCTCTCCCGCTCCCTCTGCTTGTGTTCCTGCTCTCACTATCTCTCTGTCAAATAAATAAATAAAATCTTAAAAAAAAAATTTAACTGAAAGAAATGGGTATTGTTTTGAGTTATGATGCCCCGTGTTGCTTAATTCTTATACAGCTATTTGTATTAATACATTTTCCTCTCACTTCCAGTTTGAACAGCACTAAGTTAGAACTTATGAATTTGTAGAATTTTTTTTTCTTAGAAAAAAATGGTCTCATAATCAAATGTGAAGATCTTTAATAGAAAAGAATTATTTTTGTCCTTCAATTTACTCTCTGCCTTGCATTTAAACTTAATACATGTTTGAATAAATGGTTACAGATTTGTAAATGTTTTGTTCAAGGCTATTGGCATAGATGCTAATAATGAATGAATCCAGTGAACTCATAGTAGAATAAATTCTATAAAATGACAAGAGAAGTCAATGATACTTTTTGTCAGTGCGCTGATGCTTTCTTCATTGGTTTAGGAGTCAGAGTAGAAATTGTTTGGTAGCTACAGTGGTATCAGAACTCATTTACTGATCAAATGCAGAATGAAACAAAATGGACAAATATTTGAGAAAGTGGTTTCTTGGTGTTTAATTCAGGGAATCCTATTCTGTGAGTGATTCCAAGAATCAATTTGGATATTTTTAAATTTATTTCAAGGAATATTTCCCTTAATTGAAAATGGTATAACCTACATCAGAAACATAGATTTGAACTACTCTGCCCTTCAAAGTGCAGCTTTCACATCCTGTACCTTACTCAGTTCTCATAATACCTCCCTAATGATAGGCAGGGCATTTGAGATAAACTGTTTCACAGAGGAGTTAACCAAGAGGAAAGAAGTTAAAAGCAAGGCCAAGGTCACAGAGCTGATAAATGGGCTAATCAGGATTTGAATCCAAATCATTTGGCTTCAGATATTTCCAGTACATGGTGTTGCCTTTCCTACTTGAAGTTAACATGATTGTAATGGTGATAACCACTGAGGTAATTCAAACAAAGATGGTTTATCTGGGACCTAAATTACGCAGATAACGGACTGGAGATTTTTGGTTGCTTTGCAAATTGAGACACGACCTGAGTGTCACTGAGGAAAAAAAAAATATTTCTAAAAATGTCCCTGAATCGGGGTGGCAAACTTTGCCCCCACTTCTCAACTCTGTAATCTAAGAAATGTTTTTTGAGCCAAGAGTTCCCCAAATGTTTTTCTGTTAAGGAATATAATCATTCCCAGAAATCTAGACTTCCTTAATTTTTCATATGTTGTTATATTTCATATTATTTTCAGCAGGACTGAAGAGTCTAAAGTCCTTGATTCTTCTCCCTAGTGATGTATTCGGTGTATTTTAATGATGTTAAAAGTATATTCAACTGTACCTACTATATCACAGGCTTTCTTTCTCCTTAGTTATCTGAGGTGAGTATGTGAACATTCCTAATATACCTAAATACATAAACATATAAGACAGTCATGGTATTACTAATTTTTTAAAAACATTTATTTATTTTAGAGGTGTAGGGAGGGGCAGAAGAAGAGGGAGAGAGAAACTTAAGCAGACTCCACGCTGAGTGCAGAGCCCGACACAGGGCTTGATCTCAGAACACTGAGATCACGACCTGAGTAGAAACCAAGAGTTGGACGCTCAACTGACTGCGCCACCCCAGGGCCCTGTTATCATTAAATTTAAGTGAAACTTCTAGAGGGGTAGATTTCTTATCATATGAGATCAGTTTGTTCATGTGAGACCACTTTTCAGGGATGTGATCTGTGGGTGTATATATATTTGTGCTCCAGAAATGCTATTAAATATCTACCGGTCATTCCTTGAATTTTGCATAAGTATGCACAAAGTGTTTTATTCATTAAAGGGTTAGCCTGACATAGAAAATTTATCCATGCAAAGACCTTCCTTTAAATGGCTGGTTCTGGCATGCCCTCGTGGTCTCAGAAGGTAGAGAAAGTTCTTGTCTACTTGTAAGCTCCTGGCAATAGGAAATCCTGTGCAAATATAAGGGGAGATGTCAAATAGAACATGGCTCTTCCATAGGTCTGGGGGGCCATTGCCTGGCCCAAAGGCTGACATATAAAGGGTTCTGGAAAAAAAAAAATTGTTGACTAAATGAATAGTTCTAGTTGATCTGGAGGCCTTATCTGTGCTATTGCTTTATTAATTGTCTCTACCCCTCAATAATTTGTACTATCATCAGTGGGGACAAGTTTGGGGACTCCCTTCCCTAATACATGTCAAAACCATGTAAGTAATTATAATTTAGGCAAAAACATTAATTCAAACTAAAAGAGAGAGCAAATAGAGGAGTGAGATTGACGAAGAGACAGAAGCTGATTGGAGTTCACCAAAGGACAGATAGAGGCTGGAACCATGATGAGCTAGGACTGGAAGTCCCTGGACCAGTTGATATTCTGGACCAGTGGTTGCTCTGTTCAGTTTAGAACAAATCAACAGATACTTATTATGTGTCAGGCACCAGATATATAGTATTAGGTGCTGGGACTACAAGGGGTCTGAAATTGAAGAAACAGGATATACTTACATTTGAACATTATTTTAGTTACATTTTCAGAAAATATGCTCAATATGCAATTCTTCAACTTCCAGAAAACTTTTTAGTTTAAGTACCTCTAAATTTAAAGTAATGGGGCAAATCTGAAAAAAAGTATAATAAATACACTGTTTTCCTCTCTTTCCAGATTTTTTGGACATTCTGTACTCTGTAACAAATGGGCCTATTGCTTTAAACATACTGAGCATATTGGTTCAAGATGTAAATAATATTCCACTTAAAAATATGTTAATCCTGTGTCCCCTAACTTTTCCAGTAATACTAAACAAAATTTACATAGATTCCCAAGGAACTCCAGTCTAACAGAAAAGAAGGACATGGAAAAAAATTATTACACAGATTAAGAACCATAATAGAGGATACATAAGGAACAGAATCGGCCTCCTATATGAGCAAGAGATTATTGCTTTGACGGGGATGTTAACCGAGGATCAGGAAAGAATTCACAGGTGTGTGCTATCCTAGCAGGGTTCGGGGCAATAAATAGGCATTTACCAAGAGGATAAGAGGGGAAGGAATTCCAAGGATAGGTTGGGCATAATGCAAGAACACAAAGGCAGCAGACGGAGTTGTATGTACAGAGGAATATAGCTAGTTTAGTATTGCTCAGAGTTCCAATGAGAGGCGGTGCTTTATGTGACCAGCAGGTGGTTCTTATAGATAGGGTAGCACACTGACTTCCAGGCATAGTGGATATGCCCAGCTCATCCTCACACCCTCCCCTCACCAGGACATTATCCCTCATTTTTTTTCAGTTCTTTCTTCCCAGAAACCAAATTGACTTAATTTCCTCACTTCTTCTGCCCCAGCCAAACTAGTCAGGGAAAATCATGCAATGTTTTGTTTGCCTTGTTAAGGAGTCAAATTGTATTGCATAGAGTTGATGGGCAATCAGCAAGTGATTTTTTAAAAACATTTTATTTATTTATTTGACAGACAGAGACACAGCAAGAGAGGGAACACAAGCAGGGGGAGTGGGAGAGGGGGAAGCAGGCTTCCCAGGGAGTAGGGAGCCCGAAGTGGGGCTTGATCCCAGGACCCTGGGACCATGACCTGAGCCGGAAGGCAGATGCTTAACGACTGAGCCACACAGGCGCCCCCAACAAGTGCTTTTTAAGTAAGGAAATAATTTGGTCACAGTTGTTGTGAAAAAGCAGCAATCCCCACAGTACTTGCACAGCCTCTCAACATCCCTATGATTCAAGAGATTACAAAGAAAATTATTTTTTAAAAAGATTTTATTTATTTTAGAGAGAGAGAGCACGAGCAGGAGGAGGAGGGGGAAAGAATCTCAAGCAGACTCAGCACAGAACGAAGAGCCCAATGTGGGGCTCAATCTCATGACCCTGAGATCATGACCTGAGCTGAAATCAAGAGTCCGATGCTTAACTGACTGAGCCACCCAGGCGCCCCAATAGTTTTTTTTTTTTTTAAAGAAGAAGTTGTGGTGTTCTAAGCAAGCTAAAATCTATTTGTTAAATGACAATGTAGGACTATCTATGCTTAGTGCTTGAGGCTGAGGATGGAGGGATAGCAAGCAGCTTAGTTATTCCTTCTTAGCCCTAGAACCCTTCTACTCTCCAAAACAAAGAAATTGCTCATACTTTCTTCATTTACTTCCTTCTTTCTTCTACTTCTCAAATGTCAATAATGGGCTAGATATGGGTGTGCAGGAAAAGTAGAGGAATGGTAGCATGAAGATGGGGGCATCCATTTTGCTTCTTCCCCTCTTTAGGCCTCCATGACAGCAATTGGTAGTATGGAAAACCAAAATCTAGGGATCATCTGCAGGTCTTATTTTAAGAAGCTGTTTTAGCCTTTTCTGTCACCAAACTTCTCTGGCCCTTTTTATTTTTAATATTAGAGTTGTCTTACCAGTTAACATAAGCAGAAATGAAATAACTGAGTTTCACCTGGTTTCTGTCTCCCTCTGGGAGAGGAACTACAGCAGTCAAATTTCCAGAAGGCAAGCAATTAGAAGAGGAAGCTAAGGATAATCAAGATTTTACTGTACATTTATTGTAACTGTTAAATTATTTACATTCCTTGACTCCTCCTGGACTGAGCCTTTGTGGTTTGGATGGTAGAAAGGACTCAGGGCAAGGAACCAGGAGGTGGCTCTCTGGATCTCATTCTGCAATTAATTAATTCTGTGTCTTCAGAAAAATCATTTCTTTGGGTCTGTTTTCTGATCAGGAAAACAAGAGAGTGTGATTATTTCAATGCTTCTCGAGTTCTACTTTGCACCAGATTCACTTGAGGTGGTTCAAAAATATACAGATTCTCGGATCTGCCTGGAGGATAGAGTGTTGTGGTTGAGCCTGTGGATTCTGCATCGGACTGGCTGGGTTTAACCTCCTGGGTGACCTTGAGAAAGTTATTTCAATTCTGCAATATCTCATTTTTCTCACTTTTCAGGCAGGAATAACAATAACAGTACCTACTTTATATTGTCCCTGGAAGGGTAAAATGATATAATGCTTTTAAAACAAATACATTACCTGTATCATACTAAGCATTCAACAGACGTTATATATTATCATTTGTATAGCCTGCAGTATGTTTGTATGGTGTGTATGTTGGTGTTGGATAGGTGCTCATAAATATCCATCAAATAAATAACGGAAGTATATCTTAAGTTTGTTTTTTTAAAGTAACTTTTTCTTGTGTTCACAAATCTGAAATTCTTTATTAGCCCATGAATTACTTTCCCAAGGCTAAAGATAGTTTGAGGGAACTGTTTAAGTGTTATGCTCAATCTTTGCCCTATGCTTACTCTTAGACTGAGAGCCTCATGGTAATTAAAAAAATAATTAAATGATAAAAGTCCCACTAGAGGGGGTGAGCTGAGAGAGGTAGGGAATGAGTCTCAAGGACTGCTGGCTGATCCAGCCTTCCACTGTATAATACAATGACTCTCACCTAGGTGTGCATCTCCATTTTATCTCACAAGATGCCGTGAAATTCTCAAAGTCACTGTCATTATTAATGATTTTGAATCACACAAAAAAGCAATATCGCAATTTTCGTGTTGTTGACCAAGCAGAAAACAGGACAATGTAACTTTAAAAAAGCTTGAAAATCAGAGCTATGAAAAAGAGAGAGCTAACTTCTATCCCCCATTAACCCACTGATCAAAACATTACACGCACATTGAACTGTGTTTTTACGGTGATGGTGGTCCCTCGCTAAATATTCAGCTTGTGATTCCCCTGGTGTTTTTAGTGAGAGGAGTTACCAGTTTAGTAACGGCCGGGAGGAAATCGCCTCGGAATCTCTGGAGGTGGCCTCCTAGAAAGATCGCCGGGAGGGGAGGAGCCCTGATTGTCCTAGAAGAAAAGCATGGCCCCATCCGGGAAGTCAAGGCTTGCCGGGAGGCTGGGTTGGCTGCTGTGGGTCCTGGAGGTGGCAGACGTGGGAGCGGCCAACCGCAGAGCTGGGGCCTGCGGGTGGAGGGGCCTCAATGTGTGCAAGTGAAAGGCGCCCCGACAGACGGACACGCGTGGGCTCCGACCTCTTCCCACCACGCGTGCGTTCGGAGCTCAAACTGACCAGGGGCCATCCTGGCCTGGCAGGCGCAGCGGCCGCCTGAGATCTGCTCCAGCAACGCCCGGCGCCGCTGCGAGCCGGGAGCCCTGGGCCTCGCCGGGCGCGGCAGCCCCTCCCCTCCTGAGCCCGCGCTTCCGCCCGAGACCCGGCGGCGGCCGTGACCGTGGCCGAGCCGCGCCTTCCGCCTGCGCCTGGGAGCTGCCGGCGCCCGCCCGCGCCCCTGCGCGCCGCGCCCACAGGCCGCGCCAAGGGGGCAGCTCCTGGGCCCAAGGGCCTCGGCCCCCCGCACCAAAGACCCCCTCGGAGCTGGGCGTTGGGAGGGGTCGGCCAGCTCCGCGTCGCTCCCGCTCGGGATGGGCCACTCGGCACCTGCGGCCGCTCGGGAACGCGGACTTGGCGGGGCCATGGCCGGCGTCTGCCGCCACGGCGAGCTGGGAGGGAGAACCGAGTCAGGGGAGCCTCCTTCCTCTCCCAGACTCGCAGCGACAGTGGAGGGCCCGACCCCCAGCGCCGACGGGCGGGACCCTCGGAGGGGACCAACTCCATCCCAGACCTCCTGCAGCCACCAGCAGGTTGGGGACGCCAGTACTAGCGCTGTGAGCTCGTAGTGGGACTTTACGTTGTCGTCCTAAAGACTCTCCGCGGAAGGTGTCTTCCCGTTTAAACAAAGTCTGGCGTGGAAGAGGATTCTCCTTCCTCTTCCTCCCTTCCCCCACTCACTTTCGTACATCTATTTCTTGCCATCTTCCCAAAAGGGCCAGAGCAAATATGGACATGAGTGAACAAGTTAAGAGCCTGCAAAGAGTGTGAGTGTGTGTGTGTGTGTGTGTGTGTGTGTTGGGGGATGGTAGTAGGGTGGGAGAAAATAATGAAAATAAAATCAGAGATATCCGAGTATATAACAATGACACACATGTTCCCAGCCTGCTAGCAGTCTCGGCTATGTCCACGTGAGGACAAATTTTACATACACAGTTCTAGGAGAAAATTTCACGTATACAGGCATCAGTGGCAGTTCGGGGCATCCAGCTTTCTTCTCAGGATTTTACTTTCTTGAAGCATATTCATATTCTCATCAAAGGGACTGGAGGAGTAAGGCGCTGTTGGGAGACCATTCCTGGACACAACTGAAGCGGCTTCCCCGGGGAGAATGGCCTTTGTCACCTATGTATATGTCATTCAACTCTTGCTCAAGGTGTAATACGAGGGGACAGGTGCTTTGGGACGTGGGGGAACACTACGCTGTGCTCTACTGAATATCCTCATCCCGACTGAGGACGAATGCTTTTCTTATGGATGAGGTGGGTTCCTGAATAGGAAGGTGGAAAACATAAACTGAAGCTTTAGGGTATCCTAGACCCCGCCCCAACTCCCACCCATCCCCAGCCTTCACCAAAGCAGCGTCAGATTCCTCTTCACAATACAACAAACTCTCCTGCAGTTGCGAACCCCTGCATTGAAACGCGGCGGTCAGAGCTGAGTGCGGAAAACAGGCTCTGTGAGAGTCCTTTCGCTACTGCGTAGTCATGGAATATTCTTTTATTCAAGAGGCCTCTTCTAGTTGATTCTACCCGGATTCAGGCTATTGTTCTCCAGGCCACCGATAGGGGGCAGCAGATACCCTGCGAAGCCCCGGCGACGATTTTGGAAGAGCGTCCTGCTGTCCCTGGGAATCCGGTGTAATTGAACGTTTGGGGTCGGAGGCACGACCTACATCCATCGCAGCAGCTCCCCGGGCTCTGGCCCCAGACCCTGGACTCCTCTTGGGGACCTTGGGGCTTCCCTGTGCAAGGAGTGAGCGAAGCTATCTGTGCCGCAAACAGTGCCTTGCAAACTTAGCGTGCAGCATAAATAAATTCTTATGGATGAAAATGCTATGATTAATAGAATATACAGGTATTTCAAAGTGTTACAGAATCTACTGAGGCTTTTGGCCGTTTTTAAAGTTTTCTCAGTCAAGAGAGAATTTAAAAATTACGGCTACCATAATCTCTTTGGGTGGCGGTGGTGGTGGTATCTGTTAAATTGTTTTGAATTTTACAAAGGCGTCTCTGATTAGAAGTTGGGAACTACCGCTGGCCCCACAGAGTCATCAGATCACTGTGATAAAGATTCCGAGGCATCTAAGAAGAGAAGCTAGGAGGTGGCGGCAGTTCGGCCAGGGTGTCGGCCAGGGTGTCCGCGGGCGCGGCCAAACGTCTGCAGCGCAGAGCCAGTCCGAGAGCGCGGGGCTGGGGTGGCTCGGATTGGTCCAGACCCGGGGTGAGTGGGCAGCGGCCGGAAAACCTACCGCACTCGGCAGCCTAGCATTTGAGTTTTCAGAATTGTCAAAGAGGCGTTATAGATCTTATCCAAAAACACGTTTTCTCAGAAATGAACTTTTTTTTTTTTTTTTTTACTAAATTAAAAATACATTTGTGGAGCATTGATTTTTTTTTTTTTTAAGAAAAGGAAAATGCAGTGTAAAAGTTTAGAGGCTATTACAGTTATCTCTAAATATTTTTTTTAAGTTTTTTTTTTTTTATTCATTTGAGACACACAGAGAGAGAGCATGAGCAGGGGGAGAGGCAGAGGGAGAGGGACGGAGCAGGCTCCCCACCGAGCCAGGAGCCGATGTGGGGCTTGATCCCAGGATTCTGGGATCATGACATGAGCCGAAGGCAGACGCCCAACCATCTGAGCCACACAGGCACCCCTCTAAATATTTTTTTAAATGCAGAAGCAAATGTGAAAATTCAGTTATCTGAATGAGAACGCACATGAAACTTAAACACAATTAAAAAACTCTGATTAATCCTTGAACTATTTGCAAAGTAGGGATGAATTAGATTTTAATTATATATCATAACACAACCCTAAGATGTTTTCATTTTATTATTGTTAGGAACAAAACCTATTGATAACTACTTTTAATGTATTTTTTTCCCAACATTATAACACTTTCTAGAAATGCAGTCATAATTACTAAGGAAAGGAAGAATTTCAATAGCAAACTGTCAGAAATTTCATTAACATGGGAAGTCCATATTATGATGTAAGAATATAGAATCTCCCCAAGATAATGATGAATACTAATTAATTAGTATGAAATTGGTAGGAAAATACCAAATTTGTAAATTAAGAAGGCTGAGGAAGACTCAGAAGTGGAGAAGGAAAAGACTGATTTTGGTCGTGCCGGGGGAAAGAAAGTGGGTAAATCCAGGTATGAGATTTCCAAACTGGGTTCAAAATCCTATCCTAAGAGAGACCTGAGGCCCAGCTGCTACTTTGGATAGTCAGTCCTATAGTTGTCGAACCAGAGGATTGGCTCACCATGAGATCTGGAACACAGGTAGTTCTTTGTGCCTGAAGATAAACTTGGACAATTTTAAATTTGCCTAAGACCAATACTATTTACCTTTAAATGTGTGTATTAAGCAATTGCACACCAAAGGTGGAAACAGGTTTTGAAGGTGGCAAAAATTGCACCAATGATCATCCAAGAAGTTTCTTTTTTAAAAAATGCCACAAATTGGCAATGATATGACATTTCGATAATCTCAACTTTTGAAGCAGTATATTGATGTGTAACACAACTTGGCTTATTTGCATAATGATGATGGCTGTCATTTTGTGTGCCCCGAAACAGCTCTATAAGGCAGATACCATTAGCTCCATTTCACATGTAAGAAAACTGAGGTACAAAGAGCTTAAGCTACTTGCCTAAGTTTACACAAGTAGTAACTGGAAAGCCACTTTCTGATTCTAGAACCCAGAGGTTTTATATGCGCTTGCTGCAAACCCTGAGACCACAGTGTATCCCTGTAGGGGACACATCCGGACTCCGGAGTGAGCAAAAATGGACAAACTCATTTCTATCACAATTTGAGTGACTAAAACCTAAATTAATAAAACAAAACAAAAGGAAAAAAAAAAACCTACATGTCACAAAGAATCTCAGTCTGGAGTTTCTCTATCCCATAAGATTTACGGAGGTAGTAACAGGATAGGGAGGAGTCCACAACCTATTTTAAAATTTAAAAAATCTAAACAGCAATTCATAATTACTGCAGATAGATGGACTAAAATTCTGCTGGTTTTGCTTTGCCTGGTATTACATGAATGCAGAGCTCCATGGGCAATGTAAAACAGGAAAATGAATTACCTGTTACTTAATAAATGTAGTTTATTTGCTAGACAATATCTTTACATTATTAGGTCCATGGACGGTTGTAAAAATGATAACAATAAATATTAAAAAGGAGACTTTGAACATGAAAAGGAATCACTAATACGTGGTAAAATCTCATATAATACAGTTAGTTATTCTCTTAGTTATTAGTCCTGCTACTTAATAGTAGGTCTCTGATAAAAAAAGGACTTTTGCTCTGTTGGGGGATTTAATACTGCATTTCCACAAGTACAATATGTTGTTATGTGAAGAACACTAATGTAAATTGGTCATATTTAAATAATCAACACCATTTATTTAGGGCCTCAAAGGATTGTGGGGAAGGAATATGGAGATTACAGGTAGCTGGTTTCACAGCATGGTTTCCCAAGATCCTCCTGATTGCTCCTTTTCCTGTATATTCCAGCCATTCTCAAATATTTTGGTCTCGGGGACCCCCAAAAGCTTTTGTTTATGTGGATTGCATCTATCGATACTCATTGTATTAGGAATTAAAATAGAAGAAATGTTTAAACTATTTATTTGTTACTGACTTATAATAATGATCAGCCCATTACATATTAACACAAATGACATATTTTTAATGAGAAATAATGATGTTTCCCAAAACCAAAAAAAAATGAGAAAAAAGAAAAATGTCTTACATTTTGTAAATGTCTTTAATATCTGCTGGACTTAATATCTAGCTGGCTCTAAGCAGTTGAATTTTCACATTTGCTTCAACATTCCATCTCTTTTGTGATTTGGTGTGTAGTTTGAAGTGTATGAAAAAAATCTGGCCTCAAAGAAATATATAGTAGGAAAAGGGAGGAGTATTTTAGTAGCTTTTTTCAGATTATTGTAGATATTCTTTGATATTACTCCAAAATTCTTCAAGTGGTAATTTTTTTTTTAAAGATTTTATTTATTTATTTGACAGAGAGAGACACAGAGAGAGAGGGAACACAAGCAGGGGGAGTGGGAGAGGGAGAAGCAGGCTTCCCGCGGAGCAGGGAGCCTGATGCGGGGCTCAATCCCAGGACCCTGGGATCACCACCTGAGCTGAAGGCGGACACTTAATGACTGAGCCACCCAGGCGCCCCTTCAAGTGGTAATTTTTAAAAAGTTAATTGCAATGTAGAGTTTAAATCCATATCAATATACTTTTCATATTCTGTTACCTTAAAACCCATTGGTCGATTGAATGGACCTTTACCCATGCATGATTTGTAACATCATGCACTGGTTCACTGAATTATGCAGATCTTTCAAATGTTGACAGATTTCATCATACAATATCAAAAATATCATATTAATTAATTTCATCACTGATTTTATTAGGAAAAATTTTACATACAAGTTTTCCAAAATTCCAATTTTTTTTTGAAGACAGTATTTTTTTTTAAAGATTTTATTTATTTATTTGACAGAGAGAGACACAGTGAGAGAGGGAACACAAGCAGGGGGAGTGGGAGAGGGAGAAGCAGGCTTCCCAGGGAACAGGGAGCCGGATGAGGGGTTTGATCCCAGGACCCTGGGATCATGACCTGAGCCGAAGGCAGACGTTTAATGACTGAGCCACCCAGGTGCCCCCCAAATTCCAATTTTTGCTTGAAACTTTAAATTTTATCATTGGCAAGAAATACTGTCAGTGGTTTTCCTTAAAGTGACAGGCTTGCTTTGTTTATTTCTGAGAAAATATTTGCCAAATACTCAAGTCTGAATAACCATAGTCTGTCAGTTGTTCTTTCAAATAAAAATGCTAATCTAAGAAAAAAGTGGCTAGTTCAACTTGAAACTCAATTGTACCAATGCTTTTCCTCAAGACAACCATTGTACTTCTGTGTGTAGTGGAAACCCTTTATGTATTCCTCCCATTTTGTCTCAGAGAATATTAAGATGACATGGCCTAAAGGGTCAGCATTTAATGCAGTTAATGCAGCATTTAAAGCAGTTTCACTGCTTTATCAATAACATTCTTGGGGCACCTTGGTGGTGAAGAACACTAATGTAAGTTGGTCATATTTAAATAATCAACACCATTTATTTAGGGCCTCAAAGGATTGTGGGGAAGGAATATGGAGATTACAGGTAGCTGGTTTCACAGCATGGTTTCCCAAGATCCTCCTGATTGCTCCTTTTCCTGTATATTCCAGCCATTCTCAAATATTTTGGTCTCGGGGACCCCCAAAAGCTTTTGTTTATGTGGATTGCATCTATCGATACTCATTGTATTAGGAATTAAAATAGAAGAAATGTTTAAACTATTTATTTGTTACTGGCTTATAATAATGATCAGCGCATTACATATTAACACAAATGACACAAATAACACAAATGGGAGTCTGCTTCTCCTCCCTCTGCCGCTCCCCCTGCTTTTACTCTCTCTGTCAAATGAATAAAGTCTTTAACAAAGAAAAAGACATTCTTAAGTGAAAATGACTCTTTTTCTTGTCCTCCTCCCCCTCCCCTTCTCCTCTCATTCTTCCCCCTCCCCCCTCCTCCTCTCCTCTGTCCCCCTCCTCCCCTTTTCCCTTCCCCTCCCTGCCCTTTTCCTCCTCTTCTTCCTTCTTTTTTGCTGCAAGTGTGTGGTGGTGAAGAATACAGCGACCACTACTATAGTCTGATGCTACTGCCTCGCTTTGTACTGAGGCTACTTTGTTTTACCCACCACCAGTGAAAACATCAACACAATGAAAAAGGCAAATAATATCTTAACATTATCAAGAAAATAGGTTTATCTTTATGGAACTCCTGAAATGGTCCCAGAGACGGACCTCCAGGGGTCTGCAGACCCTACTTTGAGAACCACTGCTCTAGATCAGTTGTGTTTTGGATCACTCACTATTGACTTCATTCTATGCTGCCTTATGTTGTTAGTTGTCTTCTGTCTACAAATCTCATCTCCCTGATTAGGAACTGTATCATTGATGTAGTTGTATTCTGACCACTGTGGAAGTGCCGGGCACTCAGTACAATTAAAGTTTGTTGATGACTGGGGTGCCTGGGGGGCTCAGGGTTAAGCGACTGCCTTCAGCTCAGGTCATGATCCTGGAATCCCATGATCAAGTGGCTCAGGTCATGATCCTGGAATCCCATGATCGAGTCCCGCATTGGCTACCTGCTCAGTGGGAGTCTGCTTCTCCCTCTGACCCTTCCCCATCTTGTGCTCTCTCTCTCAAATAAATAAAATCTTTAAAAACAAAGTTTGTTGATGATTGATTGACACACTGACAATCCACATCCTAGTTGGTTTTGATTTTTACTTATAGTACTAAGTGAGGACGATGGTTTGGGGGGCATACACTTATTCAGAGGAAGGGAAGGAACATTTGTCATGATATGTTATAATTTTTTCAAACAGTCCTTGTCACCAGCAGCCACGTTCATGTGCATGCTCTCTGTTAGCGATTCCACTGCTAGTACTTGGAACACCACTTGACAAAACCAGTGGGTAAGAATTCAAGTCCAGTCTGTGATGCATTTAAACTATTGCAATCACTAGCACCACCAGAGGAATAGCTTCTAACAGTAAAGGGCTTGTCCAATTTGTTGGACGAGCTGAAAAGCACAGCTGAGCTTCGGACAGTTCATTAGTTCCACTCCTTTGGGTCATGCGAGACTTTTTAAATATGGGAGGAAGTTCTGTTGCCTGGGCGGTCACAAATCCATCTCCTATAAATAGCACAATGCCTGTATTTTGCACTCTTCACACCCTTACTCTTTACTGTTAGAAATGGTATAGTGGTGGAATCACTCCTAAAGCCAGCAAGGGGAAGTGAAATTGTGCAGGCAATTTATTGCTGGGAGCACTACCTCATTTTCAGTATGGGATACTACTTCTCTTTTTGTAGATATATTTGCTGAGAAAAACTCACCACACGTGTGATGCAGTGGTAATAAAGACAGGCCAAGAAAGTCAGTAAGGATCCACAGTATACATTCTTTAAACATGATTAAGATTTAGATTTCAACTTACTGAGTAGTAGGTGTGTTCAGACTTGTTCCCCATAAAGTAGCCTATCCGATGTGAATATTTCACTAGTAATCCTTTCTTGGAGGGAGATGTCCAATTAAAGGAGCCTCAAGCCACACAGAAAATGTGGCTAGTACCACTGAGAAACTTGATTTTTAATCTTATTTAATTTTAATTTACCTAAATTTAAATTTGAAAATGAGTCTCAATTCAGTTATAGGAAGGTTTAATTCTGTTTGGAAAAACCTGGGTATGTTGACCTACTTTTTCAACAGCAAATTTTATGAAATCTACATACCAATCAGGTATTTCCAACGAAAATTTAATGACTCAATTGAGATGTATTGCAAATGTAAAATTCGTATCAGATTTCAGTGACTTCATGTGATAAAAAAGGTAAAATATCTCAATGAATTTTTATACTGAGTACATGTTGAAATGATAATAAATATATTGGGGTGATTACAATTTATTTTAACCATTTCCTTTATTTATTTATTCATTCATTCATGTATTTATTTATATTAAGTAATCTATATGCCCAGTGTGGATCTTGAACTCATGACCCCGAGATCAAGAGTTTCATGCTCCATTGCCTGAGCTAGCTAGGTGCCCCTATTTTAGACATTTCCTTTTACTGTTTTTATTGTTGTTGCAGCTTGCAAATAATTTAAACTTACATATGTGCCTCTTATGTTTCTACTGGACCGCACTTTCCTAGGTCACTTTTCTTCTACCTATGTGAGTAAGAACGCAGATGAAAAACTATTATGTCTTAATTTCATCCTCATTATATGAGATATAGATTTGCTTAAAGAAATTGATATCCAAAAATTTATTATGCACCTGATCAGAGTACTTCCTCAAAGGCTTCTACACTAAATATCGTTTTAAAATTATGTATTATTCAATGCCAGATCTACTTTGTGTCCAATTTGCATTCTGGGAATTTTTTTTTTTTACTTTATTTTTTAGAGCAGTTTTAGTTTCACAACCAAATTGAGCAGAGAGTTCCCATATACTTCTTGCCCCACACATGCACAGCCTTTCCCACTATTTGCATGAGAGTGGCGCATTTGTTATAAACACTGAACCTACTTTGATACATCTTATTACCAAAGTCCACAGTTTGCATTAGGGTTCATTTTTGGTGTGATATATTCTATAGGAATATACAAGGAATCATTTTTTAAGATATATGTTACATATGATATTTCTGCTTTTCCATTATTATATTGATTTAAAAATGGAATTGAAATAAGGGTTTTCAGTGGTTTAAAAACAACTCTTCCTGATTTTTTTTTTTTTTAAGATTTTGTTTATTTATTTAACAGAGAGAGAGACAGCGAGAGCAGGAATACAAGCAGGGGGAGTGGGAGAGGGAGAAGCAGGCTTCCCGCCGAACAGGGAGCCCAATGTGGGACTCAGTCCCAGGACCCTGGGATCATGACCTGAGCCGAAGGCAGACGCTTAACGACTGAGCCACCCAGGCACCCAACAACTCTTCCTGATTAAAACATCATATTATTGAAGAAAATTTGAAAATATAAAAAAGTATTGAAACAAAAAAAGAAGAGAAACAGGGGTGGCTGGATGGCTCAGTCAGATAAGTGTCTGCCTTCGGGTCACGTCATGATCCCAGGGCCCTGGGATTGAGTCCCACATCAGCTCCCTGCTCAGTGGGGAGCCTGCTTCTCCCTCTCCCTCTGCCCCTCCCCCACCCCCCACTTGTACTCTCTCTTGCTATCTCTCTCTCTCAAATAAAAAAAAAAACTTAAAAAAAATTAAGAAAGAAAGAAAAATTAATCATGGTCTTCAAACTTAGAAAAAAAATCAATTCACAATTTATTGTCAGTTTCTTTTCTCTCTCTATATAGGTATACATTATGATTATTCTGTAACATAGTTTAATAACTCTCTTTAATCACTTTATGAATATTTGAACATTTTCTAATGTATTTTTGAAACTGAATAAATAACTGAATATTACCCCATTAAGTATATACCATTATTTATTTTATCAATCCACACTGTGATTATTCTTACATGTAAATTTCTTTTACATTTTTATTATTTGCCTTGGACATATAGGATTTTCTCCTAAGAAATTGCTGGGTCAAAGGGTAAGAGCATTAAAACTTTGGATATGCATTGTCAAATTGTCATCCAAAGAAGTTATATATGAGAGTGCCATTTTTGCAACATCCGTTCCAAAAGTAGTATTATAATTTAAATTATAAGTCTTATAATTTAAAAAATATTTATCAATTTGAGAGGCAAAAACTTGCTGTTTTATTTCTTTTTTATAATTTATTTATTTATTTATTTTAATGTAAGCTCTATGCCCAACATGGGGCTTGAACTCATGACCCCAAGGTCAAAAGTTGCATGCTCTACCAAGGGAGCCAGCCAGGTATCCCCAAAACTTTCTGTTTTAATTTGCATTTTTGATGACTAATGATATTGAACATTAAAAAATATGTCCTAAACAAAAATGTTTCTTTTGAGGGGCACCTGGCTGGTCGCATGCAACTCTTGATCTCCAGGTTGTGAGTTCAAGCCCTACACTGGGTAGTAGAGATTACCTAAAAAATAAATAAAAATTAAAATTAAAAAAAAAGAATTTTTTTGGATGGTCTTTTCATGACCTTTGCTTATTTTTTTGCTGTGTAGGTGTTTATCTTTTCTTATTATTTGTTCTTATGTTCTTATGACCAGATATAAAGATATTAAACCATTACCTGCCATTAATGCTGAAAATTATTTTTATTTGTTTACCATTGACTTTTAATTATATTTATAGCAGATGTGCTTTTAATCTTTTGTTGTTGTTCCTTCCTTATCTACATTATAATCTGATAAATATTTACTTGTACTTTTAAATAGATCTTTATTTAAAAAATAGTTCATTCTAGGGCGCCTGGGTGGCTCAGTTGGTTAAGCGACTGCCTTCGGCTCAGGTCATGGTCCCAGGGTCCTGGGATCGAGTCCCACATAGGGCTCCCGGCTCAGCAGGAAGCCTGCTTCTCCCTCTCCCACTCCCCCTGCTTGTGTTCCTGCTCTCGCTGTCTCTGTCTCTGTCAAATAAATAAATAAAATCTTTAAAAAAAAAATAGTTCATTCTATTTTATTTGGGATTGATTTTGGTGTATTTATAAGGTAGAAAATCTAATTTTTTTTCAAATAGTTAACCAGTTGTTCTACGATCATTTATTAAATAAGGAATCTTCCCTACTTTTTAAAAATGGTAGCTTCCATTTTTAAATGGAAGCCTGGATGGCTCAGTCATTAAGCGTCTGCCTTTGGCTCAGGTCATGATCCCAGGGTCCTGGGATTGAGTCCCGCATCGGACTCCCTGCTTGGCGGGAAGCCTGCTTCTCCCTCTCCCACTCCCCCTGCTTGTGTTCCCTCTCTCGCTGTGTCTCTCTCTGTCAAATAAATAAATAAAATCTTAAAAAAAAAATGGTAGCTTTCACACATGCTAAATTCTTATCTGTATTTTACTATGGTTGTTTCTCTCCCATTCATCTGTTCTTGTTTTCACATTGAGATCTTAATTTATACAATTTGTAAATTCATCTGGGGGAATGACATCTTTGTAACTATCAAATTACTTTAGAGGATAAAAATAAGAGAAGGTTTTATGTATGTGTCCTTTCCAATTGGACTATGTAATTAGTATTTTGTAGAGTATCTGTAACATTTCACAGTAATTGTACTTAAAAAAAATAGCTATGTGTTTGAGAAGTACTTGTTGTCATTGTCTAATATTAGGGAATGGATTTTGAATAAAGAGAAGGCAGAAAGAGGGCACTGTATACATTCCATATAGGACATAAAGGAAATTGACAATTTACAATGGACTTTCTGAATAAAGAAAAACTAATGAAAGAGGGAAGATGGGAAATAAACAAGGGAAAGAATAAGTAAAAGTAAAAGTAAAAAAAAAAGTAGATTAAGAGCAGATTATGAAAAAGAAAGCTGAATCTGTAAAAGAAAAAAAAAGCAGAGGGAGAAAGCAAATGTTTGATATCAGGTGAATTTTATTTATTTATTTATTTATTTATTTATTTAATTTTATTTTATTTTAAGTAGGCCCAATGTGGGGCTTGAACTCATGACCCTGAGATCAAGACCTGAGCTGAGATCAAGAGTCAGTTACTTAACTGACTGAGCCACCCAGGCGCCCCTAAGCTAAAATAATTTAAACACAAGAAAGCTGGCACTGAGCTACTTTTAATTTTTATGTTAACCCATAAATGAAGAAGGAACTAAAATATAAAGGGGAAAAAAAGCTTCTGTTTCAGAAGCTTCAATTTAATACATTTAAAGGAATAGTTTTCTTATAAAATGTATAAAATGTTTTTGGAATTATTTTTTTAAACCACATACCGATATTTCTATATGTATTTCATCATTTGAGCACAGAAAACATTTTGGAGCATGCTCATCATGCTTTATAATTTAATACCTGAAAATCCCTGGTCTTACTGAAGTAGCTTTTATTTGATAATAGTGAATTCTATTCATTATTTCTGGGCAGCTTTTTACTGTAAGATCTAGTCGTTTGCAAAAAAAGCTAATATGGTAAAACAAAGGTATACAGAAAGAAATTACTAATGTTTAGATATATAGGAAAAATAACTTAACAGGATACTTCAACCTATGTTTAAAGAAAGGGCAGCGTAAAGCCTGGATTTAGGCGTCCCCACGGAGAATGCAGTTGCAGTTTCCCACATTTCTTCCTGAAGGTGGCAGTATTTCAGTGACTAAAACAGTGACAACGAGCTCTCAGATCACTGAAGGTGTCATTTTGTGACACCAAAGTCCCTCCAGCAAGACTTTTCTAATTCTTAGTTTGATTCATATGCCTGTAAGGACACATGCTGCCTGTCGACTGACCAATAGCTCCCTAGGACGAGGGCTCTGGAAAGTAAAGTAGCATTTTAGTTGCTCAGATATTGGGGAAAACAAATGTTGTTGGCTTTGGAGAGAAATAAAGAAATACATTACGAAATTTAGACTATAGTGCAAAGTAGAAAATGTAGAGACAAGAAGCAGAATGATGTGTTCTGTGATTGTCAGGTACCCTCTTTACTGAGTGAGTGGCCGTTTAATCCATCTTGTTATTTTTCTTAAGAGACAAGCAAACATTTCCAAGTGTTTGGTAGATACAGTGACTATATAAACACAACTTTATTTTTGTCAGTAATTAACACATTGCCAAAAAAAGTAAGAACATTAACAAATTTTGGAACAAATATATTAACAATCAAAAGAAAATTAATTTTATGGCCAACAGACACATGAAAAGATGCTCAACATCACTGATCATCAGGGGAATGCAAATCAAAACCACAAGGAGATACCACCTCACACCAATCAGAATGGCTTATACCAAAAGACAAGAAATAACAGGTGGGGGCGCCTGGGTGGCTCAGTCGTTAAGCGTCTGCCTTCGGCTCAGGTCATGATCCCAGGGTCCTGGGATCAAGCCCCACATTGAGCCCCACATCGGGCTCCCTGCTCCGCGGGAGGCCTGCTTCTCCCTCTCCCACTCCCCCTGCTTGTGTTCCCTCTCTCGCTGTGTCTCTGTCAAATAAATAAATAAAATCTTAAAAAAAAAAAAAGAAATAACAGGTGTTGGAGGGGATGTGGAGTAAAGGGAACCCTCATGAACTGTTGGTGGGAATATAAATTGGTGTAGCCACTGTGGAAAACAATATGGAGGTTCCTCAAAAAATTAAAAATAGAATTACTATATGATTCAATAATTCCATTGCTGGCTATTTACCAACCTTCCCCCTAAAAAACCTCCACTAATTTGAAAAAATATGTGTACCCCTGTGTTTATTGCAACATCGTTTACAATAGCCAAGATATGGAAGAAACCCAAGTGTCCTTTGATAGATGAATGGATAAAAAAGAGGCAGTATATATATATACAATGGAATGTTACCCAGCCATAAAAAAGAATGAAATCTTGCCATTTGTGACAACATGGATAGACCTAGAGGGTATTATGCTAAGTGAAATAAGTCAGACCGAGAAAGAGAAATACCATATGATTTCACTTATATGTGGAAATTAAAAAAACAAAACAAACGAGCAAACAAAAAAACTAGAGACTCTTTAAATATAGAGAACAAATTGATGGCTGCCAGAGGGGAAGGTGGGGGGGTGGCGAAATAATAAGGGGGGTTAAAAGGTACTAACTTGCAGTTATAGAATAAATAAGTCACAGACATGAAAAGTACAGCACAGGTAAGAGTCGATAATACTGTAATAATGTTGTATGGTGACAGATAGTGACTACACTTATCATGGTGAGTACTGAGTAATATATAGAGTTATTGAATCAATATGCTATACACCTGAAACTAATGTAGCATGGTATGTCAATTATACTTCAAAAATAAATTAATTAATTAATTTAAAAAATTGATTTTTACATTTTAAACAGCAAATTCTAAGAGGAGAATGTGTATGTATCTATATGTATATGTATTAATTAACATATGAGGAAGTAAACACACATAAACAACAAAAGTAAATGTAGTAAGCAAAACTGATCTAAAAAGGGAAGTACTATTTAATTTATTATGATATTTTATTTTTTTTATTTTGTTATTTTTTTTTTTTTAATGAGAGAGAGAGAGAGCACATGAGAGGGGGGAGGATCAGAGGGAGAAGCAGACCCCCTGCCAAGCAGGGAGCCGGATGCGGGACTCGATCCCGGGACTCCAGGATCATGACCTGAGCCGAAGGCAGTCGCTCAACCGACTGAGCCACCCAGACGCCCCTATTATGATATTTTAAATAACCAATAAACATTAACAGTATTGAGTGATGTTTAGGGGTTAATTCATCATTTATTTTTATTGGTCAAGGCCACATTAAACTGCATGTGGAGTGGCTGATTGATACTTAGAATATCTGAATTAGAGTTCTTACAAAGGAATTTGAAGCTGCAAAGCCACAAACGATGCTGGGAATCGAGGTCGTCTGAAAGTTGCCATCAAGAATGGAAAGTGACTGGCGCCTGGGTGGCTCAGTCGGTTGAGCGACTGCCTTCGGCTCAGGTCAAGATCCTGGAGTCCCGGGATCGAGTCCCGCATCGGGCTCCCTGCTCGGCAGGGGGTCTGCTTCTCCCTCTGACCCTCTTCCCTCTCATGCTCTCTATCATTCTCTCTCTCTCTCAATAAATAAAAATCCTTTAAAAAATTAGTAAAAAAAAAAGAATGGAAAGTGATTTCTTGTAGTTGAAGCAGCATGATATTTTATTCAATTTACATATTTAAAAATTCTCTTGAAAATAAAATATTTCTCTTTCCGACTTTTCATCAATTCAGTGTCAAAATATACCTCAGTAGAATTTTAAGTGCTTTTATGTTTAATTAAACCAGTTTTAACTTTCCTCTCCTTTCTGCCTCACTATATAAATTGGGGCAATTTATGTAGACATTCCATTTGTGAATATAGTTTCACAAAGTGAACTTGCTATTTTTTCAAGATCTCAATCTCTGCATTTATAGACACTTTAGCCATATTTTCTCATACATGCAATCTGTGGTGAATTAATACTCTTTTCTTGAATCACAGATATTTACTGGATGCTACCGTTTCTGTTCTATATAATCAATACCTACTAGGTTGATGCACACTTTTTTCAGAAGAAACCACCTTATTGGGGTGCCTGGGTGGCTCAGTTGGTTAGGTGTCTGCCTTCGGCTGGGGTCATAATCTCAGGGTCCTGGGATCGAGCCCCAGGTAGGGCTCCCTGGTCAGTGGGAAGCCTGCTTCTCCCTCTTCCCTCTGCAGCTACCCCTTCCTTGTGCTCTCTGTCAAATAAATAAATAAAAATCTTTAAAAAAAGAAACTACTTTATTAAATCATTCATCCCTTTTAAACAGCAGTTTTAAGTTCACAGCAAAATTAGGCAGAAAGTACAGAGTTCCTGTATTAACTCCGCCCCTGGTCATGCCCAGTCTCCGCCACTATTCACATTATGCACCAAAAGGGTACATTTGTTACAATCGATAAAATTATATTAACATAGCATTATCACCTACAGCCTGTTGTTTATATTAGGGTTCACTCTTGATACTGAACATTTTATGGGTTTTGACAAATGTATAACCCTCCCTCCTGTTCCTTGTATCATTGCTGTCATTCATTTCACTTATACATAAGCAGATATATGTCTATACATAAATACATACACATACATAAGTATACAAAATCAAGTACATTGTTGCTACTATTATTTTGAACCAATTGTTATTGGTTAGATGAATTTCAGATAAGGAAAAGAAAAGTTTTTATGTTATCTTCACTTATTCATTCTCTGATATACTTCCTTTCTTTATGTAGATCCCTGTTTCTGACCTGTACCGTTTTCTTTCTTTCAGAAAAACTTCCTTTGGGGCGCCTGAGTGGCTCAGTCGGTTAAGCATCTGCCTTCAGCTCAGGTCATGATCCCAGGGTCCTGGGATCGAGCCCCACATCGGGCTCCTGGCTCAGCGGGGAGCCTGCTTCTCCCTCTCCCTCTGCCTCTCTCCCTGCTCATGCTCTCTCTCTGTATCTGTATCTCTGTGTCTCAAATGAATAAATAAAATCTTTAAAAAAAAAAAAAAGAAAAACTTCTTTTAACATTTCTTGCAAGGCAGGTCTACTGGCAACAAATCCCCTTCATTTTTGTTTGTCTGAGAAAGTCTGTATCTCTCTTTCGCTACTGAAGGATAATTTCATAGGGTACAGAGTTTTCTGTTCGTGATTTTTTTCTCTCAACATTTTAAATATTTTGCTCTACTCTGCTCTCCTGCCTGGTTTCTGAGGCAAGTAGGGTATAATTTTTATCTTTGCTTCTCTATAAGTAAGGTGGTTTTTTTCTCCTCTGGCTTCTTCCAAGGTTTTTTCTTTATTTGTGATTTTCTGAAGTTTGGAAATGATATGCCTATAGGTATTTTTTTTTTTTTTTGCATTTATTGTTCTTGATGTTCTCTAAGCTTCCTGGATTTTTTTTTGTATTTCATATTATGTTCTATTATATATATATTACACATTATATATGTATAAAATATTATATTGTCTGTGTATTTTGTAATATATACGTATATTTCTCACAATGAATTTCAGAATATCAATGGGTTTTCAGCAAGTACCTTACAATTATAAATTGATATAATACTCATAACTACCCATCATTAGATACTATTAAATCCAGGGGTGCCTGGGTGGCTCAGTCATTGGGCATCTGCCTTCGGCTCAGGTCATGATCCCAGGGTTCTGGGATTGAGCCCTGCATCGGGAAGCCTGCTTCTCCCTCTCCCACTCCCCCCTGCTTGTGTTCCCTCTCTTGCTCTCTCTCTGTCAAATAAATAAATAAATAAAAATCTTTTTAAAAAAGATACTATTATATCCATTCTACAGACAATTGTGGTCTGGTCTCAACATTAATTTGAGGGAAATTCTCATTCATTATTGTTTCAGTTTCTTCTTCATCTGATATTTCCATTACATGTATCTTACAACTTTTGTAGTTGTCCCACAGTTCTTGGGTGTTCTGTTCTATTTTTTTCTGTCTTTTTCTCTTTCCTTCTCCCTCTATTATCATATCCTCAGGCTTAGGGGTTCTTTCCTTAACTATTTCTAGTTTACTTAAGAGCCCATCAAAGACCTTTTTTATTTCTGTTATACTGTTTTTGAACTCTAGCATTCGTTTTGATTCTTTCTTAGAATTTCTCTCTCTCTGCTTACATTATACATCTATTCTTGCATGTTGTCTACCTTTTCCATTACAGCCTTAGCATATTAATCATAGTTGTTTTAAATTTCCGGCCTGATAATTCCAACATATCTGCCGTATCTGACTTTGGTTCTGATGCTTGCTCAGTCTCCTCAAACTCTATCATTTGCCTTTTAGTATGCCTTGTAGTTTTTTGTTGAAATCCAGTATGTTTTACTGAGAAAAAGGAAGACAGTAAATAGGACTTCAGTGGTATGGTGGTAAGGTGTGGGGAGAGGGAGGGGAATCCTTCTGTAGTCCTATAATTAGGTCTCAGTCTTTTGATGAGCCTGCATCCCTGGATTGTGACCCTCACCAGTGCATCTCAATTTTTTCCCTTCTTAGCTGGGACAAAATAGCTAAAGGGAGTGGAATTATGTATTTCCCTTCCCTCATGTGGAAGGCTAGATTGGAACTGAAATTCAGTATTTACCTTTGATAAAACCCCAGCAGGTTAGACTCTGGTAATATGGTTTCCCTTGAGAACAGGCCTTGTTAAGAAAAACAGAAATCTCTTGGTCTATTTTTAAATGGTTATTTTCCCCTCCCCCAGCCAAGAGCATGAGGGGATTTTTCTCTGATATTTACTGTGAAGACCTGGTAGATCTCCTGGAGGCAAAACTCATAAAAGTTTGTCACCCCGCTCCCCACCAAGACTGGATCTCTCTGGAATGTTAAACTCTCAGATGTATCCACCCTAAGCCTCCAGCAATCTGTCAATTATAGTTCAGGTTTCCCTACTCTGGCTCTGGTTCCCTTTAGGATTTCTACTCTGGGATTTCTGTTCCTGTAAGTTGTGATTCTCTTTATTGCCTGTCTGTCTCTCGAATTTAGGGGCAGCATTTTGCCCTGTGACCTCATTTCTCTTTTGGATCTAAGAAGGTTTGTTGATTTTTTTTAGTTTGTTCAGCTTTTTACTTTTTGTCAGGATGGAGCAATCCCTTCTAAAGTCCTTTCCTGATGGACTTGGAGTCTCCAGTTCTTTATTTTTTAAATCACAAATATGAGTCCACTATGCAGGGAAATTGAAGCACTATCAATATATTCCCTTAGTTTTTACAGCTAATGTTTTGGAAAACTTCTGGAGAAAAACATTAATGTGGTGTAATCTTTACATTCTCCTGAGATGTAGCAGAGTAAGAACAAAAGAAGTGCAGAGTAATTCTATATTCATGTTGATAGGTAAAACCTGAGGTATGCAATATTCCAATTTTGTGAATCACTCACTATTTAGGTGTGGTTTTGAAGGCATTGTGAGATATTAATGTAGATACCACCTCAAACATAAACAAAATGCACCCTTGTCCCATCTGTACCCTGACTCCTTTCTAGCACCCTCACTGTTAGCAGTGTGGAACCCCAAAGACACAACTTGGTGGTAAAAGGGACATGAAAAGCACATGTTGCCGACATTTCTTTTTTATGTTCCTTCTTTGAAGCGTTGCTCTTACAATACAAAATGCTCCTAATTGCATTGAAGGTAAACACTTTCAGGCCAGCAGTATGTAAAAACAACCTTAATCCTCTTCATGCTTTTTGTCTAGTTATTCCAATTATGAAGTTATTCATCATAAGATCATTTATGGTAGCAAGATAACTAACATTAGGGGAATAGGAACCCCCCATTTTTTTTATCCTTTTGGTGGAAAGCCAAGCAGCCATTGGAATAACCTTGAAAATGTTTGTCTTCTATGCTGTTAGCTTTGTTATTTCTTCTTTGATCAAGAGTAATTTCACTTACCTGTGAGTTTTTACATCATTTTACATCATTTTTTTTTTAAGATTTTATTTATTTATTAGAGACAGAATGAGAGAGAGCGAGTACATGAGAGGGGGGAGGGTCAGAGGGAGAAGCAGACTCCCCGCAAAGCAGGGAGCCCGATGCGGGACTCGATCCAGGGACTCCAGGATCATGACCTGAGCCGAAAGCAGTCGCCCAACCAACTGAGCCACCCAGGTGCCCCATTTTACATCATTTTTAAACATTACATTCATCAGATTACAGAAAAATGTATAATTATCTTATTAGTATCCATTAAATTATGAACTTGTTGAAGTGAGGGACTTTGCCTTTCTCTTACATGTTTTTCTTGAATGTGGTACATAGTACAAGATTCTTCAAGAAAAATGCAGGTTAAAAAACAAACAAACAAACAAACAAAAAATCAAAGTCCCTTGAAGGAATTTCAGTTACCATGATGTAGTTAAATAACACCTGTCCCCACAAAACATGGTTCAAGTTTCATTTAATACGATATGTTAATAGTGACTAACTACATAAGTACAAACTATGCTGCTCGCTCTTTGTCTGTATATCACTCCTAAATAAGAGAGGCACATTGTGATCAGTGACCAGTCACATCACTACCTTCAAAGATAGACTGGTCACTGGATATGTGTTATTCAGTTTATGTATGGACAGCAAAGCCTGTAGTTGTGTTGTCTCCTTGTCTTCCAGTGATAAATCCACGACTTTTTTTTTTTTTTTTTTTACAAAAAGAGGGAATTGGCCAAAAAAATGAACATGCAGCAAAACAATGAAAGTGGTAACACTGGACTTGAACTTTGAATCACATCTAGACAGGGGTATGGAAGAAAGAACTGTCCATGGAATGTCGATACTTCTGCTGTTCAAGAGATTGGAGATGTGCAGCCAGAGGAAAATAATGATAATGAACTTGTAGACACGAGTGAGGCTCTTGGCTGCAATGACAAAAAGGGAGCTGTCCCAGAAGAAGTGATGCTGGCAAAAAGCTTCACTAAAGGAGCTTTTGGAAATACTTATGACATTAAAAATGCAGAGGATCAAATGTTGGAAACTGATTCAGACTTAGAAAGGAGTGTCAGCAATGGAAAAAAGACAGTCTCTTCAATAAATGGTGCTGGGAAAATTGGACAGCTATATACAAAAGAATGAAACTCGACCATTCTCTAACACCATACACAGAGATAAACTCAAAATGGATGAAAGACCTCAATGTGAGACAGGAATCCATCCAAATCCTAGAGGAGAACATAGGCAGTAACCTCTTTGACATCGGCCACAGCAAATTCTTTCAAGATACATCTCCAAAAGCTAGTGAAACAAAAGCAAAAATGAGCTTTTGGGACTTCATCAAGATAAAAAGCTTCTGCACAACAAAGGAAGCAGTCAACAAAACAAAGAGGCAACCCACAGAATGGGAGACAATATTTGCAAATGGCACTACAGATAAAGCACTGGTATCCAAGATCTATAAAGAACTTCTCAAACTCAACAGCCAAAAAACAAATAATCAAGTCAAAAAATGGGCAGAAGACGTGAACAGACACTTCTCCAAAGAAGACATACCAATGGCTAACAGACACATGAAAAAATGTTCATCATCTTTAGCCATCAGGGAAATTCAAATCAAAACCACACTGAGATACCACCTTACACCAGTTAGAATGACAAAAATTGACAAGGCAAGAAACAACAAATGTTGGAGAGGTTGTGGAGAAAGGGGAACCCTCATACACTGTTGGTGGGAATGCAAGTTGGTACAGCCACTTTGGAAAACAGAGTGGAGGTTCCTCAAAAAATTAAAAATAGAGCTCCCCTATGACCCAGCAATTGCACTACTGGGTATTTACCCCAAAGACACAGATGTAGTGAAGAGAAGGGCCACATGCACCCCAATGTTCATAGCAGCAATGTCCGCAATAGCCAAACTGTGGAAAGAGCCGAGATGCCCTTCAACAGATGAACGGATAAAGAAGATGTGGTCCATATATACAATGGAATATCACTCAGCCATCAGAAAGGATGAATATCCAACTTTTACATCAACATGGATGGGACTGGAGGAGATGATGCTAAGTGAAATAAGTCAAGCAGAGAAAGTCAATTATCATATTGTTTCACTTATTTGTGGAACATAAGGAATAGCAGGGAGAACATTAGGAGAAGGAAGGGAAAAATGAAGGGGGTGGAAATCGGAGGGGGAGATGAACCATGAGAGACTATGGACTCTGAGAAACAAACTGAAGGTGTTAGAGGGGAGGGGGGGTGGGGGGATGGGTTAGCCTGGTGATGGGTATTAAGGAGGGCATGTACTGCATGGAACACTGGGTGTTATATGAAAACAATGAAGCGTGGATCACTACATCAAAAACTAATGACTTATGGTGATTAACATAACATAATAAAATTAAATTAAAAAAATTAAAATTAAGTAAAAATTAAAAAGAAAGGATCATCAGGTTCACCAAGGCATAGCAACAATGTTTGCTTCGTACCATACATAAGTCAATGTGATAAGAAGGCAAGCACCATTCAAGCTCATCTTGATAAACTTTTTTTTGTACAAAGAAATAGAACACTTCATTTTTCAATGTTTCAAATCATCATGTATTAAGTAAATGCTAGATTTACAATTTTTTCAATTTCTTTATATGTTTATAACTGATAGTAAGAGTTTTTAATGTTTTAACAAAAACAGGAAACTTTCTCACTAGGCTTTTAACTTTAAACAGTATTCATGCTAATTTAGATTCTGTCACCAAAATTAAGTTAAATGATTTGCATTATTCTGCATATAATGCTGAGTATAAAGCAAAATATATATTAGCGTGCTTGTTAAGATTACACTACATTTAGGGCACCTGGGTGGCTCAGTTGGTTAAGCGACTGCCTTCGGCTCAGGTCATGATCCTGGAGTCCCGGGATCGAGTCCCGCATCGGGCTCCCTGCTCGGCAGGGAGTCTGCTTCTCCCTCTGACCCTCCCCCCTCTCGTGCTCTCTCTATCTCATTCTCTCTCTCAAATAAATAAATAAATAAATAATCTTAAAAAAAAAAAAGATTACACTACATTTAAAAACATCACCAACAAAAACATGCTAGTATTCCCATAATAATTTATTTTAAAAATTGCCCATTACTTTGGTTATGAAACTATAATACTTTTATAGCTACAAAATAAATGGATAACATAGAAAAGACAAGAAGCTAAGATGGAAAACATTCAGAGTGAAAATTATTGCTGCACTTTGGAAAACAGAAAACTTTGTGTGCACAGCATTTGATTTTGTAGTTAGGTGAGAAATCCCCAGGGCTGGTTCTCCTTCGTTCTTGAATCTGCTGTCTTTGTGATCAGTGCTTCTCATTCCTGAACTTCTCAGCCTCTTTCCATCTCTTAGGACTAAACAGAAATTTGATTTCTACTGTGTGGCCCACTCTCTGTTGCTTCTTGATTTTCCTATTCAGTGTGTCCCTTGTGTGGGCATATCATTAAGAAATAGGTCCTATGCCTTCCTTTGACTCCTTTTCCAGTCTGGTTTCTCGTCTACCAATATCAGGATTAGACAATATCTTTTTTTTTTTTTTAAGATTTATTTATTTATTTGAGAGAGAATGAGAGAGAGAGTGAGCATGAGAGGGGAGGGTCAGAGGGAGAAGCAGACTCCCTGCCGAGCAGGGAGCCCGATGCGGGACTCGATCCCGGGACTCCAGGATCATGACCTGAGCCGAAGGCAGTCGCTTAACCAACTGAGCCACCCAGGCGCCCAGGATTAGACAATATCTTAACATTGCTGTATCTGGCCGTGTTCATACTTTCTTTTTAAGGCAGCAGATGTGTTTTTTGAAAAAGTTCTTAAATGGAAGAATGTCAGAGTCAGATGAAGAACCAAGTGGAGGAGACTGGACACCCATCTGATGTGGTTTCAGGAGGGACCCCTGGGGCTTCTGCCAGCAAACCCCAGTGCTCAGAGCACAGTTGCAACGTCCCTGGTTCGACTCACTGATTATTCTTTGCCTACATGTGCAGGTTTTCCTACCATTTTAAGATCCCTTTTAAAGGCCCATGTTTTTCCTCCTTTGAACCTTAATAAAGCACATTCAAAAGTAGTTTTTAAGCAGAGGTTTTACCACACGGAGGCAGAAAGTTTAGTGTCTCTAATTTCCACTTGCATGATCTGGCCAATACAGTGGAGATGACATATTTAGTTTGGGTTTCCCCAAGATCAGTGATGAGATATAAGCAATGCCATCGTATTATAAGGCTATTAGGAATCTGGTGTTTCAAACTAGTTGCATGAATGAAATTTAGGCGATGTACTTGGGGATGATCGACAGAGATGTGTATTTTAAATAGCCATATCTGGCTTTACAGGTGTCAGAAGACTTTCAAATACGCACCAACCATAGTTACTTTCCTATGAGATGCACTGTAGATAGGCTGAGTTTTCTTTAATAAGCTGCTATTCTGTTTTCTAAGATTTTTCTATCCATAGCAAAGTCTCCTAATAGAAGAATTCATAATGAAACCCCACTTACATTACAAGGTGATATAAATGTATCTTTTATATCTTTGTCTTTGAGAAAATATATAATACAAGGACAAAGAGGAGAATTCAGTAATAGTTTGTCCCTTGAGTCTACCAGAAGAAGCAGTTTTGGAACTCCAGGATTAGGAAGGATATTTTTTTTAAAATTTTTGCCTATGATTAAAATAACAAAGTGCACTTCGAATGTTATTGATTACATTGAATATTCTCTTAGACTTTTAAATTTGAAATTTTTTGCTGTGGTCTTTGTTGTTGTTTTTATCTTACTAGCAATGCTATTTTAGACTGTTGGCTCTATTGGTACTCCACTCAGATTTTTCTAAAGCACCAGCTTTGAATTTTATTATATAACAAAATAAATAACCCCCTTCTCCTGCTTCTAACACACTTAGAGCCTGAAGCAATATATATCATATTTAACCACATTTTCTGGGAATAAATAGCTCATGTTGTGAAAGTAGTATAATGATTTGGGAATACTAAACTTTTGGGGAGAAGGAAGTATATTGCAGTGCTGTATTCTCTAGCCTTTTTTTTTTTTTGACCGTATACTTCCCAATACCACTGTTTCTAAGTGCCACTGCAATATATATTTATTTATATATTTATTAATTACATAAATAAATTAGTGTATTACATGTTATAAGGAACATTCAAAAATAGACTTAGGAAACACGTTAAATAATATTTAAGTATAATTTGGTTTTATTTTACTTTTGATGGTATATCAGTATGTTAATTAGAGCACTATTATTAAATATACTTTGTTTTGAAAAAAATTAAACGCATTCTTAAATAGCAATTCAAATTCTGGTTCTATCTTTAGTTTTAATATTGTCTTTCCAGAAAAAAAAAATCTCACAAGATATGTAGATTAAAATGAAAGAAATGTATCATTGCCTAAAAAAAAATTAGTTGTGACAATTTTTCAGTACTATCTACCAGTTATGTCATTATGCAACGTTTTAGTTGAAATTTATATAGTAAATTACCATCTTCCTTCATGACAACCGATTCTTTTTACAAATTATTATGAAGGTTTTATATTTTTAATGTTGGGCCCCCAATTCACCCAAACTCTTTTTAAATAGGATAGAAAACTTTGTTTTCAAGGTTTTTTTTGTACAGCTATGATGACTAGCATTTTTTTGAGCAACAAAACAATGGAAAATCTCCAAACACACACCCTCAAATTTCTTTTAAAAAGTAGTGATTATTTCACTTGTTAACAAAATGTTACTTTTTCCTCAAAAGGAAGTAAAGTTCATGCATTTTTTTTAAAGATTTTATTTATTCACTTGACAGAGAGCGCACAAGCAGGGGGAGCAGCAGACAGAGCAAGAGGGAGAAGCAGACTCCCCACTGAGCAGGGAGCCCCACGCAGGGCTCGATCCCAGGACCCTGGGATCATGACCTGAGCAGAAGGCAGACACTTAACTGACTGAGCCACCCAGGTGCCCCAAGTTCATGCATTTCAAAAATTCTGCTAGGTAGAATACTATTCATAGCAATTTTTCATTATGGGAGAGATCAGTAAATTAAGAACACCTGTCACTTGTAAAGGAACAATGTGTAACATGTCCTTAAATTTGAGAACTCTTAAGTGCTTCGTCTTAGGATAACTTTATCTCTGGCAAACCCCTATTTTTGATAGCTCTCCACTGTTGGCTATATATTAGAATCATTTGGAACATTAAAAAGCAAAGAAAAACCAAAACAAACAAAAACCCAGAAACCAGAAAAACTGTTCCTAGGCTTCATCCCTGAGATTCTGATTTAATTGACATGGGGTGGGACTCAGATGGTGGTGTTTCTCAAAAATATCCCAGGTCATTCCCACAGGCAGTCAGGATTGAGAACCACTGGTAGGTGTAGAAGAACGATTTTCTTGGATACTTTCTATATCATTACAAAGTATGATATATATTAGCTAATACAATCCATAAATTCATTTAAATGGGCACAAGTCAATGGCAGGATGTCCCAGTATTCAGGAAAAGAACAACTTTTGTTGCCATGTCAAATCATCTGTTTGGTAAAATCCTCACTCTTCCCTCTATTTTTTAAAATTAAAATTTAATTTAAAATTTAATTGTTTAAATAAAAAAATGTAAACTTAAAAATTTTTAGTTAAAAAACTTTTGACAAATTTAAAAGCATGAAACATGAAACTTACTGTCTTAGTAATGTTTAAGTGCACAGTTCAGTGGTGTTGACTATATTTACATTGTTGTATAACAGATCTCTAGAACTTTTTCAATTTGCAAAACTGAAACTCTATGTCCATGAAACAACTCCCCACTTGCCCCTTCTCTCAGCCCCTGGCAACTACCATTCTACTTTGTATTAACATGATTTTGACTACTTCGGATATCTTGTATAAGAGGAATCATACAGTATTTGTCCTTTTGTGACCTTCTAGTTCATTACCTTATTATTATCCTCTTGAGCACCTTATTTGTCATGTGGCCACCTCACAGAAGGAGGGATGGGAGAAGAAAGCCATGTTTATATACTAAGTGTAAATATTGGTTGGCGTTAATATTTTTATTCTTTTAAACAAAAATTTATAAGTGAAAGGTCTAAGATTTTCTTTCTCCAGCCCCATGGATGGTCTTGTATGACCCACTGTCAATGCCCTCCACCAGAGACCACTGAGAACATACTTGTAGTTGGACAAGCCAAGTTTATGACTCATTGTAGCAAGGGGGACACATACCTTAGGAACAGAGGTGTATTTCAGGAAGAGGAAGTTAAGAAAGACTTATTACAGGATTTGGGCGATTTTGAAGAGGGCCTAAGGAAGCAGAGAATCCCTCTAGATGGGTCTTGTCAGGAAATGAAGGCAATTCTATCATTGGCGATAGCAATAAATCTTATCTATAGAGAGGGCAGGGGTAAAGCTGTAATTGGTAAAAAAGCAGCAGACATCATATAAGCCAGACATGTTTGGCATTTTGTGAATTTTTCAGGGTGGCCATTTGCTTAGACAAAATTACAAAGTGGCCTTGTTTTGTCTCACTTTACCGTGGGCTCAGAGTGCCCTTGGCTGATGTTGATGCTTTGTGAGCTTGTGTATGTGCGACAGGAGGAATGCATGGTCTAGTTGCTGAGGTCAGTCCAATTTGTGGTGATACTGAGACCGAGCTGTGAGTGTCAGACCAGTTTCTGGACTTCAGGAGTCACTGTTTTCTTCTTCACCACTTTTAGAGATACATAGGTCTGGAATCAGGAACCCCGTGATTGAGCCTCAGGTTCACCACCATCTAGCAGTGTAATCCCAGGACTGACTTACGCTCTGTCGTTTCCATATCCTACCTGGGACCTACAAAGCAACATGGTGAGCATTAAATGAGATAAAGCATCTAGAATGCTGAGCAGATTAATTCTTACAGAGTGGGAACTCACATTAGCAATAAGGTTCTTTTTTAACTTTCTCTCATGGGAAATTCTCTTATTCATCTCAGAAATACTTATTGGGAGACTGCCATGTGCCCGTCATTGTGTTGGGTGAACAAGGCACGGGAAGCCTCTGCCCTCACAGAACCGTAGTCTAATATGGATGTCAGACAAATCAATTAAATAGGCAATTTAAGAGAGGGTGAAACATTCTCTGTGGGGGGGCGGGGGGACTGTGGGAGTCCCTAAAATAGCCTAGCAGGGCCAGGGAGCCATCTGTGGGAGAAAATGATGTTTGAGCTGATATCTAACAGATGGACAAGAGTTATCTGGGGAAGAACGCTACCAGCAGAAGGAGCAGCTTAATACTCAGAGTAGTGAGAGAAAACATGGCACAACCTTTTAGTGGAAAACAAACTAAAAAACAGCAAGAACAGAAAGGAAAAAAAAAAAAACCCTCTCATTTCTTAAGTGCACACCATATAAAACAATTTCTTTTCAAAACTTGCGTACAATTTTATGTACCACTGCCATAGTAATTATCGCTCATTAATTAATTAATGATGATAGAATGCTTTGAAAATACAAGTGCAGCACATTTGCTAACAAATCGATGATTAGCATGATTACTGCTTCAGTATAGCTTGTTTACTCTCTGCACTTGGACTTCCAACTGTCTGCTTGCCTTCATGTACCAAAGACAGCTGCTTCACAATAGGCTTGGCTTAATGGCTATTTTTGGCTTTTCTTTCCCTGGGTTGTGAATGAACCTAGGGATGACTAATAATGGATAGGAAAAAAAAAAAGTGGTTTGAATGACTTCCAAAGTACCTTCCCAATAAATCATTCTGCTATGTTTATTACTCTCCCAGTGTCTGATACACTAAAATCTGGCTACAAGTATGAGGAATCTGTGCTGTGGGGGCATCTGGTGAAGCAAATGTACCAAGGGCTATTTTTGGTTATTTCAAGATATAAATTTCCTTGTTTGGGGTCCCTTAAAGGAACATGACCTCTCATGGATTTCACTTATTACCTCTACTATTTCACATAGTTTTCAGAGAAATAATGACTAAATGGAATTCTAGCACCTTGTACCCTGTCCCCCTAATTAAAAAAACACTTTATTTTATTTATTTATTTTTTTAAGTAATCTCTACCCCCAATGTGGAACTTAAATTCATGACCCCAAGATCAGGAGTTGAACATTTCCCCGACTGAGGCAGCCAGGTGCCCCATAAAAAAAGACTTTAATGTTATCATTGTCCACCATTACAAAAACAAAACAAAACACCAAAAATTAGTTCTAATGATTTTTGATTGTTGGTGAACATCTGAAAGCATTTAGTTCGTAATTAAACACAAAGTGGGGTTTTTGTTTGTTTCTACAATAAATAACCAGGATGAGCAGATATGGGTGGCAGCATCCTATTGATAAAAATCACATTGGCCAGTAGACATAGTCCCATCAAAATGTTGGCTTTAACCTAGTCTGAAGGAAGTTTCTGGTGAAATGCTCTTCTCCATAGTGTATAGAAAGCTCACCTCAGTTGTCTGGCGTGTCAAGTATGCTTGGTTGGTTGCCTAGATAGGCTGACGGGAATTTGACTTAGGGAGGCTGCACTAACAGACCTTGACGTAGAGATGGCTGAGGACATGTATCTTTTGCATGTGTTGAATACATGTGGTTGTCTTTTGGCCTAAAATATGATCCTTCCCATCAAGAGCTTACTTCTGGTAGGGGAGAAAAGACGCATTCACAGATACATTTATATTTATTGGGTAGGTGGTAGCAAGTGCAGTAGGAAATGGCATTAAAGGAAGCAGAGAAGGGAGAGATTACTCTGACCTGGTAATTTTCATGGCGGAGGTGGTTTTTGAAACAGGCCTTAATCAATAGGAATAGTTTCAAGCAGCAGAGATGGGACAGTGGACTGGAAAAGGGACAGCATACCAGCATCTGGCAATGGCAATCTTAAGAGCACAGAGGGAAGATGGCAATCAATATTTAGTCCTGTCTTCTCTGTCTCAGACCTCTCACGGGGAAGGGTGACCCAGTGTCCCAGTTTTGTTAGAATAGTCCCAATTTATACCTTCTGTCCTCTGGTAACAATGGTGGGCTGAATAATGCCCCCCAAAGATGTCTTTATCCCCAGACCCATGAATTTGTTAGTGTGAAAGCTAAAATGAAATGGAGTCACTTATGTCAAGGGTTTTTAAAATGGAGATGGGGGGCCATTAAGGAAATGGGCCTTATGCATGTCCTCACTGGATAAAACCATGAACTTTGAACTGGGCCTGAATGGAAATATTCCAAGGACTCTGCCTGAACACCTTCAAGTCACTACAGTAAGAGACATTGCTTAGTGATAGCCATAGCAACTAATTATATTCAGCTAAGATTAGTTTTCTGCTGCCAACACCAATCAAAATTCTTTGTAAACAGTGCATACAAGTATTTTCTTTTGCCTTTTGAAACCCTTGACTTTTGTTCCCAGGTGGACACAATTTGGGTTGCTGCCCAAACCTGTGCTCCCCAAGTTACAATTCTGAGACCCCCCAAATAAATGGTTTCATTTTATTTCAGTTTTGCCTCTTTTCTCAGTGAACATTATCTTACATGGGAACAGAGACTTTAAAGATGTGATTATTTTAAGGATCTTCAGATGGGGAGACTAACTTGAATTATCTGGATGAGCCCAATGTAATCACAAGAGTGCTTTTGGAAGGGAAGCAGGAGGATCAGAGCTCGTGGCAGGAGGTGTGATGACGAAGCAGGAGGTTGGACTGATGTGAGAGGGGGCCATGAGCCAAGGGATGGGCAGCTTCTGGAAGCTGAGAAAAGTGAGGGAACAGATTCTGCCCTCAGAGCATCTACAAAAAAGCCAGGCTTGCCAATGCCTTGCATTTAGCCCAGTGAGACCAATTTTGGACTTTTTTGGCCTCTGGAACTATAAAATAAACATTTTTGTTTGTTTGTTTTAAGTCATTAAGTTTGTAGCAATTTACTATAGCAGCAATAGGTAACTATGCTGAACCCCTTTACTCCCTCCCATATAACCTTGTCTGGTGATAAATTATATAATATATATGCATGTATTTACTCTATGTATAGGCAAAAGCAGCTTATGAAACCGTGGTCCTGTCAAAAGTAACTTTAGGAAGTAAAATTTAGGTCCATTGCCTCTGATTATCAGAGATTAGACCTTGAAGATCTGTAAGAGGACCATTGCTTGGGCGGGGAGGGGCATGAAGTAAGTTACATGTATACATACATAAGGGGGATTACCAGCTAGCCAGATTAAATGGGGTGAGGACCCAGAGGATGTAAATGGGGAGATGGAGTGGTGCACTGAATCCTTTACTTCAACAACCTTGCATGCTCAGATTTCTCTGGGATCTTAATCAAAGGCTTACTTTGGCTTCAGTCACGTTGTATTCTTTTGCTGGACTCTGACATAGACAAGAAATAGAAATTGTGGTGAAAACGCTTTCAGACCATATTTCCAGAAGAGTTGGGAGTATTTATTTGCCTTTTAGATTTGTGTAAACTCTTAAGTTCATTTGCCCAGCAGCATCTCAGTTCATTTTCCAGAAATATATGGGAAGGATATTTTCTTCTAAATAAGTACCTCTATTATATCTATAATCTATTTTAAAATAAACACTGTAACTTCTAATACCATGATTTCTTCAATCAATATGTCTCTTGAAATATTTTAGTCAGAAAAAAAAACCTCCTGCAGCCAATTTCTGTAACTTCTATCTTGCTTGAGGGATTAAATCTCTAGTCAATTGTTTTTTATTTATAAAATGTTTTGATTCTTCAAGGATTTCCACAAATTTCTGAGGCATTCTTTGTAGGAGAATTAATTTAAGATGGCAACTCATTCATATATGTACTGTAATGGTGTCTTGGCCCAGTTTATGATATAATAGAGAAATTCACTTCAGCAGTAAAATAATTCTATCTTTGTAACGCTATAAAAGCCATCTATTTCTGTCTCATTATTTCTTGGGAACTAGATTTGTTCAAATGCCTATATAAATGAATGATTAAATTATATACTAATTTTAGTTTGCAGAAAGATATTAAAAGATTTATTTTTACATTTCAACCCCTTATATAAGTCCTAGGAAAATTGTCATTTGAACTTATAAACTATTTTTATCCTTCATGTTGACAGAATATTACTTTATACTATAATTATTCTACTAAAAAGGCTATATGGTTATTTAACTTTCTATAACAGAGTATATATGGTCCTGATCTTGTTTTCATAGTTTTATTCTGTTCTAAATTTGAAAAATTGTTTATTAATTAGAGAAAGTATAGGAAAAAGTCAATAGAAGAATCAAAGACAGCCATATAGAAGCAAAATAAAAATTAGGTTATGAAACAGCAATGACCACAAATTAAAGTAGAATGACAATAATTCATAAGCAAGCTTTTAGATAAAGTAAATAATTAAAAAATTATAATTTAAAAAAGAAAAATGTCAAACACAGATTAGTGTACTATTTTTATTAAAAAGCTTTCCTTATAAATATGCAAATGTTCAGAAATAAAGATATTAGATCTAAGAATCTGTGCAAATAACAGGGCAAAATAATGCTAGGTGATAGTTGAAAAGCAGCAAGTCAAATCTAGGAAAAAGTTGATGATTAAAAATAAATGTATGGGGGTGCCTGGCTGTCTCAGTCGGTGGAGCATTTGACTGTTGATCTTAGGGTTATAAATTCTAGCCCCACATTGGGTGTAGAGATTACTTAAAAGTAAAATCTTAAAAAAAAAACAAAAACAAAAACCCACAAATGTATGTACATGAAGACTACTAAAGCATATGAAAATACAATGACAGAAAATTCAGTTTGAGTAGTACAACCTCACATATCTAGTAATTAGTAGACTGACAGTCAGTTCTACTTCCTGGGTAAACAAGAACTCAGTCCTACATATAGGTAGGACCATCCTCTTACTTGAAACCGTATTAAGTAATTTGTTAAGATGAACAGACTTTCATCAAAAGAAACAAAGAACAACAATTAAATGGGAAACAACCTAGTGTGTCCTAATCCATGTTTTCAGCAATATTCTGAGATCTCTTCCAAGGCTAAGGTTTCACGATTGCCAAATAGGATAGTCCATCACAGAAGAAGAGATCCAGTCAAATGCTTCCCAGTGGACACATGCTTCTTGATGAAGACAAATGGTCTAGTCTGAATATAGAGCTGAATTACTTTAGAATCTTAAATACTTCACATAACTGAGGTCACTTATTAGTCTCCATTTATAGATTTGGTAAAACATCAAGCTGGATCTTTTGGGTAGTAGGCATATTTCTAAAGCTTGTGGGCTGTATTTGTAACATACCAGAGACAAGAATTTAGGACAGTCAGAGCCACTCAATAGCCTAGGCAAAGAAATAAATGGGGATGACTCAAAGGTCACATAGATATTGCACAAAAATCTCTGTGGGTGTATGCGAAAGAAAGCTATAAACTGTAAAGTCATGTGAACCAAGTGTTTTATATTTCAAATATATATATGTAGGTAAAATTGTAATTATGAAGAGTAATTACATTTATGACACAACTGGACTTATGAATGCAAATCTAGGTATACTTTAATAAATTATCTTAAACTCTGTCTCACAGTTTGTATCAGTATTAGTGAGTGATAGATTACTAATAGAGTCATCTAAATTAAATTTCAATTGACTAGTGCTAGAAAATTATCAATTAAGTAAGTACTTCCTTAAATATCCACAAGAAGATTCAAAGGAAGGAAAAAAAAACCATGAATATAAAAAATATAGGCAAGTTTTGAACCATCAAATATCCTTTAATGAACATCATTTGCAACACTTTGGATGTAATCAATATGGAAAATCTTTTGTGTGAACGCAGATAGATACACACACTCCCCTCTAGAGGCTACCAGATGGTGAAGGTTGATTCATCATTTACTGGAGAAGAAACTTGTCAGATTTTATACCTGGAAGGAATCTTTAAAAATATTTATGCTAAACTCTTCATCATACAATTGGAACCTGGGCCTCCAAAGTAACTTGACATGCTTAGATCTAGAAAACTACTAGATGGCAGAAAATGTCATGTCACAGGTAAACAATGCTAATCCCAGAATGTTCTTTTTTTTTTTTTTTTTAAGATTTTATTTATTTATTTGTCAGAAAGAGAGAGCGCACAAACGGGGGAGCGGCGGCAGAGGGAGAAGCAGGCTCCCCACTGAGCAAAGAGCCCAATGTGAGACTCGATCCCAGGACCATGGGATCATGACCTGAGCCCAAGACAGACACTTAACTGACTGAGCCACCCAGGCATCCCCCACAATGTTCCTTTAATTAACATTTATTGAGTATTCAGAGGGTATCTGACACTACTATCTACATGTTAAGATTTAGAGAGGTTTTATGGAACTATGTGATGAGAATTACTCTGCGCATCCAGAACCTCAGTTTCTGTCCTGGCTTTAATACCTCCTGGCAAGATGTCTTTTATAATATTACTTACAGCTTCAGTGTTCACATCTGTAAAGTAAATGATACCAGTACAAAAGTGAGATAATGTATGATCAAGTTTTATCAAGTATGAAACACATGTGAGATCTCATCATCATCTTCTGAATCTCTTTGGCCCTATTTAAACTAATATTGATTAGGTTCAATAGAATTTTTGGTTTTATCAGAACTACGGGGGCAGAGGAAATGAACGAGCTCATTTCTCCTTAGGCTGGAGAATAAGCAAGAGAATATACTCTAAACCTTTAGGGAAAAGCCTTCAGGGGTTCCAATATGAGAGAAGATATGCCCCTTGTATTCTGGTGGCCAAGTTAGTTTTCACAGGCAATAAGTGGAATGTGTACATTGTCATTTTCTCTTGTACCTGAAGTATCTTTCTTCCCAGAAGGTTTTCCAGAGTTCTTCTGCACTAGTGATTTTTCTCCCTTCTCTCCAAATAGCCACTTTCCCCTTACTACTTGACAGTTGCTTGACTATCCTAGGTCTTGCCCTTGTTCCATTGCAGTAATCCTTGCTCTCCTCAAGTTTGTTCTCTCAGTAGCTGAGATTCCCTGATCCTCACCTGTAGGTTCAGCCCCACCCAGGGCTCTGAGATTAACAAATCAAAGCTGTTTTTAGACAAAAGAACTTGACCAAGGATCTATTCCATCTTGTTATTTGTATTTGTGCCTGAGTTTTGGCAGCTGGGCTCTTCTTTATTGGAGTCCAAGCTGCCAGGCCATTCCCAGGTTCTAGTCTTTGAGAAGTTGGATTTGCAACAATGGAAGCAGGTTTCTTTCCATAAGAATATTCTCCAAAATTATGAAGTGTCAATATATTTTTTAAAGATTTTATTTATTTTAGAGAGAGAGAGAGAGAGACAGAGAGTGAGAGTTGGGGGAAGGGAAGTGGGAGAGAATCTTCAAGCAGACTCCCTGGTGAGCATGGAGACTGACAAGGGGCACGATCCCATGACCCCTGAGATCATGACCTGAGCCGAAATTAAGTGTCAGATGCTTAACCAACTGAGCCACCCAGGCACCCCAAAAATGTCCATATTTTTTAAAGGTATTACTAAGATGAAAATATGTTGAGGGAATGGTGGAAAACCAAAATATTAGGAATGTGGCAGAGAATCAAATGGTGGCTCCTTTTTAGACACTTATTCTTCCACCAAACATGAGCCCTATGCACCATATTGGAACTTTAGTTCTGAATCTCAGTTCCATGACTGTATTACTTCTGGATCTCTTTGATGTCAACTGCTTTCCTACTTTGATCTCTAAGTTGTGGAGGCTTAATGGTTGACAAGTCCTGATTACATCTACATTACAGAAAAATACAGATTACATGCTGTATTTTTCTGTCACCCATTGCTTATCTAAAGTACCACATACTGTATTGGAAAGATACACTGTTTTGTCATCTCTACTGTCCTCACTTACAATGTTATCTGCCTGGGCTTGATTTAAGCCCTTCTAATCTCAAAGGATCACCCAACGCTAACACTGCTGTCTTTGAAAGGTAATAGTGGTAGTAAAGAAGTGGTTGGAAGAGTGCTGGACACAACTGGACTGAAAGTCTTTTTTTTATGATTTAAACAATTGTCTGGAAATCGGCACTGAGATAAAACATGCAAGGTATCAGGCTAGCAAAATAATAAACCACCATCTTAGTTCTTTGCTGATTCTCTATGAAGGGTCTAGCTAAATTCAATAATTCACCCCCCCTCCATCTCTCTCCAACATTTGTAAATCAGTAAACTCACTCTTTGCTAAAATTGATATTAATAATAAATGCTGGATTTTTTAGTTTGGGTTCCCCAGAAAAAAGACACTGAGGTGGAGATTTGTGTTCAGGAGTTTATTGGGACATGCTCTCCAGAACAACTCCTGTGAAGAAAACAGAGAAGCAGTGTAGGGGCAACAAAGGCTTCAGCTATTATCACAGGAAGCACCAGAGCTGGGGTAGTCCTTTAGAGTTGTTTGGAGCAAAGAGGCAAAGCCTTCAAACACCCACACTGATTAGTCACTGGATGTGGACTGGCCCCCAGGAGGGGACGTAGACTCCACAGGGTCATCTCCCTTTCCCTGAGGGCAATTGCTAGAGAGACCCTAGCTGTGAGCCTTCTGCAATCAATCTCCCTCGAAGCTGACAAAATGTGTGCCTGAGTTGTGAAGGGTGGATCTGGGTGGCTCCCCACAGTGTGTACACACACCCACATGCACAGATTTATACATATTTACACATACACAATACACATATACACACATACACACATACATACGTATACCCTTGCAGCTTATCATAGTACCTTGACTTCACCCAACAACTACCTTGATCTTTATTTAAATACAGAATTCCTCAAGAGAGAAGTTAGTTACATTTCAAAAAGAAGTCCTGGAAGTCCCAAGTTCAAATGGGATTATTTTATACTCAGTATCAAAAAGTCATTTTAGAGTCTTTAAAAATAGCATCCTCCCTACCTCCATATTCTCACCACTAACCCTACAGCCTCACCAGAAAGCTTTTATGATAAATTATTTGAAATGTTTCTAAAGGCCTTTCTTTCACAGAGAGAACAATACCTTCATGTACAAAAATCTATATCTCAGCTAATGGCTAAGGATTACACTGACTAAGGCATAATGAGGTCACCATGTTAGGTTAATATTAAGGATATTTCTCTTTAGCCTTTTGGGCCCAAGTGTCAGAGTGGTTATTCCTCTGTGTTAAAAATCCTATATCTTTTTTCATTTATAATAAAAAATTCCATTAAAATAGCACCCTGACCATAATCTCTAGCCTTGGACTCAATTGTTAAATCCATTTTTACTCCTAGCTGACACTGTCAAAAAACTTAAAAAAAAACACCAAAGATTTTTTATGATACCAAACTAATAGTAATGCCTTTTTTGTTATTGTAATAAATTTTGTTACTGAATTAGTTGGATTGTCTTATTTTAGTATGAATTTACTTATCTTAGTATGAAAAGACATTAACATGATATGTCTTCTATTACAACAAATTACCTTACTGCAGTCACTATGGAATGAATGTTTTTGGGACAAACTATGAAATACAATAATGTGTGAACTGATTACATTGTGAATCAAATCGGTTATTGAGGGCTGGTGTTTTCTTTCTTTTTTTTTAAAGATTTATTTATTTGAGAGAGAGAGAGAGAGGATGTGTGTGCATGTGCGTGCATGCCCATGAGTAGGGGGAGGGGCAGAGGGAGAGGGAGAGAGAATCCCAAGCGGACTCCGCACTGAGTGCAGAGCCAGTTCTGGGGCTTGATCTCATGACCCTGAGATCATGACTTGAGTGGAAACCAGAGTCGGTTGCATAACCAACTAAGCCACCCAGGCACCCCAAGGGCTGGTGTTTTTCTTCACAGATGTTGATATGTATGTATGTATGTATGTATATATGTAACTTGTCAGGTCAGGGTGAGGATCAGATTCTCCAATATTTTTCCAAGGTGTCCAACCCACTCTGGGCCAAAAACCTTGAGTTCTCCTTTGTGACTTCTTGTGACTTCATTCTTAAAATTTACATTATCATCATTATCAAGGACTAATTTTTATATTTGGCATAGTGATGGGCATTAAAGAAAATGACAAGATAAAAAGTTAGCAAGCTGAAAATGGGTTTGTAAATGAAGAGGGTGAACCAACTGTAGCAGATAACAGTTATTGAGGGCTTAATATCTGGCAGGCAGTGTCCCAAGAGTTTTAATATTTTTGTAATAGTAGGAGGCAGGGATTATTTCTAAATGTTTCAGATGAGGAAATCAAGGGCCAAAGAAGATATGCCCAAAGTCACATAGCTAGTGACTTGGTGATTTTAGCCCAGGCAACCTGGCTCCAGAGTAAATATTTTTAGCTATTAAACTACAATTGCTTCTAATTAAGAGAATTATATTAGGAAGATTATATCCCCCTCTCATTTCTGTACTTTTGGATATTTTCACTGTGATATAAATTATTATTTCTGATTTTTTTTCTTGAAATAGAAAGGAGTGCTATGGAAAAAGGAACACTGGCCAAATACCTCTGATTAAAGTAGGAAAGCAAGATTTTAAAGATATGTAGATAGTGATATAGAAGTCGCTGGATCACTCCCCAGTCTCTCATAGGTAGAAGTTTAGCACTTTGGGGCATGAGGTCAGAGCTAGAGACAGTGGTGTTAGGTGTCACTTGCGTTTTTTTTACTTGTGGGCCTGGGGCCTGACTAATGGTTCTACCGGAAACTGAGGTTGGGAAAAATGTACAGTGAACTAACCAATGGCCACATTGTTGGAACTAATGATATGAAACTGGTCAGTACTAACTGATAAAACATTTACATCTATAACCTGACTCTTGACTATCTTACAAATCTCTTGTATTCTAAATGTTATCCTGAAGCTCAGAAAGAGTCAATGTCCAGTCCACTGTAACACATTTGTGCTTTGGGTAGAAGAGGGATTTAGGCCCTGGAAAAGTTGACCTCTGTAACAATATAATACTTACCTTCCATGTCTATTTCTCTCGACTGCTTCTTCAGAAGGAAGAGAAGGTCCTGTTTTAAATTTCTATTGGCCATTAATGCCTTATCTTTTTAGACAATAGTATTCTTAGTACACTATGTCCAAAAGTCATCCTTTTAACACCATCCAGCTTTCTTGGTCTGTTTGGGCCACGATAACAAAATACTGCAGACTGGGTGGCTTATAAATAGCAGAAATGTATTGCTTATAGTTCTGGAGGCTGGAAGTCCAAGATCAGGGTGCCAGCATGGTTGGGTGAGGGCCCTCTTCCCTGTCACAGACTTCTTATTGTATCTTCATGTGATGAGAGGGCTAGGGAGCTCCGTGTGATTTATGAGCACTCCATCTGCATGGCCTAAGCACCTTCCAAAGGCCCCACCTTCTTCCAGCATGTGAATTTTGGGGGGAACAAACATTCAGACTCTAGCACTAGGTTTTTTTTTCCCTTGGTGTCAGCCTAGTATTTTGCATAGTAAAATATGTTTTCTCACTGATAGAACATTTTCCTTCTCTTCCTTCTCCTTTGACATCCCCTTCCACTCTCGACTGAAGCAACTTGTCTCTTTGGGCTCATTGCTCCATTAGAAGGATGTGACAAAGTGGGACAGATAAACTCAAGGTGTCTTCCTGACATGGGTCTGAAAACACCATGGAACCCTGAGGACACCTCACAAGTAGAAGCAAGCCTTTCTTCCTATGACTCCCCAACAGTGAGCCATCCCCTAAACCTGTACTGAAGATGGAGAGAGACTGAGGAAATGAACAGAGAGGGTATGGGGATGAGAAGAAGGTAACTGGTCCTGAAGGGGCTAATCCAGCTGGGAATGGGGGCTGTTTCAGAGCAAGACAATGTAAGAGGTATTGTCAGGTGTCCAAGGGCTTTGTGAAAGTGCAGTCTGTCTCCTCATCATCCAGGGACTCTGCTAGTTGCCTTTCCCATTGGATCCTAATGAGAATGTCCTTTGGTGCAGGCCAGGATATTGCCCGGTGACTGTCCAGCAGAAGTGTTATTGCTTATTGTTGTGCAAGCCTTTGTTCAAAGCCAACCTCTGTCCAACTACACAGTGTCAGTAAGTCCCTTGTTCCCCCAGTTTTCAGCATCTATAGAAGAAAAGTGGGTCCTTGAAGACTTAGTTCAGCTTAGGGGAATAAGAAGCCTGGATGGAACTAGCTCAAGGCCCCCAGCATCCCATAAGTGGGAACAATGTAAAACCTATACTCCTATTTGCTTTTTTTAAAAAAATCAAAGTAGATATCTTCTTTGATGATTCCATTTTTTTCCCTTTTTTTTTTCTCTATCCCCTTACTTCTCTGGATGTTTCTTTTCCGTCTTTATTTGCTCCCTTTTCTCTGCACATTGTTTAAATGTTGGTGTTCCTTAGATCTTTTTTTCATTCCTCTTCTCTTCTTCTTTAACACAATTTTTGGGGGGTGAACTCATCCACTCTCATGACATTAGATACCTTTATTATTACAAAGATTGTCAAATCTGTTCCATTAACCTAGACTTCTTTCTAAGCTCCAGATCCACATATCAAGTTGCCCAAGGTAAAAATCTCTTTGAGGTACCACAGATACTTCAAACTCAGAATACCTATGACTGAGCTCATGGTATTTCCCCACTCCATTTTCTCTTCCTGTGTCTCAGAGAAGGTCACCACCATGCTCTTAATTCAAGTTAGAAATTGGGCAGTCATCCTTGTGGCTTCTCCCCCATCTTCAATATCCAGTTGACCTTCTAATTCAGCTCCTTCTGCATTTATAGAATTCTGATCCTCACATTTTCTTGTATGGATCACTGCCGTAAACTTTGTACAGGACTTCTGCCTCCAACCTCCAAAATTCTCAAAAATGTGAATGTGTTTATGCTACTCTCCACATAGCCTTTGGGATAAAATCTGAAATCTTAGCAAGTCCTACAAGGACCACTCTGAAGTCAGAGGTTAGGGTGGTCTTGCTGAGGCCAAAGTTTGATAGACAAGGAGAAGAGATTTGATTAGCACTGAGCTAGCCTAGGAGCTAAGGATTTTGGCCTTTGTTTGGAGCTCAATTTGTTATGTGGTATATGAGAGCAGATTGCTGACTTCCTTCAGGGTAAGTTTGTTTCTGCAGCTTCCTTGGGCACCTTTGGAAGTCTCAGAAACAGCATTACTACAATAATTTTGTGTAAAAGGGACTATTTTCAAAGTATTAATATGCTTTAATCTTTTGCAATTCAGTGTTCTTGGAAATATCCCTTTGCTTCAAGGGATGCTTATTGTGTGGATTACATGTATTATATCAAAAGTGCAAAGAAAAAGGGTTACTTTCAGCTTCTAAAATTCAAAATAAGACTTTAAGCAAGACAATATATTAGAAGATCAGGTTTTGTAGAAAAGGATTATAAAAATTCCTTCAAAATATAAAAAACTGGGGAGCGGGTGCCTCAGTCCGTTAAGCGTCTGCCTTCAGTTCAGGTCATGATCCCAGGATCCTGGGATGGAGCCTCAGGGGCAGGCTCCCGGCTCAGCGGCTCAGCGAGGAGTTGCTTCTCCCTCTCCCTCAGACTTTCCCCTATCTCCGTCTGCCCCTCCCCCCACTCGTGCTCACACTTGCGTGCACTCTCAAATAAAAAATAAATAAAATCTTAAAAAATAAAGGAATATAAAAAAAACTTAGTCTAGGGAAATCAGAATTTAGTGTTTTTTCCATGGTGTAAAAAAGATTTCCCTTTGCCTATGATCTATACCATGAAGCTTGCTCCCCCAGAGTTTTCTTTTCTTCATAGACACACATCTAGGTTACAGTTCTCAGCCTCCCTGGCATTTCGGAATAACTGTGTTAATGAGTTCTGGCCAATGGACACAAGTGGAAATGATTTGTGTCATTGCCACACCCTTATATGTAGGATCCCTTCAGGGCCAGGAGAAGATCAGAACTACATGATGGCAGAAATTTTTTCTCTGTATGACCACATAGGAAGGCATCTAACCAGGAACACATGCAAAGAACTTCGAGAATATGGGTGAAATACAAACTTTTGATGTGTTAAGCCATAATATTACAAGGTATATATTTTTTATAACAGCTAGTGTTCTCCTAACTACTATGAAGATATTACATGAGCCACACATGTCCCCATTCTGTATTCTAGATATCACTTCAGAGGATGCAAAAAGCCCTTACCAGGTCCAAGAGATTGTGAAAAGGGGAAAGGGAGGGAGGTTGGAGAAGCAGAGTGAGACTGGCAGGCGTGAGTTCCCATCATTCCTCTCCAGGCTTTGGCTTGGACAATAGAGGTGTGCAGTGTGTTAGAGAAATCCAAGAAACATCAACAGCCTAGGGGCTTTTGCTTTTCCTCACCTGGGGAACTCAGGAAGGAGATGCTTCACAGGCAGTCCCACATCAAGCTGGGATTGACGACATCAAAATACACCCCAAAGTTCAGCAAAGTTGAGGGGGGTTGAAGCCGCCAGCATCTAACTCTCCCAAGTCACTCTCAGTTCCCCAGTTGTGGCTGGAATCTAGATATTTTCTCATCCCCTTGAAGGGAAACCCCGAATTCCCTGGGACACTGGCTGGAGAGCTTGCCAGAGTGTAGGAGTGTCGCTATGAGGGAGGGGGTGAAGTGGCTTGAGACAAAGGCTGCAGGGGATGCAGAGCCAGACCTGCGTGTATGTGGGTGAGTGGTCTGTAACACTAGAGTGGGCAGTGCTGGAACTGAGTCAGCCCGGGACCCTTCCCACCATACAGGTCGGCCCAGGAGCTCCGTCAGTGTCCCGACATCAGCTTCAGGTGTCAGGAGGGCACGTGCTCAAGTGGTGGATGAAGGATCTTGCTGTGGAGATGGAGACTAAGAATAGAACAAGGGTCAGGACCTTTCTGCCCCTGCTGTCTGGAGATTACACAAGCCACACACCTTCCCATATTCTGTATTCTAGATGTCACTTTAGGGATGAGAAGGGGAAAGGGCAGAAATCTTCAAGACATAACACGAAGTTATCCAAAGGAGATTTTTAAACCAGTTGGAGAGGGAAATGAAATCCTGGTAGATTGGACACTTAAAATATATGGAGATGGTGTAAGCCAGAAAAATCAAAATATTGTAAATGAACAATTTTAAAATGCTGCCACTATTTAGCAATTGGCAATTCAAAAAGAAGACTAAGTACATTTAGAGATTAAAGGAACAATGTATTATTTGCATATCTGAGTATCCCTCAGGTATGATGGTGAGTCATCTGCCTTCTGGTTTTTGTTTTATGCTTTGGGTTTTTGTTTGTTTTTTTTTTTAAATAGAGTCATCTCTTCTACCAAAGCAAAGACCTCTTTCTATTTTCTTTTCCTCTTTTTCCATTCTCACTTCTCACCTCAAGTCATCTTTGCTCAGCCTTACCCACACCCTATATCTCCTGATGTGAAGGAAAAGTTTTTATATTGTATGCAAGGGGCCCACACTGGGCTTTGTTCCAGGCTCCAGTTTGCCATATATATATATATATATATATATTTTTTTTTTTTTTTTCCTTTCCTTTTACCTTTTCTGAAGATAAGAAAACTCTTACTGTCAAAATGTCTTATAAGTTTCTGGGTAGAGGAGAGAGTTGTAGAATTGTGACAGTTGTCATTTCTTGAGCTTGTATGAACTAAGCCATGCATGATGATACCTTTTCATTCTATTGTTTATCCAGTTCAGCTTTTTTTTTTGCATTGATAACAAGCAGTTGAATTTAAACTTAAATTTAGATCCCTCATTCTTTGCTTAGGATGTCTGCAAAAAGAAATCTTTATGATGCAGCACTGAAGTGAAAGTAAATTCTGTATAGAGAAGATTGCCTATCATCCATTAAGTGATGGAATCAGAGTGCCAAACTTGCCAAATCTCTTGCAACAGATCACAGGCTTTGCAAAGCAGGAAGTAGTGTGGTGAATTTGTTTTCACATTTGATTTGGTTATGAAATATTGACCTGTTAAAAGTTTCTGACTGGTGCGCCTGGGTGGCTCAGTCGGTTAAGCAACTGCCTTCCACTCAGGTCATGATCCTGGGGTCCTGGGATCGAGCTCCACATCAGGCTTCTTGCTCAGCAGGGAGCCTGCTTCTCCCTCTCCCTCTACCTGTTACTCCACCTGCTTGTGCTCTCTCTCTGTCAAATAAATAAATAAAAAATCTTTAAAAAAAAATTTCTGACTAACTTCTAAGAGAAGCTATTTGACTTCTAACACTATGAAATTTAATAATAGAAAAAAACAAAACTCTGAGTCTAACCAAATAGGAAATGCAGAGGAGGAACTCTTAATATAATTTGATATGGCTTGAAATTTACTGTCAATCTTAAAAAAAGTCAAGACCACAGGCACCGGTGAAAGGCTAAATATAGCCAACCACCAAATGACAGAAAGTGATTTAGAAGGCTAACTAGACCCTCTAGACTTTAATAGGGAAATATTGTCAAGAAGATTTAGATGCAAATTCTGATTTAGGTATTGAAAAGAGGGAGTTTAGATTGATAAATGAATGATATTTTTAGTTGGTTTTAAAAGAAATGAATACATTTAGTGTAGGGTTTCCATTTTTCCCTTCAAAGCTCTTATAAAGTAGATGGTGTGTCTTAGAATCAGGGGCCTCTTGGGCTTAAAAAAAAAATGTGGAATAATAGTGTTCCCGCTACTTCACGAAATTGTCTCTGCATTCCAGTGGCTCTCTAATCACTCCCCACCTGTCATGGTACATTCCAGCTACCCCAGCCAGTTTCCAGGTCTGTAAATTACAGTGCTTTCTCAATTGTTCACACCTTTTGTGCATTCTCTGTTTGGCTTGTTTTGTCCTTCACCCTGCCCTCAAGTGCAGTTTCCCTCACACACTGTTGCTTCTACTTGAAGACTCAGTTCAGACATCACTGCTCTAGAAAATCTTCCTGACTATGTACCATTTCCATACTGCATCCTGTGCTTATCTCTGGCACTGCATTTATAGTGCAATCTTATATTTTTACTTGTATCAATTCAACAACATACAAACAAAAGCAAACATATTTTTCATGCAGCATGGCCCCTAAATGGAAGCCAAATTCTTCATCTGGTGCTTAACTGAAGAATCTATGATCTGTTTCCATACTGGGGGTGTGTGATCACACTGTGTGTGATAGATTCACTGAGCTATTACAGCTTGTTGTATAGAGTTGCAGGGCTCAGTTTTCAAAAAAAACCCAGAATTCATTCTAGATATTTTAAGCAGGATGAACTATAATTCAAGGAATCAGGCCCATACATATTCATTAGAGTGCTAGAGACTTATGGCTGAATCTTTCAGAAAAAGTTCCAGAATAGTACTGCTACCTGGCCTGCCAGGAATGCTGTTGCCTCTTTCAGAGCAGGGAAGTGGAGTTAGGAGTCCACTACCAACCTTTTGAATTCAAGAACAGACTGGCATAGCTGCCATTTGAGGCCCAGAAACCACACTATCCCCACTGCACCCACCTCTGGACCACTTCCGAGCTTGAGATGGACTCTGGAACGCTGCTGGGGGAAAACCCAGTTTCCAGGACTGTGCCTCTGAACAGTAAGCAGCAGGAAGATGGGCTCTTGTGGATTTGGTATCATGTAAAGGCCTAAATGATTGAGCCACTCTGCAGCTGGAAACCTGACAGCCAGGGATTCTGGGCTCTCCAACTGGTGCAGGTCAGGAGGGCACTCTGCAAAGCGAATTGGATGCAGAATGCTAATTTCCTATATCCACCATAACCATGTGTACTATGCATTTCAAGCAAGGTTGGGACCTTTCTTGGGTAATTTTGTTCATGCACTAAAGCCTACATCTCACATAACTGCAAATACACCCTATATTCTAAACAGTGGCCTCTTTGTCTTTTAGTAGACTTTCAGCTCTTAACAAACTGTGCTCTACTCATTTTTGGAATGCGGTATCTAGTACTTTGTCTTGTCCAATGAAGGCATGAATGAATGTATGAATCAATAAGCCAGTGAATGATGGAAATGTGTCCTTTTGTACTTTTTTTCAATTGAGAGATCCCTTTGATTCAGTGGTTCTCCATCAGGGGCAATCTTGCCTCTCCTGGAGACATTTGGCAATGTCTAGGGAGATTTTTCAAGTGCAACTGTTGGGGGTGGGGAGTACTATTAGCATCCATTGGGTAGACACTAGGGATGCTGCTGAATATCCTACAATGCCCAGGACAGCCCCCTGCAACAAAGAATTATCCAGTGCAAAATGTCAGTAGTGCCAAGGGTGAGAAATCTGCCTCAATTACTTCTTTCCATCTCTTCTGTCTGCCACAGTATTCTTATGTCAACAGATCAGAACCCTTGAGGACTTGGACTTCCTCAGAATCCAAATCCTCAACAGTCTCTTTCTTCTTTGGTAGAGGTTTCCTCCTGTTGTCTCTCATTCCATGTTAATTATTCTATTCCCACACATATTAATCGATGGACCTCAGGGACACAGGCTGGCCATCAAGTCCTTGTATTAGCATGTTGCTAGAGGAAATTTTTGGAGTGTCACTCTTCAGTTTCTTTTCTTACTTAATCTTACAGCTCTAGGTTTGGAATTAAAATTTCATTACACTTAGAAAATGTCTCAAGAAAGTGAGATGCCATGCTAATATATTTTGAAATTTGATGGGCAATATACCAATTTTACTGAATTAGTTGATTTTTTGCTTTTTTAAGACTCTTTTTTAAAAATGCATGACAATTGTCTGAATCCTATCCCTAAAATAAGCTTCCTAGAAAAATCCAGAATTTCTTTTAGTTGGCAGAAATATATCCCTTTTCATAATTACAGACTTCTGGGTGTATAAGTATGTCACAATTAAATAATTATCATTATTAAATAATTGTCATAATTAAAACATAAGTATTTAGTTATAATTAAAATCATTTATATCTGTGACTAGAATAGGAAATCAATATAGGTCTTAAAGCCAGAACTATATAAAACTCAGTTTATGCATCCAACAAATCTTATTGAGCACCCACTATCCCCTCCGCTTGACATTGAGAAAATATCAGTGAACAAATTGTACCCAGTCTCTACCCTCATGGGGCTTACCTTACTTGGTTAGTGTCTCCTGGGTAGCTAACCACACTAGTAGGATTTAATTACAAGTCTTATTTTTTTTTCTTTCATCCAATAGCTTTCTCCGTATCTCTAAAAATGTATGTTTACTGATGTTTTTGATTTACCAAGTTTGATTTGTTAAGATAGAGGAACTCTTGCCTTTTTTAAATTAAGTTTTTAATTTTAATTCCAGTAGAGTTTCCATACAGTGTTATACTAATTTCAGGTGTACAATATAGTGATTCAACAATTCTATACATTACTCAGTGCTCATTAGTAAATGTGCTCTTTATACAAGTCTTACTTTTGAAAATCACAAGTTGGTATGAAGGTAAATAGGGAATCTGACACTATTTCTCAATCAGGAAAGAGTTCCTTTAGAAAATAGTAATTAAGCTCATACCTGAAAGAGTAATAGCTAGCTGTGCCTAGTTTGGAAGAAACAGCATTTCTGGCAGAGGCATATATAATGTTTTGAGGGAAAAGAGAGCTTGTTTGTTCAGAAAATACAAAGAAGGATTTTGGATTTGAGACTCAGTACTGGGATGCCATGAAATGATCTTAGTAGAGGAATGATTTGATCAGAATTACATTTTAAATGATTACTGTCATTGCCATATGAAAATTGAGGTCGGGGCAAGGAAAAATGGGGTAGAAGAAAAGAAGAAACTAGTTAGAGGTTAATTTGAGTAGCCCAGGTGAGAGACGATGGTGACTTAAATTGGAAAACAGATGGATTATGAGGCAGAGTCAACTGGATTTGTGACTGATTTTGGGGGGTGGTAGTGGCGGAGAATCATTGAAGAAGAAGGATGTGTTAAAGATGGCTCATGGGCTCTGGAGCATCTGGGAGGATGTGGGTACCATTCACCATTATAGGGAACGCTAGAGGAGAAACGTTGTTTTGGGCAAGGGGGTTATAGATAATAAGTCTATCTTGGGACATGTTGTATTTGAAATTCTTATAATATGTTCAAGTGTCCTGCATGGAGATCTTCTAAACATTTTACGTATGAGTCTGTAACTCAGAAGAGCAGTCTGGACTGCAGATGTGATTTCGAAACCACTGCTTACAGATGGTGTTTGAAGATAAAGGAGTAGATGAGAGCACATCGGCAGAAAATTGAAGAGGGCCCAAGGCTGAGCCCTGAGGAAGGTCTGCACAAAAACCTCGGGTAGAGGAGGAAAATTCAGCACTGCCACCTGACAATGGTCAGAAGAAAAATGAGCCAAGTGTAGGGACGTGGAAGGATGGAAGGCAAGGAAAGAGTTGCTTGAGGGAGCAGTAGAAACCTGTGCACAAAGGAAGCAGGGGCTTCAAATAGGATCGATGTGAACATTTTCATTGACTTGGCAACAGGCAGGTCAGTGGTGACTTAATGCTAGAATTTAAGTGATAACAACAGAAGGCAGATTGAGAAGCCAATAGGAGGAGGATGTAGAAATTGAAGCTGTAGCTATGTATTTTGTAACTGGGAGAATAGATACAATTTTAGTTGTAAAGTTAGTTTTACAGTAAAATTAGTCTTTGTTTTCTAAGGTAAGAGAGACAATGGAAGGTTTAAATGATTATGGAAGAGGCCCAGTAAAGAAGGCGAGTTTGGAGTTACATAAGAAGCCATGGATATAATCCAGAGGGGGAAGTTCCTGAGAAAGTGGGAGGACATGGGATTCACAGCACAGATCAAGAGATTTTTCTATGATAGAAAAGTCTTTCTATTTAGTAACAGGAGGGGAAAAAGAGATAACGAATGTGAAGTGTAGAATATTTGAATATGAGTTTCTTCTAGAATGAAATATGACTTAAATCCTCTAGAATGACCAATCTTAGGGTTCTGAGGTCATTGGCATATCTACTTCCTGAGCTTGAAATTAGTATCCATGTTGTTGGGAGATAAAGATGTAGGAGGGCATTTGTGGATGCCTTCCTACTAGGGGAGTGTTTCAGAGATAAGGTGCCAAAATCTTGTTTGAAGTGAGATGACATCTCCGTCTTTCCACTGGCATGGAGGTATTGAGTACATACACATACGGCAGGTTGCGCTTCTCACACTCAGTCCCCCAACCCCAGACAAACAACCACAATGAAATTTGATGGGCACCAAACAAGCATGAGAATCCTGATGCGCTGGTAGACTTCATCAGGACTGGGAACACTTGGAGGGCAGTTTTTCACTCCCGTTCTAGACAGCAGAGGAATAGAAAAGGTTGACTAAGCCCCAAAGATGCAGAGGCTTTTTGGCTGGAATCGTGGCAGTGGCGATACATCAGTGAGAATTGCAGCTGCAAGTAACAAAAAAATGCAACTACAGTGGCTTCAGCAACAAGGGTTTATTGCTCCTGCAATAAGAAGTGGAGAGGTACGGGGCTGGCATCCTCCTGATTGTCTCCGTCCTTCCTCCTGTTCATGTAAGTGCTGGAGTTCCAGTCATTATTTTTGCTTTCAAAGCAGGAAGAAGGAGAAACTTGGATGTGCTTACCAGTTGCACGTGTCTCTTTTTATCGAGGAAGAAAACTTCCCCAGAATCCCCTCCAGCAGATCTCTGCTTCATCTCGGGCCAGGGATAAAAAGAAGCTGAGAAAGTATATATTTGTATATACAAATACAGAAATGTAGTTGGGGGGCATCATGGTAGAAGAAAGTAGGACATGGCTTTGGGTGTCCTAATCAACAGGGCCTGCTGCTTAACAATGGGCAGCCAAGAAGGAGATAGCAATCCTCAAGAAGTGGAGGCACTGAAGTCTGTGGTGGTCACAGTGGCAGGCCAGGGCCAGGGCCAAAGTAGGAGGCAAGAGTCATCACATGGCAATGGCTCCGAAGAGATTGAAAGCAGGCTGGTGTCTGCAAAAGTGAGAAGAATCACCTGGAATATAAAAGCTCTGTGGGCTTTGAAACCATTCCCTGGAAGCCTCAGGATAATATCATATCTGTTTACCTACCAACATATTACCAAGTACTTAGCATGGTACCTGGCATATAGTAGGCTGCCAGTGATTGTTAAATTAATTTATGAATAAACAAATCATTTATAACCATTATGAGATAAACTCAAGATGACAGTAGTAGGAATCTGGCGCTGCCTTGCTCAATTTGGGAGTTACTTGAATGGAGTTGGGACTGATTTGACAGTTAGAAAGGGTGAATTTTCACAGACTGGGAGGAGGACATACCTTCTTAATTTTCTTTTTCCATGTATGTCCTGGAAAGGGGCCTATTTAAAAAAACACACAAAACTGAGGACCTTGGGATGGAGATTTGCTTCAGGGCTTTGTTAAACTGGGATTTTTCCCCACTGTAGAGACTGCAGAACACACCAGGGAGAGGGATGTGGTGGAGCCCAGCCCTATTATGTCCATAAGTGTCTTTTTTGTCCTTAAAGGATATTCTGCACATTCGGTTAACAAGAGACTAGAAGAGTTGGCTGGGGAAATTTCACTCGTGATTAAAAATGCCATTTATCTATGAGCTGAGCTTGTTTCAATAAAGTAAAAGAGAAGTGAATCTGAGAATGTCTAGGTCTTTGGTTCGTTTAGATGGGTCATAGTGAATTGAATCTTTCCAGTTTTTTTCAGTCTTCTTTAAGCCGTTCAGTTATATAGTATTCCCAAAGTTATAAATATATTGGACTATATTTCACAATTGTGAAATTTCAAAATGTATGAATTTTTTAAAAGACAGAGAAAAGGGGGAGCTACATAACCTATCCTGTCTCAGATTCAGTAATTTTTAAAATTTAGAAATTTTTGTATAATTATTTTGTCCATGTCATTCTTGACTTTATTTTTCATTGTTGCAGATGACAGAATTATGATCAGTGTTTCTGCAAAACATGCTTATTCTAAAAACCATTTTCAGTGAACTGGACAAAAAAAAAAAAAAGCAACCAAAATCCCTTCTGGCCCTCCTTAGAAATTAAAAAAAAATTTTAATTTGTTGGAAGCCATAAAGCGACCAGGCTATTAGAGCAAATAAAGAGAAGAGAATTAGATTAAGGCTCCTTTTCATATATTTTCTCAGGGTGGGGAGTTCTTTTCTCAATTGAGAAAATATAGGGAAATAATAAGTAAAAACAACTCAGTTAATATTATTTTCCTAGCTAAATTATAACTTATTCCACTCACCTGAATCTGAAATTCAGACTAAGAACATCCAATTGTCTTCATTATACAAAATAAATTCTATAATAAAATTTTATTCTATATTATGATTAGTTCTGTGGGAAAAAAATGAAGGTTGGAATAAAAAAAGAAAGATACGTGAGGGGAGTAACATAGGGAGATTGACCAAAAATGGAGGAAGTAGTGAGTGTTTGGGAAAGTGTGTTAGGGACCTACCCAAAGGAATTAATCAGAATGGAGAAACGGTCCAGGATCAGATATGTACATTTAAGCAGCCATACAAAGGGGACAATCAGAAGGTGAAGTAAGGTTGCTGGCCTGAGTTCGATACAGAAGTTGGGACCTGGGGAGGGAAGGTTGTGGAATGGACGCAGCAGCAGACAACCAAGAGGGGAAGTTGGAGCAGGAAACCAGGAGTGGTCATTAATTTTATTGTTGGCTTGACTGGGCCACAAGATGCCCCGATGGTTAAATTATTTCTGTGTGTGTCTGTGAGGGTATTTTTGCAAGGGATAAATATTTGAATTGAACTAAGTAAAGCAGATGGCCTTCTCCATGTGGGTGAGCATCATCTAATCTGTTGAGGGCCCAAACTGAACAAAAATGTGGAGGAAGCTTGAACTTACTCTCTTCCTGACTAAGTGAGCTGGGACACCAATCTTCTGCTCTTGGTGTTCCTGGTTCTCAGCCTTCAGAGTTGTACTGTAGTCTATTCCGTTCGCTCTCTGGCTCTCTGGCTTTCAAAGTACACCACTGGCTTCTTTGGGCCTCCAGCTTGCAGACAGCAAATTGTGGGATTTCTCAGCTTCTGTTATCATGTGAGCCAATACCTTATAATAAATCTCTTTATATATATTTATATATTTTAAATATTTTATTATATATCATATACTATATACAATTATATATTTACATATAATATGTAATTTATATTTATATGTATTATATTTATGCATTTATGGTATTTGTAATATATGCACGTGATACATACATAACATATGTGATATTTATATATATAACACATGTATTTATATAATATAAATATATAAACATTATTAATTATACATATAATTTATATCATATACTATATATTTATATCATATAAATGTTAACTATTAAAATAAATAAATAAATAAATAAATTTAATTGGCTCTGTTGCTGAAGAACCTAATATGCCAGGGATACCTAAACGTGGAATCAGGGAGAATAAGGAGAGGTCACCGGTTAGGTGCATTGGCTGAAGCCAAGTAGGAGAAGAGGAAAGACAGGTAAGTCCACATGACTTTGGTTGGCAAGTGAATTTATGTGTGACCACACAGGCTGCCACATCATCCTGAGAAAAACTGAGATGGAGGGGAAAAAGAGGGAGAGACATAGAGACAGAAGTAAAAAGGAGGGAGAAACCCACAGGTGGAAAAACTAACACTTTGTCAAAAATACAGAAAGAGAGATAAGGAAAGAGAAGCACTGCTATGTTCTAAAGACAATGGTGAGCAGGAAGACCAGCTAAGAGTGGTTCACTCAGCTTTATGTTAAGTTATTAATACATGTTTCCTGTCAAACTCTAACATATGACAAACTTTAACATATAGGCTACTTAAAAATTATTCATACTTCTTCAACTTTTTAAAATACTTTAACGTTTAGGGGTACCATCTGAGGCTTTTCCTAGAAGCGTTTGTGTGTATGTGAGTGTGTGCATGTGCGCATACTTGCTTATTATTGTTATAAATTTTTTTAGCTATAACTGTAGTAACCAGAACAATATCACTGACAGTAGGCAAGGAAATTAATCCAAAGTTTTATCTATACAAATATATTTGATGTAGATATATATGTTGGTATATATATACCCAATATATATGTGTATATATATATTTGAGACTATATATACACATAGTATGTATATATGTATATATACATGCACATATTGCCATATAATATTTGCACTGATCCCTGGTGAAATGTTCAGATAATAGAAGATGAACATGGCTGGGGCGCCTGGGTGGCTCAGTTGGTTAAGCGACTGCCTTTGGCTCAGGTCGTGATCCTGGAGTCCCGGGATCGAGTCCCGCATCGGGCTCCCTGCTCGGCGGGGAGTCTGCTTCTCCCTCTGACCCTCCTCCCTCTCATGCTTTCTGTCTCTCATTCTCTCTCTCTCAAATAAATAAATAAAATCTTAAAAAAAAAAAAAAAGAAGATGAACATGGCAAACTCTGGTGTGAGAAGGGTCAGAGTTTCAAAGATAATGGAACATGGACTACATGACCTCGGGAAGGAGACTTTAGTTGGGTAGTAGTAATGGCAGATTTTTTATCTTTGATCAGTGCATTACCCTAGTTTAAGGAACATTACAGACCCCACACAGATGGTGAGAGGCACAGTTAAATGTGTTTTTGACTACTAAGCCAGTGCATTTTCTGCTACATCTTGCTATCCTGTTAGCTATCAGAATGCAGTAATTCAGTTGGCCTAAAGAGTACCAGGCCCAACATTTGGAACTTTGGGATCTGGTCAAGACTGGGTATAAGCTGGGGAACTTTGGGGAAGTCACTTCCACCTCTGGATCTCAGGTTCCCCCTCAATGAGTTGAACTAAATTTCTGGTCCTCGATCTTTTTCTTCCTCAGTTCCTGGCTAGCTGCTTCCTAGCCATTCAGTTGTAATAATAATAGAGTTCTATATTAGTCAGCATTCTGCAGAGAAACAGAACCAACAGGATAGATATGGATATACAGAAAGAGATCTATTATGAGGAATTGGCTCATGCAATTATGGAGGCTGAGGAGTCCCTTGATCTGCCATCTTCAGGGTGGAGGTCCAGGAAAGATGGAGGTGTAGTTCTAGTCCAAACCTAAAGCCCAGAGAACAAAGGGAGCCAATGGTGTAAGACCCAGTCTGAGTCTGAAGGCCCAAGAACAGGGAGGCTGATGGTATAAGTCCTGGTCTAAATCCAAAGGCCCTAAAACTAGGAACGCTAATGTCTAAAGGCAGGACAAGATGGATTCCCTAGCTCAAGCAAAGAGTAAATTCACTCTTCCTCCATCTTTTTGTCCTATTCAGACCCTAACAGATTTGATGATGACCACTGAATTGGGGAGGGTGAGCTTATTTATTCAAATGCTAATCTATTCTGGAAACATCTTCACAGACACACCCACCAATAATGTTTGACCAACTATCTGGGCATCCCTTAGCCTAATCAAGTTGACATAAAATGAATGATCACAAGTTATATGGAACATTTATTAAGTACTTACTATTTGTCAGATGCTAAGCTAAGTGCTTTTCCTCATTTCATCCTCAGCACATAATTTTGCATTATATTCGATTATTATCCCCAATTTAGAGAAAAGAAATTTGGCTCACAGAATTTAAGAAACTTAGCAAGGTCACACACCTAGTAAGTGACATAGCCCTCATTAATTCAGGGCTATCTAATACCTAGGTGTTTGTTCTTGGTCCCTACATTATGCTGCTCCTTATAGTTATGATTCTCAAATGGAGTAGGGATAAGGTTATGTCCCCCAACCCACAGACATATGATATTGGGGAGGGACTAATTTGCAAAAATCTACCAGGAGATTTTAAAAGGTCTCTTGGAGGTACCCCCACCTGAATATCACTGAACTAGGTAATCTTTAGGCTTCTTTTCACAGCTAACCTTTTTTTGTTGTTGTTTTTTTAAATTCAAGTATAATTAACATACAATGTTGTATTAGTTTCAATTGTACAATATGATCCAACAATTCTATACATTACTCAGTGCTTTATAGCTAACTTTTAGGACTTTAGGATCCTGCTGCTGAGAAGGAGGGAAACTTTTTTTGTTATTGGCTGCCACGAGACTGAATCTAGTAAATTCCATGGCTCTTTGTTGTCCTCTAATGGCCTACTTGAATCCACCAGTCATGGGCTCTGCTTTGCCTCCTTCAATAACTCACTGTCTTTAGACCAGCCTCTGATCAGAAACTTCATTAAGTCAGCCTTGATTTGTCTTCTGATCATACCTCTTAGATAACATGTTGAAAATGCCAGCAGGGCCACCTAAGGTGCTCCTCTAATTAGACTGCCATAGGCATAATTTTGTTAATATTGCTCTAACAACAAATAGCAATGTCACTGATGGCTATGATCCAATTATAAACCGTACATCAAGCAATTATTATCTTTATAGGTGGCAAATATAAGTTGACTGAGGGTCACTATAACTGAGAGTGGCACCCACATTTTGATTTTCTGATATCCAAAAGGTGTGTGACACCTTCCAGCAGGACATTGTCTCGTGGGAACACCCCTTCTGAAGAGACTGGTGGAAAGAATATAACATCAGGATCAGGCTATTGCCTGGGTGCATTTTCATGCATTTCTTTTCCTATCCTCAGTGGGAGCTGGGGAGAGGGGGAGTGTTTAAACATAGGCGGGACCCTTGACTAAAGAAAAAATTGGAAGAGTCCTGCTGAGAGCTGTTCCTGGAAGCTGTGCAGATTCCTTAAAGCTAAAATGTAACTGAGAGTAGACAAAGGATGACCATCCCATCTGATGAATCAGCCCATGGAGGCGTTGCCTTTCTTGGTATTTTCAGAGCACATGGCCTGGTGCCTTACTTCTGCCTGGTCGGTATTTCCTTACTGTATGAAGGGCTGCAGAAGAAACTCAGCTATTTCTCACTTTGTTGTTGTTGTTGTTGTTGTTTTAAGATTTTATTTATTTATTTGAAAGAGCGTGCAAGCAAGCAGGGGGAGGACAGAGGGAGAGGGGTTCTCAAGCAGACTCCGTGCTTAGTGCGGAGCCCATCGCTGGGTTGGATCTCCCAATCCCGAGAACATGACCTGAGCCGAAATCGTAAATCGGATGCATAACCGCCTGAGCCATCGAACGCCCGTTTCTCACTTCTCCTGGGAGTTTTCATTCTCCTTCTCCTTGTCCTTCCCCCCTCTCCCTGACTCTGCATCTGGCTCGGATGCATCTTCCCACAACCTACACCCTTACACTTCAAGCGTTAGGTGAGAAGATGGGGTGGGAAAGGGGAAAGATGAGGGGATATGCAAACCTACCCTGTCTTTGTCTCAGGAGCCTGCTAGAGCAGCGCTTCTCCCTGCAGGCCCCACCATCCCTTCAACCACTGTCCTGCTCCGCTAACTGTAGCTGCCACTAACTTTCCATAGCTCAGAAAGGCTTCGAGTTCCAGGTTCCTTGCAAATAGTTCTTTCCAAGGAGATTATATTCCAAAAGACAAATGAGGGAGCAAAGCCTACAATTTTTGCCTCTAGCTCAGTGGACCAACATCTCGGTCACCATTTGTTGAACACTACCATGTGCCGGGAATTATGCTAAGTCCTTTGCATGTACAAATTGTCTCCCTTCTAGCTCAGCTTTCAGTCCTTCATCACTGTGAAAGATGACCCTGGTCCCACTTTGGCCCTTATTCCATGGACTAGATTCTGAGGAGCCACATGGAACCACCGCCTCCTTCCTCAGCCAAGAACACCCCATCCCAGCTTCTCATCCCTAGAGTTCCTGCCTTGGCTCCCATTTAGATCCTGGCCTTTGTCTCTCTGTTCCCCAAGATATCCTCCTAGTGCCATCAATCTGTGACATTTTCTCTCCTATCAGACAGTAGAGGGAGCATGGACAGTGGGGACCCTGATCCTGCTTTTGTAGTTATTCTCCTGAATACACTTTGCGTGGCAGTATACAAAGGCTTAGCTCTATGGTGCCATCAATACCAAAACCGCAGGTATATCGTGGTTCAATCGGCTTTTATGGGTTAGCCAAAAAAACTACCCCAACTCTAATACTATTTCTTTCTAATATGCATTCTGAGTTGCAAACAGTGGATTTGCAAATGCAGTTTTGGAGCATAATCCATTGATACATTAGGGACTGTCTACATTTGGGGGGAGTATAAAACAACCCAGAAAAAGTGGCGTTTTTGTGGTTTAAAGGAGTCATCTTAAGACATTACTTTTAGGAATAGCAAAGTCTTTTTCTACATGGGACTTGAGTTGAGTCCCATGAAAAAACTAAATTAAGTTTTAAATGAACTGTAGTTTTCTACTCCACATCTAAGCAACAGGCCATAATAATTGGCAGCTGGAGAGAATACCATTGGAAAGTATGTTCCTTCAGGAAAGGACTGGTGTCTTTTCCATCTCTGTTTCTTTACATCTGGCTCAGCTAGTTCCTGGCATTGAATCCGATTTCAGGAAATGTTGGTGAACGTTGCTTTTGAATGAATAGAATACTCGTAGTGTCTGTCTATGCAAGCAAGTATTCCCAACTGAGCTAAATTATTTATCTTAAACTGAGTCTCTCCCTTTCCCCTCAAATACTTTTCTCTGATGCTTATTTTTATAGTGTGCAATTAAAGGTTGGCGAGCGGCTGTTACAGATGATGGAATATTGGTTGAATGCCCAGACAGGAGGAGAGCTTCACACCCTGTCTTATTCTTATCACATTATCTTTGGAGAAGGGAGTCAAGAGTTGGTTTGGAGCTTTTGTATTTAGCCCATCACTTGGTTCATTATTTGTCTGAAGTCTTTTATGGCTAATAAAAATTTTGAATGTGAGCTCCTCGAGGCAGGGTCCATGGCGCCTTTTAACATCTAGCCTAGAGAAAGAAGGAAATGACTCCCGTTTGTTAAGTATCCACTGAGTCAAGCACTGTTCTGGGCGGTTTATACACACATGGTCTCATTTAATCAACACAATATCTTAAGATATAAGTTGTTCTCAGTTTAAAGTTGAGAAAACTGAAGAACAGATGTCTTAAGGAATTTGCCAAAATCACAGTTAATAAAGTTCACCATTGTACACCTGCTCCTAGCACAGTGCCTGATACATAATAAATTTTCAGCGAACAGCTGTTCTAAGATCTGTTATGCTTTGAATGTCCTCGTTGCTTTCACTGTTTAGTGCTACCTTCACATTAAAGGTGTTTAATTTAATAATAACAATAGTTTGAGACATTTTGGTGAATGCACTATGGTTTCATGTTTGACATACATCATTTAATTATATTTATACTCACTTTTTTGGTAGAGCAGAATGATGCATTCTTCTCTTTCTTCTTCTTCTTCTTGACCTTCCTCTTCTTCTTCTTGATAAACAGTTAAGTTTCGATCTCTATCTATCTCTATCATAAACAACTCAACACTCCTGCACTCTTCCTGGTACACTGCCCTCACCACCTCCTCCTCACCTAAGCTCCTTACTGCAAAGCTCCTCAACCCTCTTTCCTCTCTAATAACAGGAGCACATCTGCTTTTTTCCATCCCCATCTACTGTACATTAGTTGTGCGTGTACCTGTATTATTCGTCCCATTTGATGTTATGTGTCTATAGTACAGGGAATGTCTTCTGCTTTTTCTTTTATCCCCCATGATCCCTTGACATTAGCAAACACTGAAGATTTATTTACTAAGTTAATATGATTTCCTTTTAACTTGTGACAAAACAAAGCTAGCTGAGATGAAATAACAGAGGCTGTAAGTGTAGAATTTGTTCAGAACTAAGGTCTTCCAATACAGCCCTCTGCTGCTTCCCTAATTCTTTGCCTCTCTAGAGCCATTAAGCAAGTGCTAGGGGGCAGGTAAGGGGAGAATGAGTGAAAGCATGCATTAATACAGAAGCCCAGATGACCCAGGCAAATACCAGCTGAGTCACTTTTTACTTTCCCAGAAGCCAGTTGTTATGTCATTTATCTTTGTCACAGCCTACCTTCCCCTGTTATTCTCTGATGTGAGGGTCACACCCAATGTACTGAACTAGAACTCTGGTGGTTCCTGAGGATATCTCTGATGGCAAAGAAATACATAAAGATCGCTAGTGCCCTTACCAGAATAATACTTTACCTTATTAACACAGTTATCCCATTTAAAACAAACCCTCTTCAGGATGCCTGGGTGGCTCAGGCAGTTAAGCATCTGCCTTCAGCTCAGGTCATGATCCCAGGGTCCTGGGATTGAGTCCCGCATCGGGCTCCTTGCTCAGGGAGGAGCCTGCTTCTCCCTCTGCCTGCCACTTCCCCTGCTTGTACTCTCTCTCTGACAAATAAATAAAATCCTTAAAAAAAAATAAAACAAACCCTCTTTATATACAGCCTTGCTTTGGGTAGGTATAGGACGGCCATCCATGCTGCACCTATGGCACATGGATAGATTTTAAAAGTTATTTTGTGTACACATCTTATCTGTAAATGAGTAAAGAAAGATCAAATGCAATGTATTTGCAAGTGAAAAAAAGTTATATAATTATGATCAGGCTGGCACCAGAAGGTACTCTGTCTTATTGTCGTCCTTCTCCCTTCACTTCGTCTATACACACCTTAGCTTTTTTCTCATTTGAAATTGGATTTTTCTTAGCTACCTCCCAAAACCCTCCTTTCAAGTTATTAACTGAGAATAATTTAAAGTAGTACACTTACCCAAGAATACTTGTAGTGTAACAGCACAGGATTCTCTATTGGTAGTAGATTTCATTTCCTGAGTTAAGTGGTGAGGGAGACATGTTTTTGCAGCTATTCTGCATGATAGAAAAATTACATCATGATGGCAACAACCCATTATATTCCAAAATGAAGCCCACCCTGGATATGTAGTGTAGGGCTCATGCCGAAAAAGACCTTGTCATATAAGAATTCGTGGTAGCATAGTGTTGAGATGTAACTTGGTTCACACATGCCTTTTTAGATTTTCTCTTTTCCTCTGTATCAAACCTACAAGACATGGTATTTTGTCTCATTTCATGAAAATATAAAAAATATCCAGTAAGATCTGCCTTTATTTTTTTATTAAGTTCAATTAGCCAACATATATAGTAGAGCATTAGTTTTTGATGTAGTGCTCAATGATTCATTAGTTGCATATAACACCCAATGCTCATTACAGTATGTGCCCTCCTTAATACCCATCACCTGGTCACCCCCCTCCCTTTTGCAACCCTCAGTTTGTTTCCCAGAGTTGAAAGTCTCTCATGGTTTGTCTCCCTCTCTAATTTCTTCCCATTCAGTTTTCCCTCCCTTCCCCTGTATCCTCCACACTATTCCTTATATTCCACATATGAGTGAAACTATATGATAATTGTCTTTCTCTGCTTGGCTTATTTCACTGAGCAGAAACATCCCCCTTTAATTGTTCGATGGAGATGAAGCTAAAGTTGAAAGAAAAAAAATCCAATTTTTGCAATGAATATTTTCCTGGCAGTAACTTGTCCTTTCAATGACCTTTATTTTCATAACTCTAACTTTAGTAGCTCTGATAGTGGGTATCTTTTTCACTGTATGTTGTTTAAAATTTTGTTAGTGGAGTCTGTCTCTGGTATCACAGATCTTATATACAAAGGCCACTAAAACAAGAGGACATAGGGGATGCCGGGGGATAGCTCAGGTTGGTTCAGTGTCTGCCTTCCTTTCTGCCTGTTGCTCCCCCTGCTGATGAATAAAAATCTTAAAAAAAAAAAAAAAAAAAGACAAGAGGGCATGGGAAACTGATGTGGGGACTACTAAATGTGTTCTTCATTCCCTTGACCCCTTAATTCCTTCTTTCCAATTATCTATGACATGGGCACTGGGTGAGTCCTCATGAATTGCCTTTAAGAAAACAAGAATACTGACAGAAAATGCATCGCGGTTGTCCAATGGGATAATCTATCTTAACTTACCTGAGACATATAAAAATTTCATAGACAGTAAGCCCACAGCGAGCAAACTACCAAGGACTTCACAACCACCACCAAGATGTGTCAATGCTTGGAACAACCAGTTCACATTTATTTTGTGTCAAAGCAGAAAATAACTCTATAGTCGAGTTACTTCCTCTTTTGAGAAACCAAAAAGACAGTAAATATAGTTGAAAACAGAGAGACAGAATGTGGTCAAACTTGCAATAGACCTAGTGAATGGACAGTATCTCCGGGTTACAAGTTGTGGTTCCTCAGGAGGGGTGGTTGGCCTAGAAAGAAGCCACTGGATGAATTCCTCTAACTCGGTAGCACTGAGGAAAAATCTCCACTTTCTTCCAGGGACAAAAGTTAGCTTGATCCATGTACTAAAGTCTGGGTAAACATAAATATTTGACTTTGCTTTTTTAAAGCTTCTTAATGCATTTTGATGGTTACTTTTTTCCACAGTTTTAATTTTGGGAGAAATTGTTTTGTCCTCAAGATGATCAGAGGCCTCAGGATAACTAGGCACTTTTTCTGGTTCTGCTGAAGAGAGTCCATAGTCTGTAGAAGCCGATGTGTTCTTCAGAGTTTCTGGTTGTAGGAGTTTGTGAAGTTGTTCTATGATCTCTTTATCCCTTTCTCCTTCCAGAACTTCTAAACAATGTATGCTGGAGCAAGAATTCTGGTTTTCCAGTTCTGTCACCTTCTTCTTTAAAGTAGCAATGTCTTCTTTCATAGAGAAGATATCTTTAGTTATTGTGCATCGTTTATCTTCATTAACATTCATTCTGGTTTCCAGTACCTCCATTTGCTTCTGATAAAAATCAATCTTTTCCTGGATTTTGGATACTACACTGACAATATCAGTCATTTGGCTGAGGAGTTCAATTTGGGTGGTTTTAATATCTTGGATCGTTGCTATAAGATTCATTTCTTCATCAATACTGATAACTTCTTTATCACAATCATAGGAAGTCATAGTTGGATGTCTAGTTGAATCTGGGTGCCGGTTCTTACATGTATGGTAAACATTTTTAAGAGATTGTCTGATCCTGGAGAGATTTGAAGTCCACAGCTGCCCAGCAGCAGCTTTTACCCTTTTGGTTTGAAGTTTGTACATCTTTCAAAACAAGAGGTAGGGTGATGGGAAACCTGATCAAAATCAAAGAAAGAAGCAGTATCAGAATGAAATGGTCTTTGTCTTACTATTTGTTGGATGTCTTTCTTGATAACATCATAGAATGCCCTGTGGAGAACATCAAGGGCAAAAGTAGGCACTCTTGGGTGGTTAGCTCCTTATGGGGCGGTCCAACTGGAGAGCTCTGTGAAAAAATGGTCAACTGCATGGAATCCTTTATATGGTAATCATTGACCTGGTGCTGATGTCACAATGGTTGCTGGCTTGAAATACATTTAACCAGGGGTGCCTCAGTGGCTCAGCTGGTTAAGTGTCTGATTCTTTTGTTTTTTTTTTTAAGATTTTATTTATTTATTTGACAGACAGAGAGACATCGAGAGAGGGAACACAAGCAGGGGGAGGGGCAGAGGGAGAAGGAGAAGCAGGCTCCCTGCTGAGCAAGGAGCCTGATGTCGGGCTCAATCCCAGGACCCTGGGATCATGACCTGAGCCAAAGGCAGATGCTTAACAACTGAGCCACCCAGACGCCCCAAGTGTCTGACTCATGATCTCAGCTCAGATCTTGATTTCATGGTTGTGAGTTCAAGCCCTGCATTGGGTTGCACACTGGGCATGGAGCCTACTTAAAAAAAAAAAAAAAAAAAAAGAGTACATTTAACCATAGGGCAATAACTTTCAAAAGTTTTGCTCACAGGACACTTTTCACTCATAAAAATTGAGGAACACAGACCTTTTTTTTAAATGTAGGTTATGTTAATTGATATTCCATATTAGAAATTAAAACTAAGAAAGTCTTAAGATATCAATTTATTAAAATAAACAAACTTATTACATCTTAAAATAAATGACACCTTTTTATCAAAAATAATTATATTTTCCAAAAGAAAAAAATGTTTACATATTTGCAAATGTTTTAAATACCTGGGTTAATAGAAAATACCTAGAATCTCATATCTGCTCCTGCATTATTTCTGTTGTGATATGTTGTTTTGGTTGAAGGATATGGAGAAAATATGGCCTCATAGAAATATGTAAGTGGAAAGGAGAAAGTATTTTAATAACCTTTTCGAATAATGGAAGATTTTATTCTTTGCTACTCTGCCAAAACTTGACAAATGATAATTGTTTAGAAGTTAGTTGTCATGTGTAATCTTAGACCAGGTCAATACTGTTACATTAAAATTCATTGATCTATCACCCATTTTAAATGCGTAATAACATGCATTGGTCATTTGGAAAATGATTTATGCAGATCTTCCAATAGTAACTGATTTTGTTATATAATATCAAAATATCATATTCATTAATATTACCACCAATCTCACCAGAAAAATCTTTGAGTGTTGGAAAGAGGCCAAGCTCATAGTGGCAGATAAAACTTTCCAAAATTTTAATACTAGCTTGAAAAGCTTGAAATTTATTAAGCTTGTTGATTGTTTTTCATGAAGTCACAAGCTCCCTAAATTTCCTTTTTTTTTTTTTTGCAAAAATGCCAGATACCCAGATACGAATATTATAGCTTGCTGTCAGTTTTTCTTTCAAGTAAAAATGATGTTCCATGAAAAAAGCAGCTAGTTCAGTTTGTAACTCAAATAAGTACCTTTCTTGGAGACAATTATTATCCTTTGGTAAACAGTAGAAGTGCTTTATGTGTACTTCCCATTACATCACACATAATACTAAAATACTGAAGGGTTGAGATTTAATAAATTTAACATTTTTACTGCTTTATCAAGGCATTCTGGAGGTAAGATGGCTTTTTCTTTTATTCTTTTCTTTGATTGAGTGGAGGTGAAAAATTGAGTCACTATTAACACAATTTAGTACTGCTGCTTTGGTTTGTGTTAAGGTACTGACAGTTTTACACACCATTGCTTTTGCAATGCAATTTGCAAAATGCAAATGTCAACACAGTGAAAAAGGCAAATGGTGCCTTAATATTATTTTTGAAATTTTTTGCTCTCATGGTCCATTGTATGCCATACTTTGAAAACAACTGTCTTAGAATTTTAAAATATTATACATCTCTTATGTTTCTCTTTATAGATTTTTTTAAAGATTTTATTTATTTGAGAGAAAGAGTGCAGAGCTAGAGAGAGAGCACGAGCAGGGGGAGGGGCAGAGGGAGAGGGAGAAGCAGGCTCCCCACTGAGCAGGGAGCCTGCTATGGGGCTTGATCCCAGGACCCTGGGATCATGACCTGAGCCGAGGGCAGACATTTAACTGAGCCACCCAGGTGCCCCTTTATAGATTTTTCTAAATAACAGTACTTGAAATCCAAACTCTTTAAAATAGTAAATATTTTGTCTATTTTATATATTAAGGTAAAAACTTCATTACATTCTTTGGTCACATAGCAATAAATGTTTTGGAATTAAATGACTTGATAATCAGGTCTCCTACAGTACAGCCCCACTCTACTAAAGAAGATATTCCTTCTTGGATCAATGTCAGTTCTAACTCCCTCCTAAATCACTCTTTCTCCTATTTATGCTTAATTGCAAGACCAGCTTTGACCTAGATTTTGGTATAAATCTGAATTTAGGCAAAAGTAATTTAAGAATTTTGGTTCATCAGTGATATCTGGGATTTTGCTGTGCTGTCTTATCTTTGAATCCCTGTTTAGTAACCTTACCAAAACTTCTAGAAACCTTTCCAAACTCTTGCTGAGGAAAAATGTTCTACTGGAAACAAACTATCACAGACATGACATTTGGAGCAAGTAAAGGTAGCATTCAAAGCTGTCCTGTTTACCTTGGCCAAGGCCATTCTATCCATAAAGCACTACAGACACAGTGCTTTGTGCCTGTGAAGTTTTCAAAGGCCAATGAAAATATTTGAGGCTGGAAAGGAAAAAAAAAATGGTCTCAGAACACTAAAAGAAAGCTGCAAGATTGAAACAAAGAATGTTTAATTAAAGATCTCCAGAGTATACTGTTATATCATCTTTATTGTTAAATTTAGTATTAAAATTTCATTACAGTTGGAGGAAATTTGTAGATTAGGTATTCTCACTTTACAAGAATTCCCAATTAAATTTAGAAGGATTGCTTGTAGTAAATACTCCCTTTGGGTTAATAACAACTAAGTCTCATTGGGTGCATACCAGACAGTTTTAAATATTAGTTTATTTAACTGAAGTTCAGAGAAATCAAGTAATTTTCCTTTTTGCTAAAAAATGGGCAGTCTAATTTTAAATCCTTACATTCTGGTTCTAAAGTCCAGAACTTCTACTGCCACATAATCATGATAAAAATATGTATTTACCAACTCAGAAAGTGATGGACATTTCCTTTTTGTTTGTTTGTTTGTTTTTGGAAAGGGAGAGAGTGGGGGAGGGGCAAAGGGAGAGGGAGAGAGAGAATCTCAAGGAGGCTCCCTGCCCAGCGTCGAGCCCAATGTGGGGTTCAATCTCACAACCCTGAGATTATGACCTGAGCCAAAATCAAGAGTTGGACACTTAACCGACTGAGCCACCCAGGCGTCCCAGACATTTTCTTTTTTAGAAAAATTACATTATATAGTTACAGAAGACATTTTGATTAAATGTTTATTTGTTTAGCAGTATGAAAACACTAAAGATTTAGTTGGTTATTATTTAGCAAAGCTACTTGAAACAGAAATTTGTAAAGACTTTAGAAATTGAGCTATCTCTAATTCAAATAAGTAAAAATTAACATCTACAGGTTTTTCTTGACCTATTGTAGTAATAGTATACTAACTATAATAAAGAACAATAGAATAAAATTTTCAACTAAAAATATTCATGTGTACTGATTATTTTTATAAAACAAATTAGTAGACTTGACACAAACATAAACCTATTTGGGTTTCTAATTACTTACTTATTATTATTTTTTTAATTTTAGAGACAGAGAGAGTAAGTGTGTGAGTGCAAGCTAGGGAAGGGGCAGAGGGACAGGGAGAGAGAAAATCTCAAGCAGATTCTGCACTGAGCTTGGAGTGAGATGTTGGGCTCAATCCCATGACCCTGAGATGATGACTTGAACAGAAATCAAGAGTAGGCCACTTAACTAAATGAGCCACCGAGGCGCCCCTTTACTTATTAATGTTAATGAAAGGAACCTCAGCCTACGGGAGGCTTGTTAAACAGTAGAAAGCTGTAGTGGGAAGGATATAAGCCTATTGATTTGGGTGAAGTTGTGAGAGTAGTCAAAAAGTGAATGAGAGGGGCACCTGGGTGGCTCAGTCGTTAAGCGTCTGCCTTCGGCTCAGGTCATGATCCCAGGGTCCTGGGATGGAGTCCCACATCTGGCTCCCTGCTCAGCGGGAAGCCTGCTTCTTCCTCTCCCACTCCCCCTGCTTGTGTTCCTGCTCTCGCTATCTCTCTCTCTGTCAAATAAATAAATAAAATCTAAAAAAAAAAAAAAAAGTGAATGAGAAGTGCCTGGTTGGCTCAGTGGGTTGAGCGCCAGACTCTTGGTTTTGGCTTAGGTCATGATCTCATGGGTTGTGGGATTGAGCCCTGCATAGGGCTTCACGCTCAACGGGGCGTCTGCTTGAGGATTCGCTCCCTCATGCTCTCCCTCTCTCCCTCTGGAATAAATAAATCTTTTTTTTTTTTTAAAGATTTTATTTATTTGTTTGACAGAGAGAGACACAGCGAGAGAGGAAACACAAGCAGGGGGAGTGGGAGAGGGAGAAGCAGGCTCCACGCAGAGCAGGGAGCCCGATGCAGGACTCGATCCCAGGACCCCGGGATCATGACCTGAGCCGAAGGCAGACGCCCAACCGACTGAGCCACCCAGGTGCCCTGGAATAAATAAATCTTAAAAAAAAAAGGGGAGGGGGAATGAAAATGGGAGATGAGCTGACTCCCTCTCTTTGGATTCTTGCCAGAGGTCTGGAGACATTTAGGAGTAAAATAACTTGGCAGACTGGAGCCTAATGGTGGATTCATACAGAGAAAAAAATGTCCTCCAGGAGACAGGCTTTTACAGAAATTGTATTTGGGGCCAGAAAAGGCTAGAAGTCAAGGCTGTCCTGTTTGCTAGCCCTGTACTCTCAGTCAAGTTACCAGCATTTTACAAGCATGTAATATGAGATAATAACAGCACCTATTTCTTAGAATGATTTTGAGGATTAAAGTGCTTAATATTTGTAAACCCTTTTCCTCCTCCTTTTGGACCACCTCATTCTCCACTCTTCTTTCAAATGACAGCAAGAAATGGTTAAGAGTTTTAAGCTTTAGCTCTACTCTCTCTCAATCTCTTACTCTACCTTTCATTTACTCATTCAACCAAGAGGCCATTCCACCATCTGTATGACCAAGGCATAAAGCATGTGCAGCTCACCACTCAGTATACCATGCAGTTAAAGCATTTGGATTAGAAGGACACCAGGATGTAGCAAACAAAGCCAGGCAAACCAGCATTCTCTCTCCTAGTATGGGTAGTACAACCAGCTATGGTGTCAGGCAGACTGGCATTGAATAACCATTAGAGAGATGACTTTACTAATAGATAATATTATTAATATTTAAAATGCTGGTGTTTTTAAATAATCCAGTTAAGAAATGGGCAGAAGACATGAATAGACATATTTCCAAAGAAGACTTACAGATGGCTAATAGGCACATGAAAAGATGCTCAACATCACTGATCATCAGGGAAATCCAAATCAAAACCATGATGAGCTACCACCTCACACCTGTCAGAATGGCTAAAATTAACAACACAGGAAACAACAGATGTTGGTGAGGATGCGGAGGAAGGGGAACCCTCTTACACTGTTGGTGGGAATGAAAACTGGTGCAACCACTCTGGAAAACAGTATGGAAGTTATGTTAAATGTTAAAAATAGAACTACCCTACAATCTAGCAATCGCACTACTAGGTATTTACCCAAGGGACACAAAAATACAGATTTGAAGGGATACATGCACCGCAATGTTTGTAGCACTAGCAACAATAGCTAAACTATGGAAAGAGCCCAAATGTCCATTGGCTGATGAATGGATAAAGAAAAGGTGCTATATATATACAATGGAATAATACTCAGCCATCAAAAAGAAGGAAATCTTGCCATTTACAATGACATGGATGGAGCTAGAGTGTATTATGCTAAGCAAAGTAAGTCAGTCAGAGAAAGACAAATACCAAAAGATTTCACTCATATGTGGAATTTAAGAAACAAAACAGATGAACATATGGAAAGGAAAAAAAAGAGAGAAAGGGAAGCAAACCATAAGAGAGTCTTAATGATAGAGAACAAACTGAGAGTTGATGGAGGGAGGTGGGTGGGGAATGGGCTAAATGGGTGATGGGTATTAAGGAGGGCACTTGTTATGATGAGCATGGGTGTTATATGTTAAGTGATGAATCACTAAATAAAAATAAAATAAAATATGGTGTTTTTGAGTAAGCAAACTATAAATTAATTATGGTAGAGTCAAGATTATCTATATAAAATTACTTTAGTTGACATCCTTTTTTTTTTTAAAGATTTTATTTATTTATTTGACAGAGAGAGACACAATAAGAGAGGGAACACAAGCAGGGGGAGTGGGAGAGGGAGAAGCAGGCTTCCCGCTGAGCAGAGAGCCCGATGTGGGGCTCGATCCCCTGGGATCATGACCTCAGACAAAGGCAGACGCTTAAGCGACTGAGTCACCCAGGCGCCCCTAACTGACATCCTTTTTAATATGCTTTCTTGAGGAAGAGAGAATGGGGTAGAATTCTAGCTATCTTGCTAGCAATCGGACATGATTTATAACCTTTATGTAACACCCATAGTCATGTACCTTTGCTTATGTATTCTTAAGGATTGTGATCATAAAAAAAAAATTATTGAAGGTCTTTTATTTCCCCCACAAAATTTGAGGGCCAGATTTACAAGAATCTGAGCTTTCCCACCTGATAACACCTTTCATGTGCCGAGTGAGATGACAGATTGAGGGAACAGAAACCAGGAAGGTTTTAGTTTTTGTTTTTGTTTTTAAGATTTTATTTATTTATTTGTGTGAGAAAGAGAGAACAAACAAGGGGAGTGGCAGGCAGAGGGAGAAGCAGGCTCCCCACTGAGCAAGGAGCCCCATGCAGGACTCCATCCCAGGACGTGGAATCATGACCTGAGCCAAAGGCAGATGCTTAACCAACTGAACCACCCAGGTGTCTACAGGAAGTCTTTCAAATTTGATCTGGGTGGCTGACCCAAGGGGATAAGAAGGTGTTCATCAGAGAGCTCAAATCTGGTGTTATACAAGTAGTTATGATGGACCCAAAAGTGAAGTCATCTTCTTATTCTACTTTTCTTTCTTTTCTAGACATGAGGACTAGAAGATAATGAAATTGACATTAGAGCTATTGCACTGAAGCAAGGCAGGGATGGAGAGGAAAGCAAAGGTGTAGTGTTTATAAGGCAGGCAGAATCTTGAGGCAGTGATGCCACACTGTCAGCTGAAGGAAGTAATGAAGTCCAGTGACCTCGATATGGCACCCTGCAGTGAGAGGACCACTTCCACTCTGTGGTGTCAGTAAATGTGCATGATGATACTTTAAGCATATGAAAATAGATGCCCAAAAAATAAGATGAATACCTTTGAAAAAATGATGGAATGATAATTTTCTCTTACATAATATTTGGTAGTAATAACTTAATTTTTCACTACAACTAAAATTGTATGGTTTCATTCTACAATGGCCTCCATCTATTTATCACCCAGTCAAACTTCTACTCATCCTTTAGGGGACATCCAGGTAATACTTTCCTTGTCCTGCCTGTTCAGATTCTCCCTCTAGTCTTACCAGTGCCCCCTGTCCACTACCCTCCCTCCCCCGCCCCACCTACATGTTCTGGGTCCCGACCTAGCAGTGATTGACCTATCGTATTGTTAATGTTGGTGTGTGCCTCTCTCTCCTCCTGACTGTGAGCTCCTTGAGAGGAGAGACTTACTTTCCAACTCTGTACCCCCAGTGTCACAAAGCCTAACATACGGTTGGTGCTCAATACATCTTTATTCAGTGAATGAATGGAATGTACTTGTGGGTGATTGTCAAGGTACGTTGGGTCTCTCCTGAGCCTATTTCTATCAAGGGCTGTAGAACACATTGCTCGTCTCATAAAGAGAATCTATGATAACTTTTCTCGGTTCTTGAGGGATCATTTAGCAATTTGGGGATGGGAGTTTAATAATTGCTTCCCCAAAGACCTGAAGCAGTTAAATGGCTGGAGAGGTAAATTGAGATCAGGTAGATGGAGATAATTATGAACCCGGAAACAGCTATGGCACAGAGGAGAGAGAGAGCTCTGTAATGATGGTAACAGGGCAGTGTTAATGGCACTGATGCTCTAGGTGACTAAGGTACCTGGCATACTCCCCCCCCTCCACCACCCACGCCCCCACTCCATACTACATATTATTTCTTTCAGGCCTCTGGGGAACCTCAGGTAATCAGCGTATTCTCCAAGCCCCTGCGGGATGCCTACAAATGCATTCATTATTGACTTGGGTGCTCAGGCACTTATTTCTATATTCGTGTCATCTTATACTCTGAACTCCAAGTTTACAATGAGCTCTCTCTAGCTTATCTAGACATACCCTTCACCATTTAGTCCCAGAACCCTGGGGGCACATTAGTATCTTAGGTACTATCACTCCTCCCTGTCATCTTCCTCTAGTTCTTTCTGTTATGCTTGGCTTTCCCTGATCTATTATATAAGGTTGCTCGGTTTCTGTAATTCTCAACTTCACCTCTTGGTTTCGCTTCTCCGATATTACCTTTAAACATCTGCCCCCTTTAGCTTATGACTGACTCTCTTTTTACTGTGTTTTGTAAGTCCTGATGCGCACAATTGATGTAACCATAAAAATAAATGGCCAGGAAAAGGAAGAGAAAGCAAAAGAGAAGTGTTTTTGCTTAACTATTCACCTCCTTTCTTTAATGGAATTGCTGAATCAATTCAGTGGGTGAGTCTATTTAAACACCTCTGTTTCGTTGAACTTATATCATTTAGCGGATCTTTTTGGAAACCATGAAGTGGTGGGAGCAGCTCAGGATTAACCCGCTGTCTTGTTCCTGAAATGCCCTGTACTTCATTTAGGGAACGCCACAAATTAAAAGATATGGACTACCTAGTGATCACAAAGGAAATGAGGATTTGGAATGTAAACAAAGCCAGAAGTCATAAAGTACAAAAATGGAAGAACGTGAGTTTTTCCATTTCTAATTATGAATGCTGTGTAGTTGGCTGCCTTGTCATATTTGGGCATGTTAATATGTTAGTAGAGCCTTAATTTGAAGAAAAACTGTGTTAGTGCTTGGGTTTTCAACTGTAATGATGTTTTATAGGATTTGGGCTACAAAATCTAAGGAGCTATCTTCTTTCTTAATTTAAAGTTTCCAAGATTGTAATGTGAAAAATTGCACTGGCTTTTCTTAATAGTTGTCACCTTGCAAGACATCTATTATCATGGCATTTTATGTTTCTGAGGGAATTTGCACCAATATCTGTGTGAAGTGAATGTGTATTTACCCCTTGGCTCTACTTTTCCTTCTGTTATGAGTCTGCTCTCTGTCTGTCTGGGGCATATTCCCTTCCATCCTATTTCATCTGTACAAGGAGGATAGTGATAGTCATGTGCTGATATTGAAGGAATGCCACAAGGGTTGACATGGAAATGTTTGTTGCCTCTGAGTTCTTAATTTACGTATACCTCTTAAGAACTGTAAGCTATTATTTATTTATTTATTTGAGAGAGAGCACAAGCGGGGGAGAGAGGCAGAAGAAGAGGGAGAAGCAGACTCCCCACCCAGCAGGGAGCCAGACACGGGGCTCTGCGATCCCAGGACCCTGGGATCATGACCTGAGCTGAAGGCAGATGCTTAACCGACTGAGCCACCCAGGCACCCCTATTGTTATTATTATTACTCATTGTTTCTGTAGAGTTTTTTCTTCAGGAACTTTGATTTTAGAATCATTTCCTCTCTCTCTTTAAAGCTGTATGCATCCTTTCTCCTGGAAGGGTTTGGATTACAAAGATCTTATTCCAAATATATTATTTCTCCCTGCACATTCTGATTACACACAAAATAGAAAATGCCCAAAAGGCAATCATAAAACTGAACGTTTTTTTTCCCTCTTCCTTCTTTACCTAGGTTTTTACAGCTGTGATCAATGACAAGTATTCATTCATTGTTTTAAATATGTATTGAGCCCCCCCCATGTGAATAGCTGCTACAGCTGTTTCTGTTACCCCAAAGCCAACTAGAGGGTAAAATACATTTAGGAATGGTTAGCTGTAAGAGTGAGAATTTGACTTTTTTTGAGTGCCATCTTTTTCTGGAAATTTGAAGTCTTTTCCTAGTAGTCTTCATGTAAGGTTCAGGCTCAAATGACAGAAATGGAGAGTGACGAGGGAGTTCTATTAGACACATATTTCAATAATTTTCAGCTTCATTTTTAAACTAATGGTTATGATTCTCGATGTAGCCTATGAGAATTAATTACCACCATTCTATTAAGTGCACAAGTTTTCTTCTTCACCATTTAGTGTAAAATGATAGCAAGCTGGCTTAAGCCCTTGGGCAATTTACATATTAAAATAGGTAAAAAAATCTTTATCAGAACCTCCATTGGACTTTACGTTTAAGTTTTTTAATAGCACTTAAAAAGAAAAAAAACATATTTCTGGAAATGACATTTTTTTGTTATTAGAAATGAGAGCTGAAGTAGAACGGATGCCCAGGCTGATTGCAATGATTGAAAAAGTGACATAATTACTTAAAACCTTGCAAAACAGAGGAGCTTAACTTTTTTGGCTTCAGTATCCCTTTGAGAATTCTATGAAAGCTTTGCATGGTTCTTCCAGAAACAGCACACGCATACAATTTTGCATATAATTTTAGGCAATTCTTAGATCTCTCTCCTCTCTCCCCGCCCCCAAAGGCACTTATGGACACTATAAATGCTATGTTAATTATACCAGGTTAAAATTCCTGACAGTATGAGAAGAAGGATAATTCAGGCTCCAGTATTTGTTTATGGATGTTTTGCTTCTAGGGGGCCTGGGACCTTTAGGTGCTTTGGTTCAAGAACTTAGAATAGGTGGAATGAAGAGAGTAAAGGCAGTTGATTATTTGGGAATCAAAGAAAGGAGAGGTCCGTGGAATGCAGTGGCTTGGGGATGTTTCCAGTGAGGACTTTTAAGAATGAGTGAGGTTTGGACACCTGGGTGGCTCAGTTGGTTAAGGGAGTGACTCTTGATTTTGGCTCAGGTCATGATCTCAGGGTTGTGGGATCCAGCTCTGCCAGACTCCTTGCTCAGTGTGGAGTCTGCTAAGACTCTCTCCCTCTGCCCCTCCCCCCACCCCCACTCACACACATGCTCTTTCGCTCTCTCTCTCCAAAAAAAGAATGAGTGATATCTGGTTGGATGAAAATAAGAAGGATCCTCTAGGCTATACACACCATGACATCAGGGGCCCTACATCTTTTGTTCTTCACTGTTCTTCATTGTTCTCCAACGTATATATACATATACAGTATATATGTATAGTATAGATAGGGTGTATCTATCTATCTATACGCTTTCTATAAATATAAATATATCTATATAGCTACAGTTATAGTGCTTTGTGTCTCATTTCAAGTGAGGAGCTTGAGCCAAGAGCAATGGCATCAACCCAGGGCTGGAGTTCCACCTGTGCCTTTGACGCGAAGTGACCCCAAGGGGAACGTTGTCTGCTGGTCCAGGTATCTCTAGTGATCAGTGAGGAACATGGCAGGTGTTTTATGAGTTATTGGGGGGGCCAAAGCTGCAAGATTAAATACTTAATTTGATTGCTCAGGAACTAAGAAACAACAGAAGTGATCTATCCAGTATTTTCTTATGAAATTCTGATGGACCTTACCACTAGACCTTGGGAGGGGTGATTCCAAAGGGAGAATTGGGCTCTTCCACCCACCTCCCCCCATAATAGAGGAGGAGCCTCCCTGGGCTTCACTGTGCCTCCTCCAGATTGCAATTGTCCCCTGAGCACTGCACCTAACTTCCCACAGTGGAAGGAGAGAAGGAAAGCCTTTGTGGGACAACTGAGTCATTTTATTTTATTTATTTATTTATTTATTTATTTATTTATTTATTTATTTAAGGTTTTATTTATTTATTTGACAGAGACACAGCGAGAGAGGGAACACAAGCAGGGGGAGTGGGAGAGGGAGAAGCAGGTTTCCTATGGAGCAGGGAGCCCAATGCAGGGCTTGATCCCAGGACCCCGGGATCATGATCTGAGCCGAAGGCAGACACTTAATAGCTGAGCCACTCAGGTGGCCCCGAGTCATTTTGAACTTGGACTTTTACCCTCTCCTCTTTGAGTCAATTTACAAGTGTCCAACACTGAAGCTGCTTCGTCTCCACCCTGCCTCTTTCCTGGCTTCCTCCCACCTCTTCCTACCTGAATGCGTGGGCTCCCTACCTGCATAGTCATTGCTGCAGTGGAGTGAGTCAGCGGTAGCTTTCCTTTGTTCAGAGATGACATTTAACCAGTAGCTATTATTTAATTAAATCCCGAGTCACTGGTGAGCATTTTGTTTTTTCTGTCTATATCGTTTACATGGCTGTACATATATTTGTCTTTCTTATACATCTAATGCAATTGACAAGTGTTCCCCTCTTAAACTGTGGACTTTACCCACAGCAGGACTCTGTTATTTCACTTTTCATTCCCTACTGATTGTTATGAATAAAATGATCACAGAGTGAAGTACCTGAAACCCAACATGTTCACAATAAAGAGAGTGGGCCATATCACAGTCCAGTCACAGAGCATGTGTGTGTGTGTGTGTGTGTGTGTTCTGAGACTACATGCTTCCACCAGGAGGGGCAATAATCAAATAATCAGCATGTTACTCCTGTCCTCCCTCCATCCCCTCAGAGGAGACTTTACTTATCTCCTTCCTCTTTTCCTTTGTCTTTGGGGTTTGCCCACTTGCTGGGAGCTCTTCATTCTGTTCTCTGTGCCATGAGCCCAACAAGGGCTGACTCTCTTCCTCCTTGGCCTCCTCCCCACCCATATCAGGGAGTGGGGTGGGGCTGAAGCGGGGAGAATCAATCTGATTCTGATACTGGGTTTTAAGGAAGACTGTGATCGCCACACATTTATGCCACATCCATCAAAAGGGTAATATTTTTATCTTTGATTTGCTGTACTCCTCGGCCTATTTCAATTGTGGAAACTGGGAGAGGAAAAACAGCATAATTTATTCACCTTCTCATACACCCAACAAAACAGGCTCATTTTTAGTCATTACAAATTTGGATGACATTACTGAGTTTACTGTTTTGGAGAAGCCCAGGGTAAAGCCTATTTAGAGTGGACTGCATTTGATGAGAAGCCTATGAATTTGAAATTTTGATTTTAGGTGCAGGGTTTGTAATTTAGATATGACTGGACATCTTTTTTGTTTCTTCCTTTTCACTGCAAACATGAGAAAAACCATACTGACTTGATTATTTATTTATTTATTTGAGAGAGAGAGAGAGTGCACATGAGTGGTGGGAGGGGTAGAGGGAGAGAATGTTCAAGCAGACCCCTGACAGAGCCTGGAGCCTGAGGCTGGGCTCAATCCCACAACCCATGAGATTATGACCTGAGCCTAAACCAAGAGTCTGATGCTCAACCGACTGAGCCACCAAGTGCCCCGATCTGATTTTTTAATAGAGCATTGTGAAGAGTGACCTGAAATTGCCAGGTATAGGTGTGGCGAACAGTTTCTTAAAATTTTCTATGCTCCTGGGCACCTGGGTGGCTCAGTTATTAAGTGTCTGCCTTCAGCTCAGGTCATGATCCTGGGGTCCTGGGATCAAGGCTGAGCAGGGAGCCCGCTTCTCCCTTTCTCACTCCCCCTTATGTTCTCCCTACTTGTGTTCTCTCTCTCTGTCAAATAAATAAATAAAAGCTTTAAAAATTTTTTTCTATGCCCGTTTCCTTTGATATAGGAATCGTAGTACTTCACAGAGTTGTTGAGGGGATGAAATTAAATGAGAAAATTTATATGAGAAGCAATAGAGTACCTGGCCCATCATAAGCATTTGATAAATGTTTAATAATCATCTGTGGTGTACTTAGTGCTGTGTCATAAAAAGCATATTTTTGATGAATCAGTAAACTCAGTAACCCAGCATTTTGCTGTTCGAGATAGAGCAATTTAAAAAGAAGTAAAAAAAAAAAAAAAGTCAGTCTGTTACTGATGATCTCATCTTTTCCCTTTTTATCTAGTCTCTAAATTTCTCTTTTCATTTTTAATTCAACCTATGCCATTTTGATCCCGTAAGATCTAGTTCTTGATGTTTCTTTGCAATGACATTTCTTTTTAAAATTGTTGATATGGGGGTTCCTGGGTGGCTCAGTCAGTTAAGCATCTGACCCTTGATCTTAGCTCAGGTCTTGATCTCAGGGTCATGAGTTCAATCCCCACATTGAGCTCCATGCTGGGTGTGGAGCCTGCTTAAAAAATTTTTGAAAATAAATAAATAAAATTGTCGATCCCACTTTAAGAAAGAGGGAAAGCCAGAAGTCTGCTGCTAGCTTGTTCTCTTGGTGGTGTCTCTTCCTTCGGCAAAATCACCTGACCCCGGGGCAGAGGGGCGAGGGTGGGCTGGAAGATGGCTCATGCTGCCAGAGAGTCTAAACCGATTTTGAGGAACAAAAGGAGAGAGGGAGAAATGTTTCAAGACAACCTCAAAATTTTCTTTCCTATCTGTCCAGAAGGTGAAACAAACTTCACCAAACTCCTTTTAGTTTCTTTGCTGTTCCTGCGGCATGGCCACATTTCGTCTCTGTCCTAAGTGCTCATGAACCAGAGGTTTGGGGAGTAGAGGGTGGGAGTTGAAGTTTGTCCCCTGACTCTTGTTCTGTCTCCTGCTCTACAATGACCCCATCAACACTGGCTCTTCCTGGGGATATGCTGAGGAAAAGGGAAGGCTGCTGCAGAACGTCAATCCACAGATGCCCCGTCTCAAACAGTCATAACTCATCCCTACTCCCCTCAACTGGTGAGAGCACAAGGGTCTCCTAGTAGGGTCATGATTAAAAAAAAAAAAAAAAAAGTAGGAGGAAGGCATTCTTTCTCATGTTTTAAGATCTGGGCCTACTGGATTTGTTTGCTTCTCCATTATTTATGGCAATAAAGAGACAACCTCGTCCTTGTACTGAGGGAGGGAGAGCCTCTCTCTCTGAGTGGCCTAAGAGGGCTTGTCCAATGCAAGTCTGACTGCCTGGAGTCTGCCGGGGTAAGGTGGTGGGGAGCTCATCAGCAGAAGGCTCTACTTCTGTGCCGTCAGTCACTGTTAAACTTATTTCTGTAAGGAAACACACCTCACTTCTTGGACTTCCTGGTGATCTTCAGGAAAATGAAGGGACTAGACTCACTGATATCTTAATTCCACTCCAATTCCAGTATTAGAAAAGGTATACCTTAGGAGTCAGAAGGAGGATTTAATTAACTTTCAGGTTTCTGAATTTAAAAAAAAATGCCCCCTGTTGTATTAAATGTTCGATATTCTATTATATACCACATTCATAATGTAAACCCACTTTTATATGCTTATTAAGCTTGAAGCTTTTAAAGAAATCACTTGATTGTTATCCACTATTTGGTTATTAACCATTTAAATTAAATATTTACTTCTTCGAGAAAGATCATATGTCATATAAAATATTTCAGGAGTTGAAGACCCTTCCTTCAGGTATTAGAAACACAAATAATCTGACACCAGGAATTCCAAGGTCACTGCTTTGGTTGAGTCAAAGATGCGCATTTTTTCACATTTTAATATCATCGAAATTGGAATTTGCCATACAATAGCAGGCATCTTGGCATTGTGTTATAGATTCATTGGTGATGCTTTCCTTTTTTTTAATGATACTCAAAATAATAACATGCTTACAATTAGTGGTATCTTAGATCTATTGAAATACAGCAAATATTAATTCACTATAAATACCTAAATTTAAGACCAACTTTCTAGTCTTACATAAATGTGTCTATCATACATGGTTTTTTAAAAAAGATTTTATTCATTTATTTGAGAGAGAGAGAGAGAGCACATGAGTGGCGGGGAGGGGCAGAGGAAGAGGGAGGCGCAGACTCTCCACGGAGGGGAGGAGCCCGATGCGGGGCTGGATCCCAGGACCCCGGGATCATGACCCAGGCTGAAGGCAGCTGCTAAATGGACTGAGCCACCCATACGCCCCATCTATCATACGTGTTAATCCTTAAACTTAAATGAGCACTTCATGAACCTAATATATCCTAACATAACCATTTTAAGAACACAAGGCTATAGTGAACATTTTTGATTCAGTGGAAGTTCCGACTTGAAGCTAAGCTGGGACTTAATATGTCCAGGCATGTTGTGTGAACGTGGGCATGCATGTGAGATGTTAACATACGTGAGATAATTCATATGGGGTATTCTTTGTTGTGTATTGGTTTGATATGATTTCAAATCTGCTTGTTTATGACTTAAGTGAAGTTCATTTTAAGCTGCTTGTTTATGACAAAGACAAAAGGAAAAAAAAGTTGTTTTGATACAAGAACGAACTGTATTGTGTGAGGATGCCATCATGGCATCTGTTCTCAGAAGTCAGTAGCTCAGCTGCTGAGGGGCCCTGCTGAGGGCTTATTGATAAAAAACATATGAAGAAATAACTTTGGCAAAGGGGCATTTTGACTGTAAATATTAAGACTTCATGAGGGCTCTCAGGGATTGTTCTGTTGGGGCTAGACATTTTGCTGATCTAAATAGTTCTCCAAAGACATTGGGGTGATTGGCTCCTGCCATGGTAAAGGCACCTCTACCAGCAGCGGTGAAAGTCAAGCAGTGGCCCCCTAGTGGGGGCATCTGCCAGCCTGTCAACCCCAGCGCACGCGTTCCCTAGCAACGAGCTCTAGCAACAAGGGACTTTTACTTTTGCACTGATGCCTGGACGCAGCGCTCAGTTGGCTAAATATTCTTCCCCCCCTTCTCTCTCACCACCTTGTACAAAGGTGCATCTCAACTAAATTTGGGCTTTTTTTCTTTTCATCTTCCCTTGCCTGGAACAATAGAGGGATTAATCTATCACGGATGTGGAGCCTGTTATTTCTGTATTATTTTCTTAAGAGGCATTATCCTAAATGCCATTGGCTTGTGCAATTCCCACAGCAAACCTGTGTTAAATAAATTGTTGGCGAAGACAAACTCAGTCTCAGAGGAAGAAGAATGTTTCGTTTCAGTGTCTGTGACCAGACACAGGCATATCAGTTGGCTTTGCTGGGAAGCCGACACTGAGATGGAGTTGGGAGTACAGTTTCTTGGGGAAACATCTGGGAAAGATCAAAACAAGAGGAATTGCATTGCGCATGGAAAGCCTACTGATCTGACAAAGTCTTGGCCAGCCCAACGGGGAGCTCTGGAGCAAAGATTGTTCCTGAGACTGAGTCCCCTAACTGAGCAGAAACATCCTGGTCCTAGTACCCCCAACTTGACTCTGACTTTTGCCCAGGAAGAGCATGAGGTGAAATCTTGAAAGCTGAGGTCCTCTTGAGCAAGTTACAGCTGGAGAATATCCACGAACTCCACTCCTTGCAGGTGAAATATAGGTTCTTTCTTGACGGGAGATCTGAGAACTGCCCTGGGCAGCAACACTCTCTGTCTTAGATACCAGCTCTTATCCAAGGACTTGTGTCTGAATCCTGGAGTGAGAGGTATGACAACAGCTGTGTCGGGTCTAAGATTTTACTCTGCTCGCATGCTGACAAGTTAGTCTGGCACAATGTCATGGATGCTGACAGAACACGTGAGGCTCCCACGTCAGAGACAAAGGACGTTACTACTCATGACATAGTAGCTAGCGTGTTTGCTTGTTCCCACAGGGTGATGGAAATAGGGCTAGTTGATGTCTGCACACCCAGTGAGGTATGTCACAGGAGAAGAAGCTCAAGCGTGGGGAATCTAAATCTTTTACCAAAAAGTATAATAGGCAGGGAGCCTGCCTGACTTCTGCTCCAGAGGACAGTAAGCAAATCTGCCCCTTGCTCCAGAGGCTGACACTCTGCCAACATCCTTAAAGACAAGGCTTTTGGCTACGTAAATACCCTTAAAGACATGATCCAGAACAAAGGCAGCCAGTATATGTGCTCACAAGACGTGCAGAAATGTTAGAGACCTGTAGAGAATTGTTCCCCAACAAGGTGCTCCAGTCGCTGAAGGGAATATTTTCATAAGTGACTTGGGAAGACGTGGGCACAAAGCAGAGAGACAACTCTGCCTTGGTTCTAAAGTGGTAACTGTTGACAGATAGCAGGGAAGAGGCCATTTTTCCTACTTCTTGCAACACAGAGGGACTTCGGCTGAGAAAGAATTATGGGGAGGTCATGGCATGTAGGCATCTCGAGTGTTTGCGTTTGGGGGAGTGCCGGGAAACAGCGCTATTGACATGAGCATCAGCACTCTCACTGACTTCCCTTGTTAGTGTGGGACTAACAATTTGGGCCACAGCCTGCAGACCACGAGATTGTGAGAACCTTGGAGATATTCTTCCAGGGCCTCTAGAGAGAGTTGGGCAGGGATGCGGGGGCTGACGTGTCATGGGACCGATTTCTGTCTCTTATGCAGGTGAGACTAGAGGCAGAGAAATGTGAGATGTAACCATTATTATCATCCTACTAGTACCCAAATGCTGGGAGGCCTGCCTCAAGAGAGTCGGGTCAGACCAGTGGTGCTTATTCAGTAGTGCTCACGAGTTCTTCGATGTATGAATGGCTATATTTAGTAACTCTTTTCAGCCTAATTATAGTTGGCAGTGTGTCTATTTCCATTTTTGTCCCTTAACCTTCCTTTCTCCAGAATGCTAAAAGGAAAGACTGAGTAAGCAAATAAGTTCATCTAATTTAAAAAAAAAAAGAAAAAGAAAGAAAGTTTTAGGATTAATGAAGAAATTTCTCGGGCATGTTTGAAAGCTCAGTTGAATATTTATCTCCTCCTAGAAGCTGGTTTATCCCAGATTATAGCAATTTCTTCTTCCTTCATCTGCTACCACTAAACCTAGGGATGGCAAAAAATGTTTCACCACATATATTTAATCATTTGGGAGTGACTAGCTGGAGTACTTTGTGGAGAATTTGTGAGACCATGTCCCAGTTCTTGGGAAAGGCAGCCATGAGCAATGTGGTCCATGAAGTTGGTGTTTATATAGAGGTTGCAGCATGCATGTTACATATTTAATAACAACCCACTAGTTCTTTAAGAGGTTTTCCACAGAAGACAGCTTTTTTTTTTTTTTACGCAGAAGCAATGAAATCTCATGAAATGAGTGTTCCTTTTTCTTTTCTTTTTTTTTTTTAAGATTTTATTTATTTATTTGAGAGAGAGAGAATGAGAGACAGAGAGCATGAGAAGGAGGAGGGTCAGAGGGAGAAGCAGACTCCCCGCTGAGCAGGGAGCCCGATGCGGGACTCGATCCCGGGACTCCAGGATCATGACCTGAGCCGAAGGCAGTCGTTTAACCAACTGAGCCACCCAGGCGCCCCGAGTGTTCCTTTTTCAAACAAGTTGGGAAAACATTGCAAATTATGAAATTCTTGGGAATTCACAATGAACATTACCATAACAAAGGCTATGAGAAATCACATATTACAGAAACTGCTTGAATATATATATAATCTAGAATCTTCAAATTTTTTAAACCACTGAACCTATTTTCTCCATAATATCTGGATAATATCCTAACAAAGTAGTCATCACATAATACCCTGTGGTAAGCTTTGCTTTATTCTTTTGTGTATAATATAACTCTTAAATTATTTACCTTTTTATGTTTTTCGCTGCAGCTGAACTATAAACTTATTGAGAAGAGGAACTATGCCTTAAACTTCTTGTATGTGTTACAGAATCTAAATCAATACCATGTACATAGTTGGAGTTCAGTATGGCTTTTCTTTGTTTTTGTTTTTGTTTTTGAAGTCTTAAACTGAGTTTACAATAGTTTCCCCTTATCTGTGGTTTTGCTTTCTGCAGTTTCAGTTATGCTCGGTCAACCACAGTCCAGTAGCAAATAATTCTCCTTTTGACATATGGTCAGAAGGTCAATAGTACCCTGTCGTCATGTCACAGTACCTGCGTCATTCACCTCACGTTATCTCATCACGTAGGCACTTTATCATCTCACCCCATCACAAGAAGGGTGGGTGCAGTACAAGAAGACATTTTGAGAGACACAGAGAGACCACATTCACGTAATTTTTATTACTGTATATTATTATAGTTGTTCCATTTTATTTATTTATTTTTAAGATTTTATTTATTTGGGAGCGAAAGAGTGAAAGAGAGCACGAGAGGGAAGAGGGTCAGAGGAAGCAGACTCCCATTGAGCCGGGAGCCTGACGCGAGGCTCAATCCTGGGACTCCGGGGTCATGACCTAAGCTGAGGGCAGATGTTTCACTGACTGAGCCACCCAGGCATCCCTATAATTGTTCTATTTTGTTATTAGTTATTTTTGTTAATCTCTTACCATGCCTAATTTATAAATTAAACTTTATCATAGGCATGTGTGTACAGGAAAAAACACAGCAGACAGAGGGACCAGTGTTATCTGCAGTTTCAGACATCCACTGGAGGTCTTGGAACATACCCTCTACGGATAAGGGGGGGGGGCTGCTGTACTATAGTAATAATGATGACTCTAGATGCTTCAAAGATTCGCTAGTGTATTCCCAGGGCTTAGTGTGTTGTTAGAATTGTATTACAATTTGTTGCATGTTAGAATTATGTGTTAAGACAGATGAGGATACTAAGATAAGCGAGTTCTTGAACTAAAGGAGCCTAAGAGGCTTTTTGAGACACTTTTAAAATTTTATTTATTTTATTTTATTTTCACTTTTTCCAGCTGTATTGAAATATGATTGACATATAACATTGCATGAATTTAAGGCATACAAGGTGGTGATTTGATGCACATATATATTGTGAAATGTTAACCACAACAAGGTTAGTTAGGACATTCTTCACCTCACATAGTTACTCTTTGGTTGTTGTTATGGTGAAAACATCAAAGCTCTATCCCAATAGCAACTTTCGAGTATAGGATACAGTAGTGTGAACTATAGTCACCCTCCAGATACCTTAGATCCCTGACACTTATTCATCTTGTAACTGAAAGATTGTACTCCTTGTCCAGCATCTTCTGCCATGGCCCCCACGCCTCTGCCCCTGGCGGTTACAATTTTACTCTCTGTTTCTATGAGGTTGGTGTTTTTAGATCACACATGTAAGTGAGATCATATATTTGTCTTTCCATATCTGACTTCTTCACTTAGCATAATGTTAAGACAACATCTAAATAAAGACAATGGGCTCATGTTGTGGCAGCAGAGACTGAAGTAAGAATACAACAGAGAAGAACGTGCCAGAGAGTGCTGGCTTCCCTGGAATGGGTTATCTGAGATGGAGTCCCTTCTGGACTGCAAGTGCTGTCTGCTTGGATGCTTTTGAGGCAGTATATAGCAAGTGGTGAAGTGATTTTTCTGGGCGAGGCTGCCTACGTTCAAGACTTCGCTCTGCCACTTGCTATCTGTATGACTCGGGTCAATCTCAACTGCTTATCTAGAAAATGGAATAAAAAGGGTGCCTAGCTTGTAGGGCTATTATGGGCATTCAATAAGATATTTAAAGAGTTTGACACAATACCTTTTCCTTGTAGTAGGCAGAAATCGATACCTGTAATCTGTTGTTTTTGCTGGAGTAGATTAGCAAGAATACAGAAGGGTCTTTCCTCTAAACTTTTGAATAACAATGTGGCATGGGTCTTTTCCTTTGATGTTTTCAAATGTCTCTTTTTTCTCCGTTTTTACACACTTTAAATATGCTATGTCTTGCATGGCAGTATGATCAGTCAAATTTGTACAATCAATTAAAATCATATTGTAATGTATGGCTTTACTTGAGGGCAAAAACCACATCCTAGACTTTTGTGTTTCACTTGTCAAGCCAGTATAATACTTCCGAGTAGTCCAGTGCTCAGTAAATGCTTATTAAACATTACTTTAAAAAGTTTTTAAAATAGGGGCGCCTGGGTGGCTCAGTCGTTAAGCATTTGCCTTCGGCTCAGGTCATGATCCTGGGGTCCTGGGATTGAGCCCCGCATTGGGCTCCCTGCTACGCGGGAAGCCTGCTTCTCCCTCTCCCACTCCCCTTGCTTGTGTTCCCTCTCTCGCTGTGTCTCTCTCTGTCAAATAAATAAATAAAATCTTTAAAAAAAAAAAAGCTTTTAAAATATACTAAACATTAAAAACAGATAACTTCCAAATGTGATTATGAATTAAGAAGTAACTGGTTCTAAGCTGGCTAGATATCTGAATTGCTGCTTTGTATATTTTCTTATAATATATGCATACTTAAAGCTTCTGTTATTTTGGACATTAACGATTTTAGTATGAATTTCTTGGAGCGTACTATTAGCGTTGCCTCTGTTTTCCAACTCCTAAGCATTTAATCGCTTTTTAAAATAGCCATTTTTCTCTTTTTTTCTTTTTAAAATTCATTATTTATTTCCTCCAACAGTACCAATAATTCTTTCAGGTTTAACACTGTCAGGTTTAGAATTCTGCATTTTAATTAAAACAATTCCTCCATTGCATTACTAAAAATATCATTGATGACTGTACCAAAGATTCTTAAACATCCCATTTGTTTCTCATTATTTGTGTTGGCTATTTAGGATTTACTCAGTTTAGACTAAGCATGGATTGAAGACCAGCTTATGTTTTTTCATGCTCCCTCGTAAGCCATGAGATCTGTTTTGGAGCTTGGCTGAGTACTGTCCCTCAGAACACTATTATTCTTCCCGGACAAGAAAAACATTGCGAGCAAGAAATAAATAAACCTCCTGAATCTTTGCTATGTTTTAAGAACCTTTGGTTATATCTGAACACCTCATAGCAATCTTATGAAGCCAGTGCTAACATTATTTTACCGAGGGACTAGAAGCCTAGGGAAGTTGAGAAACTCACCCAAAGTGAAATTGCAAGTAGCTGATTGAACTGGGGTTTAAGCCTAAAAGTCAGTCTGATCTGAGTCTACAGTTTTATCACTCCCCTATGCCACATTTTACCCATAGTTTTGGACATAGTAGTACTATTTTTATAGTTAAAATGAGTGACTAGGCAGAAGTAGGCCATTTTGGACTGCTCATACTGCCAGAATATTGGAATACATTTCACTTTTCCTCATGCATACTCCAAATCTCTGTATATATATATGTATATATATATATATATACATATATATGTGTAAAAGAAACAAAATATATATATATATTTGTAAAAGAAACAAAAATGGTTCATTGTAACTTTATTTCTTATTTATTTAAATTTTAGTTAGTGAACATACAGTGCAATATTGGTTTCTGGAGTAGAATTCAGTGAGTCATCACATACAACACTCAATGCTCATCACAAGTGTACTATTTAATACCCATCATCCATCTAGCCCATCCCCCACCCACCTCCCTCACTGTAACTTAAAAAAAACCCTGTAATTTGTTCTATAGACTTGAGTCTAGTTCTCCTGCTTTCACATTCACTCAATACCTACTGAAAACTCCCATTCATATTGAGTCAGCTAGTAAGGTGTATAGATAGTTCTAACGCTTATAAATAAGACTACTAAAATTGGGATGACTACCATTGTGTGAATCTTTCTTTTAAAGTCAGAATTTGAGGTTTAAATAAATGACTGTCTTGATTACCTACGGATCCCCCCATGAGACTAAGTTTTTATATAATTGACTCATCTGAGATTTATTAGTCATCCATAAAGCAACTAGAATATAATGAAGAAGACTTAATTATTTTATTTATGTTGTGATTTCAAAAACATGTATTTGTTATTAGCAAAAGTGTGTGTTTTGTTCACTATTAGTTTTTTTTCCTTAAGAGCTCTCAGCCTAAACTTGGCTTCTATCTGATAAGTATTTTGAGAATACTTCCTAAAAAAAGCTCACCAAGTGATAACTTGGAAAAAAAGAAGGCAGAAACTTTTCTTCTGAGCCTTCCACCATGAGAGGATTCTGCATTGATCTTGCATCAGAAACTTTTTCTTACATCACTGAGTTTGCAGGGAGAAAGGAAAATCTCTTGGAGAGCCCCAAACAGACAGACACATGAGGAAGAAAACACAAAAAATTAAGATATAAAACTGGAGCAATGGGTAAGTATTTGTGAAAGAGCAGGGATCCCCTGGTTGTAATGTCAATGCCAGAGCTAAGATAAGGAGACTGAGCTTTAGGTATGCAGTAAGGATGAGTTCCTGGTAATAAGACTCCCAGATTAAGCTGGGGATCTTTGAATGGACTAGAATGTTCTCAAGTCAGGAGCACCAGCTAGGTCTCAGAAGAAACCAATTTAATTCTTTTCTAGATGATAGTATATTCAGTTAAGGCCCCTGTATTTTTCCAAAACATAAGAGAGCAGTGCCTATTAAGAAAGATGAGAAGTGGTAGAATCCTCATGCTTTGAGTTGGGACCTTGTACATTATGTTACTTTTTCTTTCTTACCTTCTTTTCTTCTTTCTTACAGTAAAACAGCTACATTCTAAGACTAGTAGTAAACCAGGAATGAAGCAAACCCTTGCAGAGTCTGAAACCTAGCTTGACATAATCTCAATTTCTAGAATTGCATTAAGATGACCCCAGATTATCAGGGATCTTCACCACTTGCCAAAACCAATATTGAATCTCCCTGGGAGGATAATATAGGCCTAAATTTAATTCTAAAAATTTGTACATACAATATCAGGTACTCAAGTTGATGACTAATAAAAAATTTTCATAAGCATGTAAGATAATACGATCAAAATTTAAGAGAAACAATAGATAAAAGGGTAGGCCCATGGGGGATCCAGAAAATGGAGGTATGCTAACTGTGGTCAAGATAATTTTAATAGAGAACTAAATGGAAACTCTAGAACTAAACAAACAAACAAACAAATAAACAAAAGAACAAAACAAAACTGTGAAATAGAGAATGTAATAGTGTGTATGACTAAATTAAATCAAGCAGAAGGATTAATGAATTAGAATAGTTCAAAGAAGATACTTTCTCAAAGATAGACAATAGATAAAATGGCATGAGAAACTTAGGGAATAGTCTGAGAAATGTCTAACATATGAATAACTAGAATTCCTGGAGTAGAGGGGTGCCTGGATGGCTCCTTCGGTTAAACATCCATCTCTTGGTTTCGGCTCAGGGTTGTGATCTCAGGGTCGTGAGATTGAGCCCTACATTGGGCTCCACACTGAGTGCAGAGTTCTGCTTGAGATTCTTTCTCCCTCTCCCTTTGCCCCTCCCACTTGTGCTCTCTCTCAAAATAAATAAATAAATCTTAAAAAAAAAAAGAATTCCTGGAGATGAGGAGAAAGAAAGCAGAAGTATATTTGAAGTGATGATGGATTTGTGATTTTCCCAAATGATTAAAGACTTCAAGCCAGAGATTCCAGGTGCTTTAAGAAACCTGAACAGGGTAAATAAAAGCAAAATCACACATAGGAACACCATAGTAAAACTGCTGAAGTACAAAGACAGAAGAAATACTTAAAAGCAGCAAAGGGGCACCTGGCTGGTTCAGTAGGTAGCACATGCAACTCTTTTTTTTTTTTTTTTTTTTTTTAAGATTTATTTATTTATTTGACAGAGAGAGACAGCAAGAGAGGGAATACAAGCAGGGGGAGTGGGAGAGGAAGAAGCAGGCTTCCTGCTGAGCAGGGAGCCCGATGCGGGGCTTGATCCCACGACCTTGGGATCATGACCTAAGCTGAAGGCAGACGCTTAACAACAGAGCAACCCAGGTGCCCCCAGAGCATGCAACTCTTGATCTCAGAGTTGTGAGTTCAAGCACCATCTTGGGTGTAAGGATTACTTAAAAATAAAATCTTAAAAAAAAAAAAAAAGCAGCCAGAAAAAAAAATTAACTCCAAAGGAACCAAAATAGGATTAACCATCTAAACTCATGATATGTAGCTTAAAGCCATGTTGGGAGAAAGTTTTAGTTTTAGATAACATATATAGAAAAGGAGAAAGACTAAAGTCAATGAGCTGAATAGAAGCAAGTGAAACTAAAGGACAGTGAAATAAATGCTGAAAGAAAATTAACTGTTAATCTAGGATTCTATTTCCAATGAAAATATTCTTTATGAATGAAAGTGAAATGAAAGTAATTTTTCATACAACAAAAAACTGAGGGAATTCATCATTAGCAAATAAACACTAAAAAAACCCTAAAGTATGTCTTTCAGTAAGAAAGGGAAGGTGTTTCCAGACAGAAGATTGGAAATGCCAAAAAAGAGCACCAAAAAAGGTAAATATGTGGCAAACCTAAAGAAATATTTAGGGTTAATATAATAATAATAATAATAATAATATTATTATTATTATTATTATACTAATATTATTATCATCTTTGAGATTTAAAATATATAGAGTTAAAACACATGATAACAGAGTCGTATGAATCTGAAGAGTGGTAGACTGAGGTCATGTGTTCTAAGGTCCTTGCATTATCCTGGAAGAAGTAAAAGTGATGAAGGATGGTTGGAAGAAAAGCAAGCAGGGACAACCCTCCCCATCCCCCCACCCTCGCCCTAAGAGGAAACCACCCTTAAAAGGATTTTACACCACCTGGAAGGAGCCCTCCACCCTTTCCCAAGTGATAGGTAGATGACAAAGACTTGATTGGATGACAGGCAGATGGAGGGTTAATCAGGTCAAAATCAGCCCTCCAGCAACAAGGTTATAAAAACCTCTAGATTTAGAAACTCTGGTGGCAACCATCTGTGGTCCCTTCCCTCTTCAGGAGCTTTGTACTATCACTCAGTAAACTTTACTATCACTCAATAAACTTTGCTTTGCTGCCCGCCACTCTTCATCTGGTCTACCTCTTCATTCTTTGAAGTGGCATGACCAAGAACCATGGGCACCAAAGGAAAAGAAATCTTGTAACAAAAGTTCTAAATTTTGTTAGACTTTGATAAATCAAGAATCTATGTTTTAATCTTTCAGGGTAACCCCTCCTCCCTCCAGTAAAAAAAAAAAAAGAACAGAAAAGAGTGTATAAAATACTTAATTATTCAAAAAGGTAAAAAAGAGGGGCACCTGGGTGGCTCAGTCATTGAACATCTGACTTTTGATTTTGGCTTAGGTCATGACCTCAGGGTTATGAGATTGAGCCCTGCATTGGACTCCAAGTTCATCACAGAGTCTGCTTGAGTTTCTCTCCTTCTGCCCTCCCCTTTCTCTCTCTCACTCTCTCAGTCTCTCAAATAAATAATTTTTTTTAAAAAGGTAAGAAAGAGGGCACCTGGGTGGCTCAGTTGATTAAGCAACTGCCTTCAGCTCAGGTCATGATCCTGGAGTCCCTGGATCGAGTCCTGCATCGGGCTCCCTGCTCGGCAGGGAGTCTGCTTCTCCCTCTGACCCTCCCCCCTCTCATGTGCTCTCTCTCATTCTCTCTCTCTCAAGTAAATAAATAAAATCTTTAAAAAAAGAAAAGGTAAGAAAGAGACAAAGTAACACCAAATGATGATATTTTTAGCTTGATTCTCTCTGATCAGAGAAAATTCACTAAAATTCAATATATGTTAGGCCAGGAAGCATGTCTCCACACATTTAAAGGGATTAAAAGAAAATGGAGTATGTTCATTGACCATAGTGGAATTAAGGTAAAAATCAATAAGTAGAAAATCTCTGAAATGTTTGGAAAACAGACAGTATGCTCCTAAGTAATCTGTGAGTCAAAGAAGAAATTACAATGGAAATTAGAAAACATTGTTTTTAAGGTTGATTGTTGATTGATTTTATTTAAGTAATCTCTACACCAAACTCACAACCCCAAGATCAAGAGTCAGATGCTCTTCCAACTGAGTCAGTCAGGCACCCAGAAATTACAAAACATTTAAAAATGTTAATAAATACATCACCTGTCAAGCTCATGGTATGTAGCCAAAGCTATGCTGAGAGAGAAATTTTTAGTTGTAAATATATATATTAGAAGAGAGGAAAGATTGGGGCACCTGGGTGGCTCAGTTGGTTAAGCGACTGCCTTCGGCTCAGGTCATGATCCTGCAGTCCCAGGATCGAGTCCTGCATTGGGCTCCCTGCTTGGCAGGGAGTCTGCTTCTCCCTCTGACCCTCCTCCCTCTCATGCTCTCTCTCATTCTCTCTCTCTCAAATAAATAAATAAAATCTTTAAAAAAAAAAAAGAAGAGAGGAAAGATTAAAGTCAGAGAAGAAAGATTAAAGTCAGGGAACTAAAGCATCTGTCTTAAGAATTTAGGAAAAAAATAGCAAATGAATCCCAAAGAGAGTAGAAGGATAGAAATCACAAAGAGAAGAAAAGAAATCAATGGTAGATTTTTTAAAAAAATGATATAGAGGAACAAAACCAAAAAGTGATACTTTGGAAAGAATAATAAAATTGAAAAACTTTTTATGAGACTGATCAAGAAAAAAAAAAGAGAGAGAGAGAAAATGCAGAAATACTCAACACTGGGAATGAAAAGTGACATTTCTATGGATCCTTATGTATTCAACCTCATACCAAATAAATTTGAAAATTATAGATGAAATTAGCAAAGTCCTAGAAAAATAGAATGCTAAAACTTATGCAAGAAGGAATAAAAATTTGAATATTCCTGAATAAAGATATTTACCAGTGACTTTTATAAAATGTTTAAGAACAAATGCAAATTTTATCAACTTTTCTGGAGAATAAAATAGGAGGAACCTCTCCCCAGCTCACTTTATGGGGCTAGTATAATTTTCATAATAAAACAATTTTTTTAAAAAAGATTTTATGGGCCGCCTGGGTGGCTCAGTCGTTAAGCGTCTGCCTTCGGCTCAGGTCATGATCCCAGGGTCCTGGGATCGAGCCCCACATCGGGCTCCCTGCTCAGCGGAGAGCCTGCTTCTCCCTCTCCCACTCCCCCTGCTTGTGTTCCCTCTCTCGCTGTCTCTCTCTCTGTCAAATAAATAAAATCTTAAAAAAAAATAAAAATAAAAATAAAAAAAATAAAAAATAAAAAAAGATTTTATTTTTAAGTAATCTCTGCACCCAACGTGGGGCTTGAACTCACAACCCCAAGATCAAGAGTTGCATGCCCCACCAACTGAGCCAGCCAGGTGCCCCACATAATAAAACTTTTAAAAAGATATTTAAAAAATAGAAATTATAGGCTAAACTGACTCATAGTAGTGAGTCCTAAAAGTTCACTTAGGAAACTGAATTAAGCAATATATTAAAAAGTATAAAATATTGACCTCATTCAACTTACTCCACAAGTGCAAAGTAGTTTTAATATTACAAAATAAATCAGTGTAGGGGTGCCTGGGTGGCTTAGTTGGTTAAGCATTCGACTCTTTGATTTTGGCTCAGGTCATGATCGCCGGGTTTTGAGATGGAGCCCCACGTCAGGCTTTGTGCTGAGTGTGGAGCCTGCTTAAGATTCTCTCTCTCCTTCTCTTTCTCCCCCTCCCCCCCCTTTTTCTCTCTCTCCCTTTCTCTCTTTAGACCAATTTTTTGATTGATCTAAAAAAAATCAATCAATCAGTGTAGTCCACGTTAATACCATAAATGAGAAAATGTGGTCATCTCAATAGATTCAGAAAAATTATTTGATGAAACTTAATGTCATCTGTGATAAAAACTCTTATTTAAATAAGAAGAGAATGAACCTTCCTTAATTTGATATAGGATATTCTAAAATAAACAAAGCCAACAAAACAAACTATAGCAAATATCATATTCAATGCTAAGATATTAAAAGCTTTTTCTCTGAGATAGGAGCAATATAAGGGTACTAACTATCATCACTTTTAGTCAACATTTTACTCTAGGTCCTACCCAGTGCAAGAAATTAAGGAAAAGAAAGAAAAATATTGTAATTGGAAAAGAAAGAAACTTGTCATTATTCATACACAATATAATTTTGTGCTTAGACAATCCAAAAAAACACTAATAAATTACTAGAATGAATAAATGATTTTAGCAAGTTTTTCTCACACAAGGCTGATATGAAAACATAACTTGTATGAAAGTTGTGTAAGATCTCTGTTCAAAAAACGAAACAAAATAAAAAGAGAGATTTTTAAAAGGCATGGAAGAATATACCATATTCATGGCTTGAATCAATATTTCAAAGACGTCAGTTCTCCCCAGTATGAGCCACTAGATTCAGTGAAATTCCAATAAAAATCCTGACTGTTTTTTTGTAGAAATGAACAAGTTGATTCTAAAAATTATAGCAATGCAAAGAGCCTAGAGCCAAGAATAATCAACTGTCTTAATGAGGAAGAATGATATGAAAGAATATTGTCTATGTAATATTAAGCTTATTTTTAAGTTACTGGTGCAAGGATGGATAAGTAGGCCAACATAACAGAATAGTGTGTATATGTCTACTTGACTTATGATAAAGAAGGAACTACAGAACAGTGGGAAAAGGAAGATCTTTTCAATAAACAGTTCTGGGTCAACTAGAAATCCATACCATTAGTATTACCCTACTTGATACCACATGCAAATATCAACTCCAGATAGATATTAGACCTCTTTGAAAAGAATATTGAATATCTTCATGTCTTTGAGAATAGTGACAGATTTTTTAAGTAGCACATACAAAATATTAATCATAAAATAAAAGATTGGTATACTAGAGTACCTTAAAATTAAGAACTTTCATTCATTAAATGAGTGAGAAAGCAGGTGAAAGACTAGGAGAAGATATTCATCACACTTATAATCAACAGAAAGCTTGAATTCAGAAAATAATGAATTCTTAGACATGAATAAGATATAGATAAGAATGAGAGATGTAAAAAACACAGAATTAATCTAGAGAGAAAAAATAGTAAAATTAGAACATAAAATAGGGAGAAAGGATCAAACATGCAATAGAAATGATCACCCATGTAAGTTTCCTTTTTTTTTTTTAAGATTTTATTTATTTATTTGACACAGAGAGAGACAGTGAGAGAGGGAACACAAGCAGGGGGAATAGGAGAGGGAGAGGCAGGCTACCCGCTGAGCAGGGAGCCCAATGCGGGGCTGGATCCCAGGACCCTGGGATCACGACCTGAGCAGAAGGCAGACACCTACCCATCTGAGCCACCCAAGCACCCCAACCATGTTAGCTTCTGAACCATTAATTAACCCAACAAATTTTGGCTAGATTAGCAAACAACACATAAATAATATTATTAATAAAATTTAATATAACTATGGATTCTGTAAAGATAAAAAGAATACAATGAACAATTTTTTCCATTATATTGAAAACTTAGACAAAATGAATAATTTATTAGGAAAATGACTTACCAAAACTGACTCAAGAAGAAATAGAAATCCTGAATAGTCTTAGGATCATTATTTTCACAAAAAATAAAACAACATGGATAAATGGTTTTAGAGGAAACTTGAACCAAGCATTTAAGGAGCAGATGATTACAATCTTACTATTTTTTTTTTCTTGAGAATAGAAAAAGAGGGAATATTCTGAACTCATGTTATTAGACTAGTTTGACCTCGATAACAAAATCACAAACAGGTTTTACGTAGATTAAACATGTATACAAATTCTTTGACACACCTTCCATAGAGAGATGATATCTATATCTCCTCCTCTATGATATTTACTGCTTGTGACTGTTTTTACCAATACAGAATGGTGCTATGACAGTTCCTGAGCTAACTTTTAAGGGAACTGACAGGTACTACCTTGGTCTCTTAGAGCCGTGAGCTGCTGTGTAAGGAGTGTGACTACCCTGTTACATAGGTCATGTGGAGAGGCAATGAGACTTCCTGGAGTAGTCCCACTGAATCTAGCATTCCAGCCTTCCCTACTAAGGCACCAGGCATTTGATCGAATTTGTCTTCAGCTTTAGTTCACTAGCTGAACACCACTGAGTGATCTTAATCAATGCCAGAGAAACTTAAAACTCTCCCAGTGAAGCCCTGTCCAAATTTCTAACCCACAAAATCAGGAGACATATTAAAAGTATTGTTGTCATTTCAAGTCTCTATGTTTGGGAGAACTTTGTTTTGTAGCAATAAATAGCTGGAAAAGATCATATGTGGGAAAAGGATTTGCAGTTCCATATCAGGAAGGAACATAGATACAAAAATCCTAAACAAATTATTTGCAAATGAAATCCAATGCAGTATTAAAAAAAAAAAAAAAAAGAACACATCATGACAAAATTTGGTTTATTCCAATATATGAGAAAGTTTTATATTAGAAACTTCATTAATGTAATTCACTGTGTTAATAGATTAAAAAGGAAAAACATAATTTTATTTCAATAAAAGCAAATAAAGGATTGACATTAAGTCAATACAAATTCACTATAAAAACTCAGAAAAATAGGAATACAGGGGTACATTTTAATTTTGATAAAAAGTCTCTATCAAAAATGAGCAGCAAACATCATTCTTAATGGTCAAATGTATTAGCATTTCACTTAAAATCAGGAGGTTATCTATCATCAACATAGCCACTTAACTTTGTACTGGAGATTCCTAGCTAACATGGTAATACATGAAATAAAAAGGATTAAAAGTACCATTTATAACAGCAGTAAAGATAGGTACAGAGTAACAAATCTAACAAAAGATAGACAAAACTATATGGAAACAATTTAAAGTTTTATTTAAAGATATTAAAAAATACCTATATACATGAAAATACATTGTATTTCATGGATAAAAGGCTCAATATAATAAAGATTTGTGTTCCTCAAGTTAATTTTCAGAATTAATGAAATTCCAATAAAAATTCCAATAGTTTTATTTAGTGAAACTTGACAAGCTGATTCTAAAATTTGATATGAAAGAGAAAGAAATCCAAGAATAGACAAGGCATTCTTGAAGGAAAAAAAAGAAGAAAATTAAGGTGGGAGGACTACCCTATAAGACATCATGATATGTTATAAAGCCATGATAGTCAAATGTGTTTAATATTTGTGAAAGGATAAGCATACTGATCAATGGAACTGAATAGCAAGCCCCTAAATAATATATACAAATATAATCTTTAATATTATATGTGTATTTATAATAATCAAGGAATACTAAGTTTTATAGAGATATTTCAGTTGCAGTTCTAAACTAATTAAGCCATTTATCAGTTTAAAAAAAATCACTCAGAAGGACTGGTCCCAGGATATCTAATTTTCAAGGTCAGAGAATTCATGGCAATTAGAATTGTTATATGTGCACCTGAGCAGAACACACTACAGTGTCATGGCTCCCATGAATGTTCTGTTCCCTGTATTGCCTGACCTGACTAGTTCCTAATCATTTATAAAAATCTGTTTCAGATATTGTGATGTTCCCTGCTTAATTAAGGTTCTCAGGGCTAGCTTAAAGAACAGTTCATCCATCCCTTTGCTGTACTGTCTTTGTGAGGAATATAAATTACTAATTTATTTTTGGACTTGAATCACGGTAATGCAATTTATTTATATGTTAGCTCTATTAGATTGAGTTTCTTGAAGATAGGCAGCCCTTTTTATAGACAGCAATTTCTGTCCATCTCTGTGCTAGGAACTGAAGATACAGAAATAAATACATATTGAGACTTTGGCTGAGTTCATGAAAAGGATTGAGAGAAAAAGAAAAAGAAAAAAGGAATGGAGAGGTAGTCACATCCTTTGAATTCTCTACGATGCTCTAAGCAGTGTGCTAACGCATTTCCAAGTATGGAGTCCTGGAATTATAGAGGTGGAATGGACTTTGAGGCCATCTATCCAATCTTCTAATCTTACAGAAATAACTAAGCCCCAAAGAGGTTTTGTACTCATCCAAGGTCACCTGGCTCTTTGGTTGTAGAAGACACTAAATTCCAGACATCCGGACTCCTAGGCTGTTATTTCTCCTATATTGTATTGCTTCTTCTTCTGGTCTTTCTAAAATAAAAGGACAGAATTTAGTGTCTCAAGCTCATGCTTAGTATCTGCCCTGGCAGACCACCAGGATATTCTAAGGCTTCCAAAATAACACTTTTAAATTTGCTTAATAGGTTGTTTTGTATCATTACCTTCCTTTGAGAAATCAGCTATACATTCCTATGGATTATGTGATTTAATACTAAATTATGTATCGTGGTTTAGTCTCTGTATTATCTGTAAAACCCCCAAATCATAATTTATGTTAGAGAGAAAAATATCTGCATGAACCCTGGGCCAGAGTATCATTATTCTTTTTTTTTTTTTTTTAAGATTTTATTTATTTGAGAGAGAGAGAGAGAGAGAAAGAGAGAGCAGTAGTGGGGGAGGAGGAGAGGGGGAAGGGAGAGGAAGGAGGGGAAAGAATCTCAAGCAGACTCCCTGATGAGTGTGGAGCACGATGGGGGGAGGGGGGCTCGATCGCACAACCCTGAGATCATGACCTGAACCGAAACCAAGAATCGCATTCTTAATTGACTGAGCCACACAGTTGCTCCAGTAGTGTTATTCTTAAAAAAAAAAAGAAAAAAGAAAAAAATCCCCCAACCCTCCCCAAACCTCAAGTGAATGTAAATTTACAAAATTAAGCATTTTAAAAAGTGACCAGGGAGGGTTTGTGCTATGGTGAGCACTGTGAATTGTGTAAGACTGATGAATCACAGACCTGTACCTCTGAAACAAATAATACATTATATGTTAAAAAAAAGAAGAAGATAGTAGGAAGGGTAAAATGAAGGGGGGGAAATTGGAGGCAGAGACGAACCATGAGAGATGATGGACTCTGAGAAACAAACTGAGGGTTCTAGAGGGGAGGAGGGTGGAGGGATGGGTTAGCTTGGTGATGGGTATTAAAGAGGGCACATATTGAATGGAGCACTGGGTGTTATACACAAACAATGAATCATGGAACACTACATCAAAAACTAATGATGTAATGTATGGTGATTAACATAACATAATAAAAAAAAAGTGACTGTCTATAATTACATCAGGTCAAAACCTCTCCCTAAAATTTGGTTTCATCTTGGGTTATATCTAGTCAATCTGGATTTACTTTTTAATGTTTACTTTTACAGTTTTACATAAAGTTTGATGATCCACTTAATTTGATTTAATTTTCTAAAGCCTGAAGTGTTTTTGAATAAGCTTGGCCTTTAGTTCTTATTAGGATTCTTGCTTTCTCATAAAAAAAAAGTTGGTCTCATTTAGATTGCAAGAACTACACAGAAATGAAATATTTTCCTGGTTTATAATGATGGTTCAGTAGAAATCTGTACTATTAAGCCACCCAGTTAACTAAAAAAAATTCAACTGAGTATCATACCTAATTCTGAAGGTTTAGGTGTTAGACCATTAGACACTTCCAAATAACCACTGGTCGTTTATCAGAGATCTGAACTCCCCAGAATTGTCCCTGTTCTCTGGTGTTAGAAGACAAAAAAAGGAGCAGCAGTGTGTATAGAAACTAAAGATACTGAAAATACCTTCTAACTTCTGTTTTCTGGGTCACATTCTAACATGTCCCCAGACTGCTGAAGAATGTACTGGAAGTTTTCTCCTATCTTTCCTGACCTCTCCAAAAACAGGTATTTGATTAATCAATTTAAAAGTCTGAAATTCTCAGCTTTTCCAAAAACCAAATTTCTGGAAACATAACTCTACCAGTAATCGATTGCTGTGAGAAGTATGTTTATTCCTCAGAAATGAGACTCCATTCCAGTTCTCCTCTGTGTGTGTGTGTGTCTTAATCTCTATTATATTCTGTTTTTTCATTAATAAATGGGGGAAATAACTGTACTATAGCAGATAGCAGAGGGAGATATCGTGAAGGAAGAATGATTGTGGTTTTATTGCTCCTTCCGGGCACCCTGCTCCTTTGAGGGATATATCCTGCAGTTTCCCTGAGGGCGGCCAATCACACAATCACACACCCAGTGCCCTGGCCATAGAGGTAGACCACCAGCCTGACGGAGCCAATGACTGTGGTTGCAGTGAACTGGCCAGGGGGCAGCAAGGGGTCTAGACCAAGGTAGCCGGTGTCCTTTTCTAGAAAGTTCTAAACAGAAGTTGGGAGACAACAGGTATCTTTCATCTGTGTTCAGGAGCTGTGAAAATGTGACCACGTCCCCTGCCACAGGAAAGAACTTAGAGGGCGGTGCTGTCATGCAGTGTTAAGTACAATAAGGCGAACAAAGGGGGCAAGCAGGGCTGATAACATTTTAGACTGTTCCTCCCCTGTTCCCAGGGAGGGCCTCATTCATATTGTTCTTTCTTTGATTTTGGGGCATAATCCAGGATCTTCAGGAAATACTCTTCACACAAAAGGATTTGAGTTGTATTTTTCTAATACAATTTAGCTATGCTTAAAAAAAAATGACAATTTTTTAAAAAGGTTGCAAAAATAGGCAATTTTTAGAGATAAGTCATGTGTTTCTACCTTACATGGACTGTGGATGAACAGTATCATGCTAGGGAGTTTCATTCTTGCTAGGTTAATTTATGGAGGTGTCAGCAGACTTTCAAATAACAGGAAATATCCGTATATGGCCTCTCCCTGGGGGCCTTCACTTCTTATGAGGGGCTCTTGGAAGTCAACAAGGTCCTAGGGGTCTCGGGAGAGTCTGGTTGAGTTGGCTACTGTCTCTAAGGCAGCAGTACTGCTGGTCTAGACCAGAATCCTGAGGCCACCCAGAAGTGCACTGAAGGGGAGTGACTCACCTACCCCCTTGGCCAATTAGGGTTGTACCAAAACGTGCTTTCACATAAAGTTTTTCAGCACTGATGTTTTTTTTTCCAAAACTTCTATTGTTGCTAACACATTTATAAACAAAATTTTAATCAGAAAAATTTGACAAGATTTCTGAACAGAAATTTATGGCAGTTTCACAATCCTGTTAAGACCTGGAGCTCCACAGTTTTTCAGAGAGGAGGCAGGTAATCTGGGATAAAGAAGGGCGGAGGAAGAGATACTTGCCCCTGGTCATCTGAGTGATGTCAATGTAAGAGCAAGAACAGTATGTTGAGAAATTAGATGGCACTGAGAGGCATAGCTTTGTCTTGAATTCATGTGCAAGCTCTGAAGATTTTCCTCTGATAAAAGTAAAATGCTTTAAGAAATTCTTTTGAAAGCTATTACACCTCTGAAATGTGCCGTAATAGTATCAGCTTCTGGCATTGGAACTGACATATTTCAGCTGAAAGTACACATACACACAGATGTTATTTTAAAAGAAACAATCCAGCAATTACCCATGATGTGATCCAACTTCATGCATCACATTCCTGACTACTGAGTAGCAATACTTGGGAACAAATGTTGCATTTTAACCAATGATATTGTTATGGAGTTTCTTTATACAATAAAAGGGAAGGCAAGGGATAAAGGCAGCTCATCACTGATAACATTCAAAGCAAGGTCTAGATGTAGGTATCTTCCTGCACATTTTAGGTAAAGTTTGTGTGTTGTTTCATATTTATTTATTTATTTATTTATTTATTTAATTTATTTATTTATATTTTTATTTTATTTTTATTTTTTCTTAAAGATTTTATTTATTTGACAGAGACAGAGCGAGAAAGGGAACACCAGCAGGGTGAGTGGGAGAGAGAGAAGCAGGCTTCCCATGGAGCAGGGAGCCCGATGCGGGGCTCTATCCCAGGACCCTGGGATCATGACCTGAGCTGAAGGCAGACACCCAACGACTGAGCCACCCAGGCGCCCCGTGTTGTTTCTTTTTTTTTTCTTTTTTTTTTAATTCTTATGTTAATCCCCATACATTACATCATTAGTTCTAGATGAAGTGTTCCATGATTCATTGTTTGTGCATAACACTCAGTGCTCCATGCAGAATGTACCCTCCTCAATACCCACCACCAGGCTAACCCATCCTCCCACCCTCCTCCCCTCTAGAACCCTCAGTTTGTTTTTCAGAGTCCATTGTCTCTCATGGTTCGTCCACCCCTCCGATTTCCCCCGCTTCATTCTTCCCCTCCCGCTACCTTCTTCTTCTTCTTTTTTTTTCTTAACATATATTGCATTATTTGTTTCAGAGGTACAGATTTGAGATTCAACAGTCTTGCACAATTCACAGCGCTTACCAGAGCACATACCCTCCCCAGTGTCTATCACCCAGTCACTCCATCCCTCCCACCCCACCCCCCACTCCCAACGACACTCAGTTTGTCTCCTGACATTAAGAATTCCTCATATCAGTGAGATCATATGATACATGTCTTTCTCTGTTTGACTTATTTCACTCAACATAATACCCTCCAGTTCCATCCACGTCGTTGCAAATGGCAAGATCTCATTCCCTTTGATGGCTGCATAATATTCCATTGTATATATATACCATTTCTTCTTTATCCATTCATCTGTCAATGGACATCTTGGCTCTTTCCACAGTTTGGCTATTGTGGACATTGCTGCTATAAACATCGGGGTGCACGTACCCCTTCGGATCCCTACTTTTGTATCTTTGGGGTAAATACCCAGTAGTGCAATTGCTGGATCATATGGTAGCTCTATTTTCAACTTTTTGAGGAACCTCCATACAGTTTTCCAGAGTGGCTGCACCAGCTTGCATTCCCACCAACAGTGTAGGAGGGTTCCCCTTTCTCCGCATCCCCGCCAACATCTGTCGTTTCCTGACTTGTTAATTTTAGCCATTCTGACTGGTGTGAGGTGGTATCTCATTGAGGTTGTGATTTGGATTTCCCTGATGCCGAGCGATATTGAGCACTTTTTCATGTGTCTGTTGGCCATTTGGATGTCTTCTTTGGAGAAATGTCTGTTCATGTCTTCTGCCCATTTCTTGATTGGATTCTTTGTTCTTTGGGTGTTGAGTTTGATGAGTTCTTTATAGATTTTGGATACTAGCCCTTTATCTGATATGTCATTTGCAAATATCTTCTCCCATTCTGTCGGTTGTCTTTTGGTTTTGTTGACTGTTTCCTTTGCTTTGCAAAAGCTTTTTATCTTGATGAAGTCCCAATAGTTCATTTTTGCCCTTGCTTCCCTTGCCTTTGGCGATGTTTCTAGGAAGAAGTTGCTTCAACTGAGGTCAGAGAGGTTGCTGCCTGTGTTCTCCTTTAGGATTTTGATGGACTCCTGTCTCACATTGAGGTTTTTCAACTACTTTGAGTCTATTTTTGTGTGTGGTGTAAGGAAATGGTCCAGTTTCATTCTTCTGCATGTGTCTATCCAATTTTCCCAACACCATTTGTTGAAGAGACTGTCTTTGTTCCATTGGACATTCTTTCCTGCTTTGTCGAAGATGAGTTGACCATAGAGTTGAGGGTCCATTTCTGGGCTCTCTATTCTGTTCCATTGATCTATGTGTCTGTTTTTGTGCCAGTACCATGCTGTCTTGATGATGACAGCTTTGTAATAGAGCTTGAAGTCCGGAATTGTGATGCCGCCGGCTTTGCTTTTCTTTTTCAACATTCCTCTGGCTATGCGGGGTCTTTTCTGGTTCCATGCAAATTTTAGGATTATTTGTTCCATTTCTTTGAAAAAAGTGGATGGTATTTTGATGGGGATTGCATTGAATGTGTAGATTGCTCTAGGTAGCATTGACATCTTCACAATATTTGTTCTTCCAATCCATGAGCATGGAATGTTTTTCCATTTCTTTGTGTCTTCCTCAATTTCTTTCATGAGTATTTTATAGTTTTCTGAGTACAGATCCTTTGCCTATTTGGTTAGATTTATTCCTAGGTATCTTATGGTTTTGGGTGCAATTGTAAATGGGATCGACTCCTTAATTTCTCTTTCTTCTGTCTTGTTGTTGGTGTATAGGAATGCCACTGACTTCTGTGCATTGATTTTATATCCTGCCACTTGACTGAATTCCTGTATGAGTTCTAGCAGTTTTGGGGTGGAGTCTTTTGGGTTTTCCACATAAAGTATCATATCATCTGCAAAGAGTGAGAGTTTGACTTCTTCTTTGCTGATTTGGATGCCTTTGATTTCTTTTTGTTGTCTGATTGCTGTGGCCAGGACTTCCAATACTATGTTGAATAGCAGTGGTGATAGTGGACATCCCTGCCGCATTCCTGACCTTAGGGGGAAAGCTCTCAGTTTTTCCCCATTGAGAATAATATTTGCTGTAGATTTTTCTTAGATGGCTTTTATGATATTGAGGTATGTACCCTCTATCCCTATACCCTGAAGAGTTTTGATCAAGAAAGGATGCTGTACTTTGTCAAAAGCTTTTTCTGCATCTATTGAGAGGATCATATGATTCTTGTTCTTTCTTTTGTTAATGTATTGTATCACATTGATTGATTTGCGGATGTTGAACCAACCTTGCAGCCCAGGGATAAATCCCACTTGGTCGTGGTGAATAATCCTTTTAATGTACTGTTGGATCCTATTGGCTAGTATTTTGGTGAGAATTTTTGCATCCATGTTCATCAGGGATATTGGTCTGTAATTCTCCTTTTTGATGGGGTCTTTGTCTGGTTTGGGGATCAAGGTAATGCTGGCCTCATAAAATGAGTTTGGAAGTTTTCCTTCTGTTTCTATTTTTTGGAACAGTTTCAGAAGAATAGGTATTAATTCTTCTTGAAATGTTTGGTAGAATTTCCCTGGGAAGCCATCTGGCCCTGGGCTTTTGTTTTTTGGGAGATTTTTGATGACTGCTTCAATTTCCTTAGTGGTTATAGGTCTGTTCAAGTTTTCTATTTCATCCTGGTTCAGTTTTGGTAGTTGATACATCTCTAGGAATGCATCCGTCTCTTCCAGGTTATCTAATTTGCTGGCATAGAGTTGCTCATAATATGTTCTTATAATTGTTTGTATTTCTTTGGTGTTGGTTGTGATCTCTCCTCTTTCATTCATGATTTTGTTGATTTGGGTCATTTCTCTTCTCTTTTTGATAAGTCTGGCCAGGGGTTTATCAATCTTGTTAATTCTTTCAAAGAACCAGCTCCTAGTTTCGTTGATCTGTTCTACTGTTCTTTTAGTTTCTATTTCATTGATTTCTGCTCTGATCTTTATGATTTCTCTTCTCCTGCTGGGTTTAGGCTTTATTTGCTGTTCTTTCTCCAGCTCCTTTAGGTGTAGGGTTAGGTTGTGTACTTGAGACCTTTCTTGTTTCTTGAGAAAGGCTTGTATTGCTATATACTTTCCTCTTAGGACTGCCTTTGCTGCATCCCAAAGATTTTGAACAGTTGTGTTTTCATTTTCATTGGTTTCCATGTATTTTTTTAGTTCTTCTTTAATTTCCTGGTTGACCCATTCATTCTTCAGTAGGATGCTCTTTAGCCTCCATGTATTTCAGTTCTTTCCGACTTTCCTCTTGTGATTGAGTTCTAGTTTCAAAGCATTGTGGTCTGAAAATAGGCAGGGAATGATCCCAATCTTTTGGTACCAGTTGAGACCTGATTTATGACCTAGGATGTGATCTATTCTGGAGAATGTTCCATGGGCACTAGAGAAGACTGTGTATTCTGTTGCTTTGGGGTGGAATGTTCTGAATATGTCTGTGAAGTCCATTTGGTCCAGTGTGTCATTTAAAGTCTTTATTTCCTTGTTGATCTTTTGCTTAGATGATCTGTCCATTTCAGTGAGGGGGATGTTAAAATCCCCCACTATTATTGTATTGTTGTCGATGTGTTTCTTTGCTTTTGTTATTAATTGCCTTATATAATTGGCTGCTCCCATGTTAGGGGCATAGATATTTACAATTGTTAGATCTTCTTGTTGGATAGATCCTTTAAGTAGGATATAGTGTCCTTCCTCATCTCTTATTACAGTCTTTGGTTTAAAATCTAATTTGTCTGATATAAGGATTGCCACCCCAGCTTTCTTTTGGTGTCCATTAGCATGGTAAATGGTTTTCCACCCCCTCACTTTCAATCTGGGGGTGTCTTTGGTTCTAAAATGAGTCTCTTGCAGACAGCATATCGATGGGTCTTGTTTTTTAATCCAGTCTGTTAGCCTGTGTCTTTTGATTGGGGCATTGAGCCCATTTACATTCAGGGTAACTATTGAAAGATAGGAATTTAGTGCCATTGTATTGCCTATAAGGTGACTGTTACCGTATATTGTCTGTGTTCCTTTCTGGTCTATGTTGCTTTTAGGCTCTCTCTTTGCTTAGAGGACCCCTTTCAAGATTTCCTGTAGGGCTGGTTTTGTGTTTGCAAATTCCTTTAGTTTTTGTTTGTCCTGGAAGCTTTTTATCTCTCCTTCAATTTTCAATGACAGCCTAGCTGGATAGAGTATTCTTGGCTGCCTATTTTTCTCATTTAGTGCTCTGAATATATCCTGCCAGTCCTTTCTGGCCTGCCAGGTCTCTGTGGATAGGTCTGTTGCCAATCTAATGTTTCTACCCTTGTAGGTTACATATCTCTTCTCCCGAGCTGCTTTCAGGATTTTCTCTTTGTCTATGAGACTCGTAAGTTTTACTATTAGATGTCGGGGAGTTGACCTATTTTTATTGATTTTGAGAGGGGTTCTCTGTGCTTCCTGGATTTTCATGCCTGTTTCTTTCCCCAAATTAGGGAAGTTCTCTGCTATAATTTGCTCCATTATACCTTCTGGCCCTCTCTCTCTTTCTTCTTCTTCTGGGATCCCAATTATTCTAATGTTGTTTCGTCTTATGGTATTGCTTATCTCTCGAATTCTGCCCTCGTGATCCAGTAGTTGTTTATCTCTCTTTTTCTCAGCTTCTTTATTTTCCATCATTTCATCTTCTATATTACTCATTCTCTCTTCTGCCTCATTTATTCTAGCACTTAACGCCCCCATTTTTGATTGCACCTCATTAATAGCCTTTTTGATTTCTACTTGGTTGGATTTTAGCTCTTTTACTTCTCCAGAAAGGGTTTCTCTAATAACTTCCATATTTTTTTCAAGCCCAGCTAGTATCTTTAAAGTGATGATTCTGAACTCTAGATCTGACATCGTACTACTGTCTGTATTGAGTAGGTCCCTGGCAGTCGGTACAACCTCTTGTTCTTTTTGTTGAGGTGATTTTTTCCGTCTTGTCATTTTGTGCAGAGGAGAATATATTAATGAGAGAACAAAATGCTAGCAGAGTAACCATGTCCCCAGAAAATATACTCTAAACAAATCAGAAAAGACCTGAAGCAGTGGGATAAGAAAGGGAAAGAGAGAAAAAAGAAAAAGAAAAAAAAGAAAAAGAAAAAGATAAAGATAAAAACAAAAACAAACAAAACAAAACAACAACAACAACAAAAAAAACCAGAATGTGATTAAATATGATCTATATGGTATATAGATCAGTGCCACACACTAGATTTGGGGTGTATTTTGGTCTTTTAGAAGAAAGTGCCTCCCAAAATTTTAAAGAAAGAAAAACTTATATATGTACAAAAATAAGGATTGATATGATGAAGGGATGGAATATGACTGTAAAAATGGAAATTATAAAAAATTTTATAAAAGGAATTGATAAGAAGTTGTTTGAAAAAAGAAAGAAGAGGATTTAAAAAAAGAAAAAAGAAAAAGAAAAAAAAGGGAGAGGATGTGATCAGGCAGGGGAATAGAAAACACCATATACTAGAGATTTAGGGTATATTTTAATCTGTTAGAAGAAACTATCTCAAAATTTTAAAGAGAGAACAACTTATATATATAAGCCAAAAATATGGGTAACTACTATGAAGGGATAGAATATGACTCTAAAAATGAAAAATAAAAATGTTTTTTTTTAAAAAAAGGGATTGATAAGATGTTGGTTGAAAAAGGGAAAAAGAAAAATTCAAAAAGAAATAAAAAGACAAAAAGACAGTTAAAAAAAAATTAACTTTGAAAGACTAAAGAATCATGGTAAAAAAGCCGTGAATTCTATGTGCAGTATTCCCCTAGCGCTGGAGTTCTGCCGTTCTCATTGATCGTAAACTTGGTCTTGGCTGGCTGTTCTCGCTGATCTTCTGGGAGGGGCCTGTTGCCGTGGTTCCCAAATGTCTCTGCCGGAGGCGGAATTGCCCCGCCCTTGCCCCCTCCCGGGTAAGTAATCTGCTCGGGTTTGCCCTCCGGGGCTTTTGTTCCCTGCGAGCTTTCCGTACAGCTTTGGAGGCGGAGAGTGAAAATGGCGGCCTCCCAATCTCCGCCCCGGAGGAGCCGAGAACTCGGGGCCCGCTCCTCAGTGAGCCCCCAGAGAAAAGCCGTCAGTCACTCCCGTCTCCCCGGTCTCCGGCCGCACTCCGTGCTCGCCTGGCCTGTGACCGCGCGTTTCTATCTCCGGCGCCCGACCCCGGGTGGAGTCTCCAAACCCAGCAGATCCCTGCCGTGCGTGCTGCTCCTCCCGGGGGGAGGAAGGTGAGTCTCCCCGGATCTGCCGCTTGTTGGGTCCCTGCTGGAGGAGCAGTGGCCCGCCTGTGCCACGGATCACGGTTTATGGCAACCCCAAGCTGAGAGCCCGCGCCTGGGCTCCGTCTCTGCCGCCGGCTTCCCTGCTCCGATACCTGGGAGCTCTGCCACACTCAGGCACCCCCGGTCTTTCTGTGACCCCGAGGGTCCTGAGACCACACTGTCCCGGAGGGTTCCACCCCCCGCTTAGCCACCAGAGTGACGTCCCTCGGCGGAGCAGACTTTAAAAGTTCCGATTTTGTGCTCCGCGGCTCTATCACTTGCCAGAAGCGGCCGACGGAGGCCCCTCCCCCGCCGTCTATCCTCCCGAATATCACCTCGGATTCACTTCTCCGCACGTCCTACCTTCCAGAAAGTGGTCGCTTTTCTGTTCAGAGAGTTGTTGCTATTCCTTTCTTCGATCTCCTGTTGGGTTTGTAGGTGTTCAGAATGGTTTGATCCCTATCCAGCTGAATTCCTGAGAGGAGACGAAATCCAGGTCTCCTAGTCCTCCGCCATCTTGCTCCGCCCTAAACCCCGTGTTGTTTCTTTAGATTAGAGTTTCACTGAGTATTTGAAGGACTTTGCCTGAGTGTTTTTCTTCTTAATCATCATCAGAATAGGGCAGTGATGAATTAATTTTATATATAGTAGTGTATTTTCTTCTGTGGGCCTCAGATTCATTTTAAAAAGCTGTCTTCCATGTAGCATATGTTTTTACTAATGAACCATAACATATTAATAAAATATTAATACATTGTATTTATTCATATATTTCATTGGAAACTGGATAATATTTCTTAAGTATTAGACAAAATGAGTTCCAATTATTGAACTAAAAGATTGAGACAAATTGAAGGAATGAAACAATGATTTTTGATGAAGTGCAGATAGTAATTTCCATGCACATTGGTATAACTGTCATACAAAGTTGTATTTTCATGTCTATGTAATTTTATGATTCACGAGCATGCCCTGGAGGCAACTTCCCTAAGAGAATAGTTGTCTCAGACCATGAATGGTTTATTTTTTTTATTTTTTATTTTTTTAAAGATTTTATTTATTTATTTGACAGAGAGAGACACAGTGAGAGAGGGAACACAAGCAGGGGGCGTGGGAGAGGGAGAAGCAGGCTTCCCGTGGAGCAGGGAGCCCGATGTGGGGCTCGATCCCAGGACCCTGGGATCATGACCTGAGCTGAAGGCAGCTGCTTAACTACTGAGCCACCCAGGTGCCCCATAAATGGTTTATATGTAAGTTTTCCATTATGATATGTAAACAAGTGCTATCCAAAGTGTGGTCTGTACCTGTATTGTCTCCATCACTTGGGAGCTCCTTAGAAATTCAGAATCTCATTGAACCAGAATCTCTCTTTTGGCAAGGAGCTCAGGAATCTATGTTTTAACAAGCTCTCTTGGTGATTCAATGTACACTAAAGTTGGAAGACCACTGATGTGGACATTATAGCATTTTAGTTCCTCAGGTATCAATGTTGATTCAGACTTTGTATTCAAGAGCCATCACAGAATCTAGATTTCCCCCTTTTCCCTCATGAACATTTACCTCAAATAAATAATCAAATTCCTTTAAGGAACAAGTGAGTCAATCACTACCTTAATGTATTCAAAGTATTTCCTTATGGGGACGGCGTCATTCCTTCAGTTGATGGGTTCGAAGTCTAAGAACCGGCTGAATTCTGGCAAGGGTTTTTGACACCCCAGTGGAGCTCTTTGTTGTTTTTTTTTAAATAAATTTATGGAGCTGTGTAACTATGACCATGATCATTTTAGAACATTTTTATCATCCCCTCCCCCAAAATCAATTATTTGAGTCAATCCTTACTCCCATCTCTAGTCCCAGAAACTTCTGGTCTACTTTCTGTCTCTATACATTTGTCTTTTTTGGACATTTTATATAAATGAAATCATACAGTATGTACTCTTTTGCTCCTGTATTTTAATTTGCATCATGTTTTTTTTTAAATTTGTTTGTATTTGTTACAACCTTTTAAAGCTGAATGTGACTTGAGCACTACATTTCCACTCACAGAACTTGCTGAGTTACTTCTTGAACAGCTTTACAACATGCCTAAATAGGCTTAGAATTTTGCTACTCTAAACAATGCTCTTCTTTGGAAAACAAGCCCTATACATAGTTACTCCCATCCAGTTGGTTCAGTTTAACTACTGGTTTCTAGAGGCCTGGTACATGCAGTTGATAACTACAGGGAATAGAAGATTTAAAAAGTAGATCCTAGATGGTGAGAGTCATTTTAACCAACAGTTCTGTTTTAAACATCAAGGTATAGCTCAGAACACTTCAGTGACAAAAAAAAATTTGGCCTTACTAAGGAATCCACTTGGTAGCTAAACACTTTAGAGCACACAGTTCACGTTAGGTTACATACACCTTACAACAAATGTTACCTTGTCCGGTTACAATAAGCCAGCATGGAACTAGGGAAGAAAAACTAGCTGGGCTTTAGTTCCTACACATCACAGTAGCACACTCCGAAAAAGAAAGAAATCTTATCTTCCCCTTAAGTAGTTACTGTCATGCCATACAGTTTCTTAAAATGTTAACAAAAATAAAGAAAACATCCTTGAAAATATATTATCAGAGGGAATGAAGATAAAGTATCGAATACATGTACAAGTAATTCTTGGTGGCACTTAGTCGACTTCCTCCATGCAGGACGTGTCATCGTCACCCTTGAGGGGCAGCATCTCTTCGCTCACGGGACACTGCTATCGTCAGCGGTGGGATCGTCTTTGTCACTACCAAGACCAAGCTTGATCATCCTGTCCATCCGGTTAGCATGTGTCTGGGGATCTTCCAAACTGAAGCCAGAGGGCAGGAGAGCAGTTTCGTAGAGCAGGATGACCAGATCTTTCACAGACTTGTCGTTCTTGTCGGCCTCTGCCTTCTGCTGTATGGTCTCAATGATGGAGTGGTCGGGGTTTATCTCCAGGTGCTTCTTCGCGGCCATGTAGCCCATGGTGGAGTTGTCTCTCAAGGCTTAGGGCTTCATGATCCTTTCCATATTTGCTGTCCAGCTGTATGTGTTTGTGACAATGCAGCATGGGGAGGTCACCAATAGGTTTGACACGACCACCTTTTCTATTTTTTTCTCCAAGATGTCCTTCATGATCTTGCACAGGTTTTCAGATTTTGTTTTTTTCTCTTCCTGTTTCTTTTTCTCTTTTTCATCTTCTGGAAGTTCCAAGCCCTCTTTGGTAACAGACACTAATGTCTTCCCCTCAAATTCCTTCAGCTATTGGACACAGTACTCATCGATGGTCTCGATCATATAGATCACTTCCAGGCCATGCTTCCGAAGACGCTCCAGGAAGGCCGAGTTCGCTACCTGATCCTTGGTCTCACCTGTGATGTAATAGATGTGTTTTTGGTTTTCCTTCATTCTGGTGCAATAGTCCTTGAGAGAAATCATCTCATCACCAGAAGCAGACATACAGTATCGTAACAGCTCTGAGAGCTTCTTTCGATTCTGAGAGTCTTCATGTATTCCCAGCTTGATGTTTTTTGAAAACTGCTCATAAAACTTCTTGTAGTTCTCTTTGTCTTCAGCTAGTTTGGTGAAGAGTTCCAAGCACTTTTTGACCAAGTTCTTTCTGATAACTTTTAAAATTTTGCTTTGCTGCAGCATCTCACAGGAAATATTTAGAGGAAGATCCTCAGAGTCTACCACACCTCTAATGAAATTCAGATACTCAGGGATTAGCTCCTCACAGTTATCCATGATGAAAATTCTGCGAACATACAACATAATGTTGTTCTTTTTCCTCCTGTTCTCGAATAGGTCAAAGGGAGCACGTCTTGGCACAAAGAGAAGAGCTCTGAACTCCAACTGTCCTTCCACTGAAAAATGCTTCACTGCCAAGTGATCTTCCCAGTCATTGGTCAAGCTCTTATAAAATTCTCCATATTCTTCATTGGTGATATCGTCAGGGTTTCTGGTCCAAATAAGTTTTGTCTTGTTCAGTTCTTCCTGATCAATGTACTTCTCCTTGATCTTTTTCTTCTTCTTGTCATCATCCTTCTTCTCCTTCTCCTCCTCATCAAAACCAACATCTTCTATTTCCATCAGGCTCCTTCTCTTTCTTTTCTTTTTCCTCCTCTTTCTCTTCCTTTTCTTCAGCCTCATCATCACTGACCTCTTTATCACGTTCCTTCTCCACAAAGAGAGTAATGGGATAGCCAATAAACTGGAAGTGCTTCTTCACAATCTCTTTTATTCTCCTTTCCTCCAAGTACTCCATCTGGTCATCTTTCAGATGCAGGATAACTTTGTTCCCTGATCCATAGGTTCACCTGTATCAGTCCTAACTGTGAACTATCCTCCTGCAGAAGACTCCCAGGCATACTGCTCATCATCGTTATGCCTGGTGATCACCATCACTTTCTCGGCAACCAAGTAGGCAGAATAGAACCCGACACCAAACTGTCCAATCATAGAAATATCTTCACCAGCCTGCAAAGCTTCCATGAATGCTTTGGTCCCAGACTTGGCGATAGTACCAAGGTTATTGATCAAATTGGCCTTGGTCATGCCAATGCCAGTATCCACGATGGTGAGGGTTCGATCTTGCTTGTTCAGAATGAGGTTAATATGCAGCTCTTTCCCAGAGTCTAGCTTACTGGGATCGGTCAAGCCTTCATGTCTGATTTTGTCCAAAGCGTCCGACAAGTTGGAAATCAGCTCTCTGAGAAATATTTCCTTATTCGAGTTGAAGGTATTGATGATCAGGGACATCAACTGGGCGATCTCCGCCTGAAAGGAGAACGTCTCCACCTCATCTTCCTCCATCAGCTGGTCTTGGGTCTGGGTTTCCTCAGGCATCTTGGCTAAAGGACCACAGAGGCTCCGTGATGATGCAGCACCAGGATGCAGAAGCAACTCAATCTGCATCATGTTTTTGAGGTTCATCCATTTTGTAGAATATATAAATATTTTTGTTCCTTTTTATTGTTGAACAGTATTCCATTGTATGGATACCACATTTTGTTTATCCATTCACCAATTTTTGGATATTATGAATAATAGTCCTGAGACTGTTCATATACAAACCTTTGTGTGGACATGTTTTAATTTCTTGTGGGTATCTACCTAGGACTGGAATTGATAGGTCATATGATAAGCTTATATTTGAATTTTTAAAGAAATTACCCAGCTTATTTCCAAAGTGGTTGCACCATTTTATATTCCCACCAGCAGTGTATGAAAGTTACAATGTCTCTACATTCTTTTTTTTTTTTTAAAGATTTTATTTATTTATTTGAGAGAGAGAGAATGAGAGACAGAGAGCATGAGAAGGAAGAAGGTCAGAGGGAGAAGCAGACTCCCTGCTGAGCAGGGAGCCCGATGCAGGACTCGATCCCGGGACTCCAGGATCATGACCTGAGCCGAAGGCAGTCGCTTAACCAACTGAGCCACCCAGGCGCCCTTGTCTCTACATTCTTGCCTACACTTGGTATAGCCCGTATTTTGTATTGTTGTTATTCTAGTGGGTTAGGATTCCACTAATAACTAATGATCTTGAGCACTTTTTAATGTGGTTATAGCTATTTGTATGTTCTTGTGTGTGTGTGTAAAATGTCTAGTCAAGTATGTTTTTCTGTTTATGTATCTTATTGAATTGTAAGAGTTCTTTATACACTTTTAGTACAATCCTTCATCAGATATATGATTTGGAAATATTTTCTCTTGGTCTGTAGATCATCTCTTCATTTTCTTAATGGTGTATTTGAGCACAAAAGCTTTTGAATTTTAATGAATTACAATTCATCAGGGTTTTTTTGGTTGTTGTTATAACTTGTGATTTTTGTGCCATATCTAAGAACTTTTTGCCTGAACAATGTTGCAGAAATTTTTTTCCTATGTTTTCTTCTAGAAAATTTATAGTTTTAGCCCTTTATGTCTGTGATCCATTTTTGAGTTATTTATGTGTGACCTAGCTAACAGTGTTAGCAAAGGGTTCATATTTGTGTTTAAAGACATTAAATTGTCCCAGTACCATTTGTTGAGAAGAATATGTTTTCCCCATTGAATTGTCTTGGCACTTTTGTCAAACTATTAAATATAAAGGTAAGGACTCTTTCTGGATTCTCAGTTCTGTTCCATTGATCTGTATACCTCTATTTATGCCAATACCACATTATCCTGATTATTGTAACGTTATAGTAAGTTTTGAAATCAGGTAGTGTAAGACTTCCAACTTTGTTCTTCTTTTTCAAAGCTGTTTTGGCTATTCATGTTGTCAGCAGAACTTCAAATCATTGTAGAAGAAATGTTAAATCTGGGATATAGCCAGATTATGACTTGATATGAAATATTTTATAGATTTATTAACTTGAATGGACACATAAGGACTCCTGTTAGCAGGGAATCTAACAAAAGACATAGAACAGTAATTTCAGATTTTTAACTTATGCAATTTTTTTTCACAAAATCTGACAAAAGTTTGAGAACTCAAAGGCTTGCATATGATTGACAGTTCGAATAAATACTTTGTGTATCTCTACTGGCCAGGATTTCTTTGGATACAACTGCAAGTATATATGCAGTAGCATAATTGTATTAACCGTCTTGTTGAACTAATTGTCTTTGACACCTTCTCGGTGTAGCCCAATAGCACTTTTTGTCATTGTTTTTGCTTATTTGGTTTCACCAATAAATTAAAAAAAAATCACTTCTTCAGTTGTACAATTTGGCTGTGGAGAAGTTTTTATAGACTACTTTTATTCAAGGTTATGTCAGACAAATAGCAAAGATTTTCTGACTATAGAATGTTAGTGGATTCTTCAGTCTGCAGAGAATTGTATTGACTTTGTCATTCTCTGAATAATAATTACTGCTTTACTTTCTGTTCATATCTGTAGTTCTAAAATGAACTCTGTTATTTGGCAGAGGCACTTTATCAATCATTTCACTTACTTTGTCCCCAGTCATTGCTTTTACTTTTTTTTTTTTTTTTTTTTGCCAATAGGATTCTTCATGTTTCACCAGTTATTTCAAAACACCACAAAGCTTTTGTATTCTTATCCTTATTACACAGCATGTTAGTTTTTGGATGCTTGAATGTCCTTCCATTTTGCTTCAGAAATTTTGACAAGTTTCTCATAGTGTTCTTTGAATGTGTCAAAATGATACCAGTGTTTCTAAAGGCAACACATAATGAAATAGAGTCACTCCCAATTGGCAGTGAAATTCCAAATTTCAAACAATTTTGATGGTATTTGTATAATATCTTGTGCATTTTTTTGTTGTTGTTTTTGAAGCTGGTATTTCTATAACATTAACAGGTGATTCAGTTGTTAATGTGGTTTTATTACTATCAACACCATGCTCATATTTGTTATAAATACCGTCTCCTCTATTATGCCTAAAAATCTTATAAACCTCTTACCCATGATAGTTTCAATTAAAAGAAAGCCAATCCAGGTGCGCCTGGGTGGCTCAGATTGTTAAGCGTCTGCCTTCAGCTCGGGTCATGATCCCAGGGTCCTGGGATCGAGCCCCATATCTGGCTCCTGGCTCAGCGGGGACCCTGCTTCTCCCTCTGCCTCTCCCCCGGCTTGTGCTCTCTCTCTCTCTCTCTGTATCTCTGTTTCTCAGACGAATAAATAAAATCTTTAAAAAACAAAAACAAAAACAACCCAATCCAGATTATAATTCACAATAATATATAATTATATAGTGAGCTATGATTGACTTTCAGAAGTGATGAATTAGTACATTAGTAAGAAATACATGATGATGAACATGGAAATTTAATATATGAGAAGCTATACCAGACATCTGTACATTCATACCATCCTTACATCCAAAGAAGAAATTTTGATTAGTGAAGATTTGACCCATTCATAAATTTGCCTGCGTAACCAGACTCAGTCTGTGCAAAGTGAATTACTATTGCACTACCTTTTTTGGCCTTATTGCAAGTAATAACACTTATAAAAATAAGAGTTTGTTCTGTTAGTTAATTTCTTTCTTGATAGATGTTCAAAATATATAACTATGAAAATGTTAGAAATATGTAACTGGTAAAATGTTCAAATGTTAACAAAATCGCCTTGTGGATGAGTGGTGATATATGTGGCATGCTTTGGAAAACATTGGCTTTTCCTTGAGGCAGGGCCTGAATCATCTAAACAAACTCACTATCTCTAAGTCATCTGATCAACTACACTGTGACAGTCGAAGATAGATATAAACTGTTATGAAGAATATCTGTCAGTATTTTTGATTCCTATTTCTGAATCTAACTTTTTAATGAATAGTTGGGATTATTAATAGATGAAAGAGGTAAAGAAAATTTTGGATAATAGAAACCTCCTCCACTCCTAAAAGCAACTAGGGTGATAAAACAAAACAAAATAATATAGCTGAATACATCTGGGTTCCAGTCCAGTTTTTTTAGCTGAAAGCTCTTGGGTAGCATAAACCATTATGCATATGGTAGCCTCCTGTGTATATTAAAATAATTATTTCTCCTCTGTAGGATTCTTGTGAGGTTTTAGTGAGATAGCAAATGTAGCATGCCTGGCACAGGGCTTGGTGCATAGTAGATGTTCAAAATATTAAAAATACATTATTTTTTTCCTCTGAGCTAAGAATAACCTCCATACACTTTTTGTGCTATTGTACAAAGTAAACTACATTGTTTGTAAAAATTCTCTAAGCTGCCTCTCTATCAAGAATAAACAAGACTTTCTTTGAAAATTATAAAGGCACCAAGAAATCTAAAAAGACAAATAATGGAAAAATTTAAATATTTCTAAAATATAGTACTTTTGTCACAGAGTCAGCATGGCCTAATGATGTGCTCTAAATGTTAGATGCTTTGAGATCTTCAGATGAAAGACTCTGTTGAAATAAGGTATCATTAGGGCGCCTGGGTGGCTCAGTCATTAAGCGTCTGCCTTCGGCTCAGGTCATGATCCCAGGGTCCTGGGATCGAGCCCTGCATCGGGCTCCCTGCTCCGCAGGAAGCCTGCTTCTCCTTCTCCCACTCCCCCTGCTTGTGTTCCCTCTCTTGCGCGCTCTCTCTCTCTGTCAGATAAATAAATAAAATCTTAAAAAAAAAAAAAGAAATAAGGTATCATTACTGTTAATTTTACTATGCCTAGCCAAATAGAATTTTTAAAATTACAGAATCGAAACACGTACCTCAGCCTTCCTATCACATTGTCCCTTAGAATATGCACAAAATCTCTAAATAGATCAGTAAACCTGAATCATAATATACAAAATTGCGATCTCAATTACAAAAATACAGGATTGTATTCCTTAACTGGTGAACCTAGAATTAAATAATACTTTGCAGAGAAAAGAAGATGAAATTTGTTTAGACAAATTAATATTTAAACAAAAGACTTACCATTGTAGAATACATAAAGTTAATATTCTATCTAATTTTTGATATTGTTGTTATTCTTACTACTTTTCTCTCCAAGAAAAAAGAATCAAAGTTTATTTGTGTTAGGAATTAAGGAATAAATTTCTATAACATGTGATTTAGTTTGGTGATTTTTTTTTTTTCCTAAGAGAAAGGCTACCTGGAACAATGGGTGATTTTTCTAAATCCATCCCTTTCCCACCCCGGTTTATGTGCTTTTTTTCACTCAACACAGATACTATACTACACAGAGCAAAGGACTGTGACCTTAAAATTTTAGAAATATAAGAAACCAATAAAAAACCTTAATGCCATTCAAAGACCATTGTTTTCTGTAGGCATTGATGATGTGAAGTAACACAAAAGCATGTCTTCTATGTATTTTTGTGGAATAGTGAGTCAGATGAAGTTGTGTTTGATTCAGACCATGAATCTTTTGACTGGGCCGTTCAAAGTTACTGTAAAAACTGAAATGAATTTGGCAGACATGTTTATTGTCTTTTTAGTTTAAGAAATCTTTCTAAATTATTTCAAAATTTTAAAAATGTATATTTCTTAGTATAAAAACAACATGTTTTCATTGTATAAAAACTAGATAAGAGAGAAAAAATATATTTTGTATTCTATGTTGAACATTATTTTTGTATAAATTTTAATTTGTCTTAAAAAGTCTCATCTTTTCCTCTCTATAAACATTATTTAATTCTTATGAAAAAATACATTATTTTATTTTTTATTGTTGTGATCATCATTTTGCATTATATTTAAGATCTACTGACATAAGAAACAAGAAAAAAATATTAAAAATATACAAATAAACAAAACCCCACTAATAACCTTACCATCCAGGTATAAATAACTGTTAACATGTTAGATATATATTCTTCCAGGGATTTCTCAATTTTTATTTTTATTTAAAAATTTTTTTTAATTTTAATTTTTTATTTGAGACAGAAAGTGCCAGCAGGGGGAGGAGCAAAGGGAGAGAGAGAGAATCTCAAGCAGGCTCCATGCTCAGCACAGAGCCCGATGTAGAAATTGATCTCACGACTGCAAGATTATGACCTGAGCTAGACTGACTCAATAGGATTCTTGCTGAATGCATGCTGGAATGATACAATATTGGGAGTGGGGGATTTCCACTACACTGATCTAGCAGGAATAATTTGCTCAAACTGTATTGTATCAAACAAGGACATAGAAGGCAGTCCAAAGTTGGGCCTGGTTAAGCAGAGAGCTCAGAGGAGACTGATTAAAGTTAGGTTAAACAGAGATTCCTTGTCGAGGGGAAGTAGATGGACTATCTATAAATAAGTAAACATGGATGTCAGCTTATGATACGTTCTATGGTAAAAAGTAAAACAGGATAAAGTAGATAGGGAGTGCCAGTGAGTGGAGGAGTGGATGTGGGTTTCTATTTTATTTAGAGATGTTGGAGGCCTCACCTAAAATGTAATTTGAAGAACACAAAAGAACAAGCCATGCAGTATTCAAGTAAGAGTGTAGCAGTCAGAAAGAACAGCTATGCAAGGGCCTTGAGGTTGAAGTGCTCTGAGCACTCTGAGGAGTGGATATATAAAAGGAGAGGGATAAACACTGAGATATAGGACATTCTACTGTTTAGAGATCAGGGATATAAGGAGGAACAAACAAAGAAGAACTAAAGCAGTGAATAAAAAGAGTGATGATCCAGAGGCCAAGTGAAGGAAATGTGTCCAGAAGGAAGGGTTAATAATGTCAAATGACCCAAATAAGTTGAGGACTGAGGATTAACCATTGAATTGAGCTACATGGGAGTTATTGGTGTTCTTGGTGGGAGCCGTTTTGTTTGAGTGGTGGAATTGAAAACTTCTCTAGTGTAGAAACGATTTAGAAAGAAGGAGGAGGAACTGAAGGATAGTAAACACAAACAATTCTTTCAATGAGTATTGAAGAAAGGAGAACTTAGGAATGAAATGAATGGTGACTGGAGGTCAGTTTTTTTTTTTTTTTTTTTTTTTAACAATAAAAGTATGTTTTTATGTGGAGGGAATTATTCCCTAGAAGAAAATCCTGATGATGGGAGAGCAAGAGGAAACAGTTGCTAATGTGGTGTCTCTGAGTAGATGAGAAGTAGATGTTCCTGAGTAGATGGGGTCTAGGGCGCAAGAGGAGGGGTTTTAGATAGAAGAACTGACAGTTCGTTAACATTAATGGGAGGGAGAGCAGAGATATGAGTCCAGATTCAAGGAGACGGGTTATGTTGGGAGAATATAAAAATTCTATTCTGACTAATTTTTTTTTTGCAACATAGGAAGTCAATTCCTCAGCAGATACTGAGGATAAAGGACATGGTGTTGCAGTTCAATCTAGTTTCAATGGACTAGATTGGACTCTAGTCACAAAAAAACAGACATACCAATCCAAACTGGCTGAATCAGAAGTTTTAAGAGAGGCTGCTATGGACTGAATTGTGTCTTATCTCTATCCCCCCAGTCCTCCCCCAATTCATATGTTGAAACCCTAACACCCAAACAGGATATATTTAGAGAGAGGGTCTTGGAGAAGTAATTAGGTTTAGGTGAGAAAATGAGACTAGAGCCCTCATGATGATATTAGTGCCCTTATAGGAAGAGACACCAGAGAGTTTGCTCTCTATCTCCCTCCATCAAGTGAGGACCCAGGGAGAAGGTAGCCATCTGCAAGCCAGGAAGACAGCTCTCAGCAGAACCCAACATGCTGCCACACTGATCTTGGATTTCCTGGCCTCAAGAACTGTGAGAAACAAGTTTCTGTTGTTCAAGTCACTCAGTCACCCAGGTGAGCTAAGACAGAGCTATGGAACGATTGTCTGGGAGAGGACTACAGGAAAGGGTTGGAGAAATTGGAATTGCTAGTTGGCACGAGGAGCTCACCAGAGATTAGAATTGATAGAGTGAGACCTATCACCCAGAGAGTGTTTTTCACCAGTTAACTTTTCTTTGTGCAGGTGCAGAGTCACAGAGAGTCATTTTAGTGCTCATGTAGTAAGCGTTGGTAAGAGCAGGAGGGCTAAGCATTTTATGTGTCCAGCCACAGCAGAGAAATCCTAAGTAGGTGGATAAACAAAGAAGCAATGAACCACAGCCCCAAACTCAATAGCAGAGCAGAGTATGTGGTTAAATGAAAACCACAAATAGACTAGATCAGCCAATTTAAGTCAAGGAGTTTCAATGTTGGGATGTCCTGAATCCAGAAAAGCATGGATAATGGACTGCTTGCTCAATTTTCATCTTCTGTTTGGCATACTGTAGATTTAATCACAAATATGTCTAGGATGGAGTTGGCTTCAGGTACTGGTACTCTCTAACCATGAACATTAATCCAAGGGTGAACCTTCACATGTAGTCAGTCCTCATTTTTCACAGATTCTGTATCTGTGAATTCATCTGCTCACTAAAATTTATTTGTAACCTCCCAATTAATACTTGTGTTTTCACAGTCATCTGTGCACATGCACAGTATGGTGAAAAATTTGAGTCCTTGATGTGCACATTCCCAGCTGAGGTCAAAGTGAAACTCTGCCTTCTTGCTTCAGCTCTCATACTATAAACAAGTATGCTTTTCTTTCTTTTTTTTTTTTTTTTTTAAGATTTTATTTATTTATATGACAGAGAGAGATAGCGAGAGAGGGAACACAAGCAGGGGGAGTGGGAGAGGGAGAAGCAGGCTTCCCGCGGAGCAGGGAGCCTGATGCGGGGCTCGATCCCAGGACTCTGGTATCACGACCTGAGCCGAAGGCAGACACTTAACGACTGAGCCACCCAGGCGCCCCACAAGTATGCTTTTCTTTTTTTTTTTTTTTAAGATTTTATTTATTTATTTGAGAGAGAGAGAATGAGAGACAGAGAGCATGAGAGGGAGGAGGGTCAGAGGGAGAAGCAGACTCCCCGCCGAGCAGGGAGCCCGATGTGGGACTCGATCCCGGGACTCCAGGATCATGACCTGAGCCGAAGGCAGTCGCTTAACCAACTGAGCCACCCAGGCGCCCCAAGTATGCTTTTCTTACTCTGTTTAATGCCATGTGTTGTGTGTGTGTGTGCGTGCTTTTTGTTGGTGATTTTACTGTTTGATATGGCCCACAAGTATATGTGTTCCTAAACACAAGAAAGCGGGGAGAAAATGGAGATAATGTATGTGTTATATACGCTTTGTTCAGGTCTAAGTTATAGTGTTGTTGGCCATGAGTTCAATGCTAATGACTCAACAATATATGTTAGATAAGGTGTCTTTTAACAGAAACACACATAAAACAAGATTATGCATTGATCAGTTGATGGAAATGTTATAACCAGAGGCTCAGGGAAACTTACTCCTCCATTTCCCTAGGAACAAAGGTCCAGTATTTGCTAATTCAGTGCTCACAGAGACTTTATGGAATGTGTGAGAATCAATTGTATGTAGTAGGTCATTCAATTATTCATGTTAAATTTTTCAGAAACACTGAACTGTTGGCCTGTTCCATTACCCCATGGCACTTACTCCATCACCTTCTCCCTGTCCTTTGGCCTTATGGGCTTCCTATGCGCCCAGTCCTATAGGGTACCTTCCAATCCCAGCAGGTCTCTTCCTCCCTCCACCCCCATAATCATTGAACATTTGCCATTGCCATCTTGTACTGGAGTCCCCATTGGGATTTTATGATTGCATTCTCCCCTCAATTATCTTTTCAAAAGAAGCCATGAGTACTTTGCCTCTTCTATGTTCTTGCCCTTGGGATTGTCTTGGTTGTCCCCCAACCTGATCCCTGCCCTATGCCTTGTAAAATCCCCTGTGTCCCTTCATGGCTTTGGGTTGAAACAATTTGGCTAAGGTGAACAACAGTCTCCAGAATTCCCTTTCTAGTATGCTTCTGGTTAAGATGGAGTATACAAGAGATATTTTCTGAAGCGAGATGATGGGCTGTAGTTTCATAGCTTATACTGTATTCCAGTTATTCATTCAAACACTAATCTGGGATCCACTGTGAAGGGATTGTGCAGTTTAAAGTCCCTAATCAGTTGAATTTAAATTAATCGAAATGAGGATTATTTTAGGTGCCCCTAACTTAATCTGTTGGAAGTCTCTTAAAAGAGAGGCAGAAACAGTATATGGGTCTATAATTATTCTCCCTTCCCCCTGGACCTTCCTCCCTTGCTTCCACTGGATAATAAGCTTCAGACTGTGTCCATAAGCTCTAACCCTGCTTGGGATCTTCTTTTCCTGTCTGCCTGTCCCACTGACTTCAGACTTGCTTAGCCAGCCTCCATAATTGCATAAGGCAATTCCTTGTGAAAAAAAATTCTCTTAATATGCATGTATGTATCTGCTACTGGTTCTGTTCCTCTGGTTGAACCCTGACTGATACACTCCACATGTTGTAGACTGCCTTCCCTCCACCCCACCATCCTCTCTTTCTCTGTAACTATTTCACAGTTTTCATACAGTATAAGATAAATATTCAAGTAATGACTCTTCCACTTTCTAGATATATGAATTTAGGAAAGTTACTTGAACCTTCCGAGTCTCAATTCCTTCATCTATAAAATGAGAATGTTAATGGAATATAACTTATAGAATTGTTGTGAGGATTAAATTAGTCAACATGTGTGAAGCCATCAATAAATACAATTGCTATAATAATTGTGATCTAGAGAATTTTATTTATTCCTTTCACATCTCCAGCACTGTGGAGAACACAAAGGAAGCAGGTGACAGTTCTTTCTCTTTAGGATTTTATAATGTGCTTGGGAAGAGAAGACAAACATATGGAGACTTATTTTCTCAGCCAAAAATAAAACCAAGAGATATAATAGCTGGCATTGTATTTATGCTGACAGTGAGTACAATATGTGAGATGTGTCCTCTTCTAGGAGAGCACAAATACTGAAGCTCTCTGCTCTTCTCTTTCACCTCTCTTTCCTAGTTTCTACCAAATAGAGAAGTTATTAATCTGGATCGTTAGATTCAAGGACTCTGATTGGGTTATGCTTATTAGTAAACTGTGATCAGTGTGCGTTACAAGGTCCCAGCATGTGTCCCATGCATGTGCTTATTCTACCACTGCTTCAGAAGTAGTAAGTGGTTTCTGCTCACACATTGGCCTCAGCTGCTTTTTTCCTTAGGGTGACTCCCACAAGATCAGATCTGTTCACCTGAACTTTCTTTCTTCTTTTGTATATACTTTATAGAGTTCACTTTTTTAGTCTCTGTTCCATGTGGCTTATGAAAAAGGGGTTTTCAAAGTCCATTATTACAAGATTTCAGTTTGGAGGTTCAGGCTACAGGGAGGCAAGCCCAAATATGCAGAGCTTTCTGCATTGGGGTTTTAGGAACAAATTCCGCTAACAAGAAATGGGTGCTTTATTTTGTTTGGCTCTGTCTCCTGGTGTATACATCCCTTAGGGATTCACAGGGAGAAGGGCCTTGACCAAATCTTTCTGCCCTCAAAGACTTGGAAATATATACATAGGACAAAAGCTACTATGTAGTGTGTAATCATTATTTGTAATTTTGGGCCCCTTTGGGAAAAATTCAAGTATGCTGAGCTGTGTAGCTTTTTTGAACAAATTATAGGTCTAAATGTCCTCCTTCCCCATATTCAAACCCAAACCTCTAGATTCATCATGCCAAAGAAATAGAAAGCCACATGTGCCATTTATTCAGAGGAAATAAATCCAGAGAAAGAAAGAGAATGTGTTTGCTTTGAGGCCTACATGTGTGCCCTGCAAGACTTCTTAGGCATGGTAAGGGTCCTGAGCCCATGATGATATAAGCATGTGGACAATGAACTCCAAATTGCTCAACAAATAACACTTCTAGAGGAAATAGCAGAGAAGGGTTTATCCCTTTGGGGTATGGGAATAGAGAAAGTTTTTTGAAGATGAAATTTGAAATGGGTTTTAAAGAATGTGAAGAACTTTGAAGGATGGGGAGAAGAGGGAGAGAATTTTAGGCAAAGTTGATCTGTAGACTCAAAGTCTATTTATCATCTATTGTTGATAGATTCCAGTCTATTGTTTTTCTTAGTTTGTGTATCCCCGAAAACCGAAGCCTGAGGCAACCATTTATTTGGACAGTGATTCCAGAAAGCACAAGTGGGGATGCTGGTGAAAGTGAGACAGGAAAATCAATAAAGAATATGTTAATGAAAACCTATTACCAGTGTAGTTAAATGGAGCTCAGTCTCATTGGGGATTCTCTGAGAAAAAAAAAAAATGTGAAACATGTATTTCACCTGGGACCAGGGAAGCTGAGGCATTTATTCACCAGCTCTCACACTTCCCATTGGTTGAGGGTTGTGTGCCCAGTATTTTAGTTTGTACCTATTTTTTAAAAAGATTATTTATTTATTTATTTGATGGAGAGGGACACAGCGAGAGAAGGAACACAAGCAGGGGGAGTGGGAGAGGGAGAAGCAGGCTTCCCGCGGAGCAGGGAGCCCGATGTGGGGCTCGATCCCAGGACCCTGGGATCATGACCTGAGCTGAAGGCAGACTCTCAATGACTAAGCACCCCTAGTTCGTACCTACTTGTGGCCCAGCCAGCTCTTGAGGTGCCAAAGAAAGTCCTTAGGAGGAGGGCTTCAGTATGCAGAAAACTGTCTTGATTCCTCCTTCACCTCACCAAAGCAGTTTCTCCCACAGTCTTCCCTAGTTCAGTAAATGGCATCCCAATCTATCCAACAGCAAGAGCCAAAACTTAGAGTCATTCATTCAACTATAACATTTATTGAGCACTTATACTCCCCGGTACTGATCCAGGTGGTGGGTGCTGACAAGTCTTACATACTCTACTCCAGAAACATCCCAAACCAGTCCACTTCTTTCCAAATCCATTTCTGTATCTGTAATTTGGAGCATGGTGGCCATTTAAAATTGACAAATTGTTACTCTCAGTTTTAACTAAGACATTCATCTTCTCTTGCCCTTGGACAATGGTATTCTTGGTTCTAGGACTTTTGGACTTGGAACTGTACTTTCACCATCAGCACTCCCCTCTACCCAATTTTCAGGCCTTTGAAATTGGACTGAATTACACCATGGGCTTTTCTAGTTCTCCAGCATGCAAATGGAAGATCATGGGACTTCTTGGCTTCCATAATCATGTGAGCCAATTGCTATAATAAATCTCCTCTTATATATAACCTATTGATTCTTTTTCTCTGAAGAACCCTGTCTAATATAATGGCCAAGTGCACTGTCTGAAGCTAAGCCCGTTGGGAAGATTTCCTCTTGTTTCTCTCTTTCAGGATGCTGTAAGTTGAATTGAATTGTGTCTCCCAAATAATATATTGAAGTCCTAATGCTGGTACCTGTGCATGTGACCTCCTTTAGAAATAGGGTCTTTGCAGATATAATCATTAAGATAAGCTCATACTGGACTAGGATGTGCCCCAATTCCAGTGACAAGTGTTCTTTTGAGAAGAAAGAGATTGGAAACAAACATATAGGGAAGAAGGCCATATGAAAACACAGACAGAGATAGGAATTATGCTGCTACAAGTCACAAAAGCCCCAAGAATTGCCAGCAACCGCCAGAAGCTAGAAAAGGTAAGGAAGATTCTTTTCTAGAGCCTTCAGAGGGAGCATGGCCCTGAAAATACCTTGATTCTGGACTTGTAGCCTCCAGAACTGTGAGAGAATAAATTTCTGTTGTTTTAAGCTATCCAGATTGTGGTACTTTGTTATGGCAGCCCTAGAAAAAAAATTTTTTTTAAAGATTTTATTTTTTTATTTATTTATTTGAGAGAGAGAGAATGAGAGACAGAGAGCATGAGAGGGAGGAAGGCCAGAGGGAGAAGCAGACTCCCTGCTGAGCAGGGAGCCCGATGCGGGACTCAATCCCGGGACTCCAGGATCATGACCTGAGCTGAAGGCAGTCGCTTAACCAACTGAGCCACCCAGGCGCCCGAAAAAAATTTTTTTAAATGTTTTTATTTGAGTATAGTCAGCACACAATGTTACATTAGTTTTAGGTGTATAACATAGTGATTCAACAAGTTTATGCATTATGCTATGTTCACCTCAAGTGTAGCTACCATCTGTCACCATAGAACACTGTTACAATATCTTTGACTATATTCCCTATGCTGTAACTTTCATCTCCATGATTTATTCATTCCATAACTGAAAGCCTGTACCTCCCACTCCCCTTCACCCGTTCTGCACCCCCTGGCTCTGCCAGCAACCATCCATTTGTTCTCAGTATTTATGGGTCTGTTTCTGCTTTTTTGTGTTTGTTTATTCATTTGTTTTGTTTTTTAGATTCTACATATAAGTGAAGTCATATAGTATTTGTCTTTCTCTGCCTGGCTTATTTCTCTTAGCATAATACCCTCTAGGTCCATCTGTTGTTGCCAATGGAAAGATCTTTTTTATTGCTGAGTAATATCCCATTGTATGTATATACCACATCTTCCTTATCCATTTGTCTGTTGATGGACACTTGGGTTGCTTCCTTATCTTGGCTATTGTAAATAATGCTGCCATAAACATTGAGGTGCATATATCTTTTCAAATTAGTGTTGCCAAATTGAGACAAAGCACCAAGTCTTTGTACCCCCTTATTGTGCCACTATCACAGTAAATACCCAGTAGTGAAATTATTGGATCGTATGGTACTTCTTTTTTAATTTTTTGAGGAACATCCACATTGTTTTCCACAGTGGCTGCACCAATTGACATTCCCACCAACAGTGTACAAAGGATCCTTTCTCTCCACATCCTCACTAACACTTGTTATTTCTTGTGTTTTTGATTTTAGGCATTCTGACAGGTGTAAGGTGATATTTCATTGTCATTTTGATTTGCATTTCCCTGATGATTAGGGATGTTTCAAGTGTCTATTGGCCATCTGAATGTCTTCTTTGGAAACATGTCCATTCAAGTCCTCTCTTCGTTTTTAAATTGGATTATTTGTTTTTGGTGTTGAGTTGTATAAGTTCTTTCTCTATTTTGGATATTAACTCCTTATCATATGTCATTTGCAAATATCTTTTCCCATCATTAGGTTGCCTTTCCATTTTGTTAATAGTTTCCTTTTCTGTCCCTCTGCTTAATTGAAAACCTTTTCTCTAGTGTAGTAGAGCTGCCAGGCTTAGAGTTCAACCTTCTCTGAAGTTTCACTATCCTTATAATTATGTTCTTAGACTGACCTTAGCTTTTTCTCACCTTTTAGCAAGTGATCCAGACCAAAGGTTGCACTTAGAGCCTACTTCTTTTTTTTTAAATTTTTTATTGTTATGTTAATCCCCACACATTACATCATTAGTTTTAGATGTAGTGTTCCATGATTCATTGTTTGTGCATAACACCCAGTGCTCCATGCAGAACGTGCCCTCCTCAATACCCACCACCAGGCCAACCCATCCTCCCACCCCCCTACCCCCAAGAACCCTCAGTTTGTTTTTCAGAGTCCATCGTCTCTCATGGTCCATCTACCCCTCTGATTTCCCCCCTTCATTCTTCCCCTCCTACTATCTTCTTCTTTTTTTTTTTTTTTCTTAACATATATTTAGAGCCTACTTTTTAAGATTGTTTCTAGTATCTACCATTTTTGGTTGAGTTTCCTGGAAACAGAATGGAGATGAAGATTTGTATGTAGAATGTGTATTGGGAAGTTCCTTTAGGAACAACACCTTTAAGGAAGTACAGGAAGCAGAACTGGATAGAGACAAAAATTCCACTGTCGTGAATTATAGCAAATGTCTCAGATGATCCTTCATGGATCTCTGAAGCTGAGACAGCTCTTCGGAGTTATCCACAAACTGATGCAAGGGGAACAGGTCTTCATCCTTTGCATTAACCAAATATTGGATGTAGGCTGCCCTGAGGCAGTGATTATAACCTTGGACAAGGTGGGTGCCTTTGATAGAAGCAATTCCAGGGGAGGGATGTGGCTATGAGATATCAGCCACTAATACTTCCAGTAGCTCAAAAATGAGTGCCTTGGTCCTGATAAGGGCATCTGAAGAGTGCATTTTAGCAGCCAGTACAATACATAATGCATTTCTTCATTTATCTGTTTATTTTAAGACAATCATTAAAATTTAAACTCCAAGAGAACAGGAACCTTGTTTGTCTCATACATTGCTATATCCCCAGAATTTAGAACAGCCTGGCTTAGTATTTACTCAATAAGTATTTGTTGACTAAATTATTGAACTAAATGAGTAATTAAAGCATATTTATAGGTGCCACATTTTGTAAACTGACAATCACTTGGCACATCATAGGGAATACAAATAAATGAAAATGTAAATATGAAAGCATCACAAAGCACTTCTTTACTCTCACATTTGAGTACAAATCTTTAATGTGACTTTTTTTTTTTTTAACTTTCTGAAATTGAAACCACTTCTAATGCATTAAATGAATTGACAAATGACGTGGGCAATATACTTATTTTTAGCCATGACCATATACTCTGATATGGATTCTTAATGAGCTGTCTTGGCTATAACTGTTGTTAAAGAATATTAAAAGAGAGATTATAATTGGATCAGCTCTTACAGTTGGATTGACTCATGAAGACAAGTTTGGTTTTGCACCTAAATCTCATCAATATTCATTTTTAATTGCCTTCCAACAGATGTCTGCTTTTGATTTAAAACATAGATTTTCAAACATTTTTATGATACTATGAATATATAGAATCTTCTAAAACATTTTTTCTAACTAATATTCTATTAAATATTGGCACTCTCCCATACGGAATGAGAAAAAAAAGTCTGAAATGCCATCTTGTCCACTCTTTAAATATTTCTAATTCAGGGGCGCCTGGGTGGCTCAGTTGGTTAGGCGACTGCTTTCGGCTCAGGTCATGATCCTGGAGTCCCGGGATCGAGTCCCACATCAGGCTCCCTGCTCAGCGGGGAGCCTGCTTCTCCCTCTGACCCTCCCCCCTCTCATGTACTCTCTCTCTCATTCTCGCTCTCTCAAATAAATAAATAAATCTTTAATAAATAAATAAATAAATAAATATTTCTAATTCAAAATGTCACAAAAACTCAACATTAGTAAACATTTATTTTTCTTCATTTCAATAACTACCATTTGTGAGTTCAGGTTTACAAATGAAAAAAAAAATGACTAATTATGAAGAGCAAATATCAGGAATGGCAGCCATGAGGAGTTCAGTGGACCTGCTCCCCCCAAAAATAAGCATAATTGATAATAATTACTTTTTTAAGATTTTATTTATTTATTTGAGAGAGGGAGAGAGAGAGAGCAGGGTGAGAAGCAGAGGGAGAGGGAGAGAGAGAATCTCAAGCAGACTCCATGCTGAGCCATGGAGCCCAACAGAGGGCTCTGTCTCAAGACCCTGAGATTATGACCCTGGGATCATGACCTGAGCTGAAACCAAGAGTCAGATGCTTAACTGAGTGATCCATCCAAGTGCCCCCGGTAAGAATTATTTTTAAAGAAACCAAGTCTCTGGGACTTGTGCCAAGGGCATGCAGCAAATGAAGAAATATTTATTCAAGAAAATCTACTAAAACTTGGTAAGAAGAGGAAGACTCCATGGCACTTGATCCATGGCTCATTCCCTTACTCCCAGCCCCAGCACAGCTTTACTGGAACTGCACTCCACATGAGTATGGCCAAGAAGATGGGACTCCCTCTTTCCTGAACTCTTAGTCAAGGGATACAGTATTTCACGTGGAGACACATATTGCTAGCATTTCTCATACCCTCCCACTCTGAGCTGCAGAGGCTAAATTCCTGGTGAGTGTGACTGAGAGGTCAGGAGTGCCCCTCTTCACCCAGTCTTCATTCCCAGGGTGGGGTACTCTACCCAGGCATGACAGGCTGAGAATCCTGGAGCCCTGATCACTTTCACCCCAGCTCACTATTGGGGTGGAATTTCCATGCTGGGAGAGGCCAACTAAGAAGACCAGAGGCTACTTCTCCTGCCCAGTGCCCAAGGTATTGGCTCAGAGATGTCCCCCCCCAACCTCAGGAGAGAGGCAGTCCATAAGAATAGACATCTACAAAGCTTTCCCCAAAGGAACCGATTTTATTTGAAACAGGGTGTGGGTAATTTTAAGCCCTAGGGTGCTCTCAAAAAACAATGGAGATTTTGGTGGTAAGCAATTAAGAGGAAGTTGGTACATCTATAAAAGCAACAACCTGAGGTAGAGGCCAGCTAGTTTACCAGGGAGAACCAGCAAAACAAACAGTTAAGAAGAGTCCTCCTGGGGCCAGAATAAATCTCAAAAATTGTCCTCCAAAAGTATTCCTGAAAAGGGGCCCAAATTCAATTAGATTAGACTGCAGAACGTCTTATGCCCCCAAGGCATTATCAAAAACAATAGAGCAATCAGTCAGCAATTAATGGAGCCTAAGAGCTTGGTGTGATGCCAAGGGAGGCAGACAGCTTAACAGAGAAAGAGACAGTCAGAGGCTCTGCTGCAACTGCTGCTATCCCGCAGTGACTGTGGGCATGCCCAGAGCTGTTCTCTCTGAGGAGCAAATCTGAGGTTTCACAGTGCAGGGGAAATAGACTTCCCTAACATTGTCTATCCAAATCATTAAACAAATAAACAAGTAAACAATAAAATGACAATAGCAAGCTGCCGAGAGAGAGAGAGAGAGAGAGAGAGAGAGAGAGAGAGAGAGAGAGAGAGGAGGGTAATCAGTGTCCAGTGATTCTATAATATGTCACTTAAAATGTTTAGTTCCAAGAAAGAAATTATGAGGCATGCAAAAAACCAGGGAAGTGTGACCCATACAAGGGAAGAAAGAGCAGGCACCAGAAACTGCTTGTGACCCAAGACAGGAAGCTGAACCCACATGAAAAAACAGGGCACTGGTAAAGGTAATTATATAACTTTAAAAGATAGTATAAAGGCATCTTCTTTTCCTATCATCTCCTAGCTGATTTCAAAGCAATTGTGAAAGAATATGTGTACATAATTGTATTGTTGAAACTATAACACAAAGAAATACAATATATTTGTCAATAATAGCACAAAGGAAGAGGATAGGAGTACAGCTGCATTGAAGTGAAGAAAAGACACCATATGGGAACTAGAATCCACCGGAACAGGTGAAGAGACCCAGGAATGGTAAATAAGAAGGTTAACATAACAAATTCCATAAGTATATATTTGCTTTTCCTTCTCTTCTCAGCTTCTTTAACAGACATACAATTTTAGAAAGTAATAATTGTGACAATGCCTTGTTGGATTCAAAACATGTATATGTAATACAAAAGTGGGAAGAGAGAATAGACCTCTATGAGAATAACATTTCTATGTCATGCTGCAATTCAACACGTATAAATCTGAAGATTATTCTGATAAGTTAAGATGTATATGGTAAGCCCTAGAACAACTAGTAAGAAATAACTTTAAAAAAAAAAGTGAGGGAGATAATGAAAGGCAGCCACATGAGGATGGAGGCAGAGACCGGAGTGATAAAGCTACACTACAAGGAATGCCGGGGTTGCCAACAGCCACAGAAGAGGCATGGAAAAGTTCTTCCCTACAGTCTTTAGAGGGAGCAAGCCCTGCAACTCCTTAATTTTGGACTTTGAGCCTCCCAAACTATAAGAGAAAAACATTTCTGTTGTTTTTAGCCACCCAGTTTGTGGTAATTTGTGATGGCAACCCTTGGAAACTAATAAAGGCATCCAGAACTGTTACTGAATATTTTTGGGAATGGGTGTTGGCATTTAGTTTTTCTGAAAATTGAGGAAGGAAAATCTCAGAAAAATGTACCCATTGTTATGGGTTGAGTTGTGTCTTCCCTCTACTTTGTACGTTTAAATCCTAACCCCTAATACCTCCAAACATGACCTTATTTGGAAATAGGGTTATTGCAGATGCAATTAGTTAAGATGAGGTCATACTGGACTAGGGTGGGCCTGGTCCAATCCCATATGACTGGAATCCTTAAAAAGTAGGGGAGGTTTGGACACAGACCTGGACACAGGGAGAACACTATGTACAGATGGAGTTATGTTGCCACAAGCAAAGCAACTACTAGAAGCCAGGACAGAGATCTGGGACTGATCCTTCCAGGGAACACAACACCTTGAGGACAGACTTTTGCTTCCAGAACTGTAAGACAATACATTTCTGTTGTTTAACCTCTTCAGCGTGTGAGTACTCTATTACGGCAGCCCTCACGAACTAATATACTCATAATGCTATTTCTGAGTCCTAATAACTGTTAATTTTCGGTTTATCACCTTCCCGTTTCACACCTATAGATCTATAAATCCAGATTTACTTATACATACATATATTAATGCAACCTCCATCCAAATATTAGAGGCAGGTTCCTATTACCAAAATTATCCAAAACTTGAAATAAGGCAGAAAGATTACTGTGTGACCTTCCAAACCCATATTAGAGCCTATCAAGCCGGTCTGAGTTGTCTGCCACTCTAAGGGAAGGTAATTTTGAGGTACTATTTACTACTGATTAAGGCCCAGATTCTACAAAGATGCGTGTTAACTTGGAGAAGATTAATAAATTGCAAATTACTTTTTTTCTGGTAGAGATTCAAATGATTTTTGTTCTATAGAAAAGATAACCCCCAAAGGTTACAATTTCCTTGCCCTGTATCTAAATTAGCGATCTTATTTCAGCTTGCTTTCTTTTGATAACTCTTTCAATCTCTCAAATTCTCCTTTGAAACAGGTTTACCATCCTGCTGATTCTCATTAATGAGTTCAAAAAATCTTTGACATCTGTACACTTACACTATAAATTAGTATGAGAGTCATGATTTTAATTTTTTAAAAATTATACTTTGACATCTCTCAGATGAGTAGTTCCCAAACTTTCAGAGTTCATGAAGAGGAAAAATTAGTAAAATAAACCGAAGTTGGATGACAGAGCTAGAGTTAACAATTGTCATTTTCCAAGTGTAGCTGAGGCACAGGGGTGCAGAGCACCTGGCTCCGGGTCCCAAACAGACCATGTTTGGCCACTGGCCACTGACAAAATCCAAAGGCAGAGATATGACTGGTGGTGAAACATGAAACGAATTTATTTTAGTGAGGCCAACACTGGGAAGACAGTGAACTAATGTCTCAAAGACTGTCTCCAAAGTGCTGAAAATACTCACAGGTTTATGAAATGAGAATGTGGGACAAAGTTCCGTGGGCATGTGCAGATGGGCAGTAAAGGTCAGGTTGGTCATTATCTTGGGGTGAGTCACCCAAGGTCTTGCTGGTGTTATGGCAAGCTTATTGCTTGAGGGGGTAGTTTTTGTTCCCATTATGGGATGCTTTGCCTGCAGGGTACATGAGTTTAAGAGATGAACCAGAAAGAACTTAATCGATTAGAAAGTTTGAGGTCAAAAAAAAGTTTGAGGTCAAAATGGAGGTAGTAGAAGTCATATTTCACAAGTAATGTCAATTTAAAGATCATACACACAGGAAACTATCATCTCTTCATACCTCTTTCATAAAACCAAAAGAGTGGATGGAATCAAATATAATATAAACCAAAAGAGTGGATGGAATCAAATGTAGTATAAATTATGTAACATTATGAAAAATTTACTCCGTTCTGCTTATTTTTTTTCATTATGCAACATATTGGTGAAGACAAGCACAATTTAGGGAGCGTTGCCTACAGATGACTGGTTTCCATCCTGCTTGTGTAGTTTCTTTGATTCATTCATTTAAGGTCTTCCCTGAAGGATTTCTATGTCCTAACACCTATTCTGTGACAAAAGTGTACCAATTATATGCCAAAGTGCCATTTTCTATGTGCAAGTATGGTCCCTGACATTGGAGAGAAGATATTCTAGTGGGGGAGATGCATTGAATGATCTCCTCGTTAAATATCTAATTAAAATTGTGCTAAATATTATGAGGAAAGAGCATAAGTTCATAGTGTACCTTGAGCTGCTTATGCCAATCATTTCTCAGTGAAAACTCCTGCCCTGATAGAAGGGCCTAGCAAATTATTCTCATGGCCACTTCTCCCAACAAAAGAAAGCCACTTTCCTCTCCTTAAGGTTAAATATGTGACTGTGCTTGGAGGTAGCAGCAACCTGGCCTTACCAGGAACCCTCAGAAAGAGCAGAGACCTCTACCTCTCCCTTCTGTCCTTCATCCCTGGAAGAAAGAGGCTGGACACTAAAAGGTCCCTTCTAGATAAAATAAGTAAATTAAAATGAGTTCAGTTCATAGTTAGTCTTTTAAAGAGACACAGAAGTGCTTTGATGTAGGTGATAATCGTGTTATATAGTTAATTGGCCCTAATTAGCTCAGCAGCTCCACAGACTTAGGCTGTAAGGCTGTGAAGCCATCCTACAAGGAGGGGAGAAGGGCATTATCATGTGTAAATATCCCTTATTATAAATTTTCTGAAGATACATTTGACTATTGAGTCAGGGCAATTTGGGCTTTAGGAGAGTTTGTAAATGCAAAAGGAGGAACCACTAGCAGGCCCAACACTTTATGCTGTTACATCCTATGTCATTGAAAGTTGATGGGGAAGACAAGCAACCAAAACTCAGAAAAACTTAGGACAAAGGGACACTAGGTTTAACAAAGATGTGGATGAATCCTAAAAGAGAAATACATCATCAGGTGTTTGGACTGGGGATCTGAGACTATGAGATTTGTTGAGGAACATAGAGTGACTGATTCCCAGAAAGCAAAGCTTGTGGCATATGCAAGCATGAAAGTGATTGGTGGTTTTCTCTTCATTATGTAGGTGGGGAACACCCCTATGTGTTTGCATGTCAAGATAATTCAGCAAAATAGAACTTTGTAGGTTTGGCAGAAGAGTAGGACAATGAATAATCTCATTCTTCTACCATCCCCAAGATTTACCTGGGTTCCACTGTAGTGTTCACAGCTAAGCGATGAGCCAGAAGGGTGAGGATTACTGAAGGTGGGGATGAAAGTCTTCCATAAACTTCTAAGGAAACTTAAGGAATAATTATTCACTTTATAGAAAACCAGTCAGATAAGATACTCCAAGGACAAAAGGCCCATTTTGCAACTCAGGGTAAGAACAAGGGACTTTGATGAAAAGTTTAGTAGTGTCAATGGTCTACTGGGGAGTACCAGAGGAACCCATTGAGCAACCAAAGCTATGTTTATTAGACTTATAGGAATGAGGGAGAACATCAACTTAAAAAATATTGATAGCTTCTCAAAATGAGGAAATTATGGAAGAGGGTTCACAGGGTCTTAGAGCCAATGAGGTTGGGAAATTGCAAGCTGAGTCCTGAAGGGTGGGTAACTTGTTGAGATTGGACAGAGTGTATGATATAATCACTTTGGATTGATGTGCCCAGCAAGATGCAGGTTTTGAAGAGAGGCTTGATTACAAATTGCTAGTTTAATAAGTAAGCTGTTAAGTTGGCTCACAGGCTTATCTTCTTGGGAGCAAGTAATTCCTGGAGCAAGCAGGTAATTATTTTTGTTCTATCCTGGTGTTGTTTAACACAGGGACAGGAAAGCATGCCTGGTTCCAGTATTGTTTAATGTAAGGACTGCAAACTATGTTGCTTTCACTTCTCAGGATTCCAGCCTAAGCCACATGATAGACCATTATTATCTAAGGACATGATCAGTAGAAATCTACGTCACTGTTTGATGTGTTGTGGTCATGTGAAGAGTTTCTGAGAGTAGTCATTACAACCTATATTAGGAACAGATTTTCTTATTCATGTTGTTGGAAGATTATGTTTGGATCATTTGATGGAACAAAACTGCACAGAAGAATTTAAGACTCTGGAGAGTACACATTTGAGAATTGCAACATGGACAATTACTAAGAGAAAGATGATGATACGAGCCTGTAATCACTTCCAAGGCAGGAGCCAAAAGTGAACAAATTAAATCAAGAGAATTGGTACCATTCCTAATATGAAAAGGCCACACAACTAGATATGGGGCTGTGAGCCAAATTATATAATTTTATGATTTTTATGTTTGCTTCCCAGATAATTTTAGTAATAGTAAAGATCCAAGAGAGGTCTATAGTACTACAACTACATTTATTTCCCTAAGTTCTAGGGCAATGCATATGCTACCTTGTAAGGCCTCTATTTTTTACCACCCCTGCGTTCTCTATACCACTCCCTACTTTTCAAGCCTCCTGTAAAGTGTGAAATGAAGAATGCAGTCTCAAATATTTTTTCAGTGATTATTTTTTAAATGTAAATTGAAGCTCAGAATTTTTTCCCTTTTTGAATTAAATTATCTGAATGTCTATTTTTCTTAGAAGGGAAATTAATGGGTCAAAATGGACCCAGGGTGATATGAAGAGCTATCCTGAAGGCAGGCATCAGTTTACTGATATTATAGATCCCTGTCCAATTTACAGGTTTCAGATTACAGTCAATAGTCTTTTGTGCTTCATATACTCATATGTGGATATCAAATAGAATTGGCCTGGCACCAGGCAATGGAATTGGTGCCAGGCCTATTCTGTTTGACATCCACATATGAGTATTTCCACTGAAAGCAGATTACTGGATGGCTTCTAACAACTAGTATTGTATTGAAGCACAAAAGACTATTGACTGCAATCTGTAGATTGGACAAGGATGAGGGTTTAGCCTAACTAATGCACCTTTCTTGCAAGGTCTGTAAAAGTGAGGCCATCTCTCAGTATACCCTATCTGTTCCCTAGCTTTTTTCTATACTCTATTTCTGTGAAAGCTTGATTGCAAAGGCTAACTCCTCTGCGCATTTTTTTTTTTCTACAGCAAAAAGGAAAACCCCTTTCTAGGTTTGACATAGTAGAGACTTTATTTAGGTTTTTGTCTGGTCTATTTTGTTTTTTCCATCTAAATAAGTTACTTGGTGGATGAGACCAATTAACAAGCATTATAGCAAAGAATTTGTTTTGTCTGATTTGTAACAAGGAAATGGTACCAGATGAACCTGGGTAGCACCCAAAGTAAAATGAGTATAAACCCAACAGTCAATTTGATTGTATGCTTTAACCAAATCACAATCAAACTATAGGCAGGTATTGGAATCATGCCAAGAAGTATGTATGTATGTAAAAAAAAGTATGTTAAGTATAGGAACTTTACAGATATCATGGTTAAGAAATAGTGTCTGTTAACAACCAGGAATCTTAAACCAGAAAAGAGGAAAGAAAATATCTAGGGAAATAGAGAACAAAATAATGCAAATTAAGGCATGGAAATCAGTGATTCTGTTTATTTGGATCTAGTTCATAGGTCTTAAATGGAAGCTGTCTGGGGTGCCTGGGTGGTTCAGTTGGTGAAGCATCTGACTCAGGTCATGATCTCAGGATCCTGGGATCGAGTCCCGAGTAGGGCTCCCTGCTCAGCGGGGAGTCTGCTTGTCTCCCTCTCCCTCTCCCCCCCCCCCATTCGCAGGTGTTCTCTCTCTCTCTCAAATAAATAAATAAATCTTAAAAAAAAAAAAGGAGGCTGTTTTCCACAGTTGTCCTCTTGTTCTGAAGGTCTTTTTTAGACCTTCTCTATCTCCACCCTCAAAATCATGTACTTCTGGATGATTCCTAAGGATCCTCAGCTTGAAGTCTGGCTGGAATAGTTTCTCAGTGTTTCAGGGATGAATTACATCCCTTTAGTTGAAAGGTGTATATATAAGGTTATATATACACCCTATAGTTTTTCTCTTATATTATTTATTAATACAATAATTTGTAATATTTATTAATATTTTCTCTTGTATTATTCATAAAGCCTCAAGGACAGTTTTTCTTTTCTTTTCTTTTTAAAGATTTTATTTATTTATTTGTCAGAGAGAGAGAGCACAAGCAGGGGGAGGGGCAGAAGGAGAGGGAGAAGCAGGCTCCCTGCTGAGCAAGGAGCCCAACACTGGTCTTGGTCCCAAGACCCCAGGATCGTGACCCAAGACAAAGGCAGACACTTAACCAACTGAGCCACTCAGGCTCCCCAAGGACAGTTTTTCTATGACTTTTCTTCTAAAGGCCAAATCTCCTGGAGAATTAGCAGAATGGAAGAAAGTGAAATTCTCTTTTGAGGTGGAAAACAATAAATTTTAAATTTTACTCTGGGAGTAGGGACATATTATGAACAGTGAGGACACTGATAAACCTCCAGGGACTTTTGATTTGTGCCATAAAGTGTATTATGATTATCCCTGATTAACATAGGTATTAAAATTGAGTAACCTAGAAATCATATATTTTCAGACAATCATACCTGTCTGTGTACATGAACATTAGTATGTTTTCTTTAATATAAAAATGTACTCAGTTATTAAAATATTTTGTTATGTTATACTTAATATAATTAATCTAGTTTCAGGCAATATTTGGAAAATACATAATAATAAGTAAAAATGATTATTAATAACTTATATTTCTCAAAAATAGGAAACTTTTTGTTAAAACAAATGAGAAATATGCCCAAAATTCAGAAACATATCTTAGTGGTAAAAAGGAACCTTTGTTACTGAGCAAAGAATGGCTAAAAAATTCACAAATTTGGTGAGGGAAAATAAATTAACATCCAAGAATCTCAGCAAATTCTAAACAGAATAAACTTAAGAAAAATCTTCGAAACACATTGTAATCAAGCTTCTAAAAATCAAATATTAAAAAAAAAAACTCCTGAAAACAGCCTTTGAAAAGTGCCAACAATTCAAATGACTGAATATTTCTCATCATAAATCAGGAGGTCAGAAGACAGTGTAACATATTTCAGGTGCTCAAAATAAAGAACTATCAACCCAAAGTTCTATAGCCAGTGAAAATATCATTCAGGAATGAAAGCAAATAAAAACATTCTCAAGTGAAGGAAATTGAAGAGAATTTACTGCCTTAAGACCCTACCTTAAAAAAAATGCTCAAATGTTCTTTTTTTTCTTTTCTTTTTTTTAAAGATTTTATTTGTTTATTTGACAGAGAGAGAGAGAACACAAGCAGGGGGAGTGGTAGGCAGAGGGAGAAGCAGGCTCCCCGCTGAGCAAGGAGCCCCATGCGGGACTCGATCCCAGCACCCTGGGATCATGACCTGAGCTGAAAGCAGACGCTTAACTGATTGAGCCACCCAGGCATCCCTCAAAATTTCTTTAGGTAGAAGGGACATAACAACAGACTGAAATTTGGAATTTTTCAAATTAAGGAAAAGAAACTGAAATGATAAATACCTGGGTGTATTAGTTTCCTAGGACTGCCGTAACAAAATTACTACAAACTTGGTGGCTTAAAATAACAGAAATTTATTCCCTCACAGAAGTACAAAGTCAAGGTGTTGACAGGAGTACACACTCTCCCAAAGACTCTAGGGGAGAATCCTTCCTTGCCTCTCACAGTTTCTGTTGGCTGTAGGCATTTCTTAGTTTCCTTTACTGCATCACTTCAGCATCTGCCTCCATGGTCACATGACTTTTTCTTCATGTTTGTATCTTCTCTTCTGTATCTTCTATGAACACTTGTCATTGGATTGAGGGTCCACTTGGTTAACCCAGGATGATCTCCTCTTGAGATCCTTAACTTAATTACATCTGCAAGAACTCTTTTTCCAGATAAGGTCACAATGACCTCTTAAGTGCTTGAAAATGTATATGGCTTTTGAAATTAAAAATTACAGTATCATGAGATGGGGTTTTCTATGCATTTCTTTCTTTGTGTTAGATGTAATATATATCACAAATGCAACATGTTAGTGGAAAAAGTGATACATGAGTTGTAATATTTGTTTTTATATTTGTCTGAAGTGGTAAAATATTAACTCTAAGCTTATATTTTAAGTTAATGAATTAAGAAAAGTTAGGCATGTATTTTGTAATCCCTAGAGCAACCACTCAAAATAAATATATGAGGAGGTATAGTTAAAAAGCCAATAATTAAAATGGCTTACTATGAAGTACTCAATTAATACAAAAGAAGAGAAAAAAAGGGGAAAGAGGAACAAAAGCCAAAGTGACTGATGAACAACTAATAAGAATATGGTAGAACTATATCCAAGCATCAATCATTACATTAAATGTTAAAGTTTTTTTTAATTAAAAACAAAAACAGGGATTGTCAGATTGGCTATTAAAAAAAGACCTGACTATATGCTGTCCGCAAAAAAACTACTTGAAATATGATGATATAGATACGTTAAAAGCAAAAGCCATGATGTACCATGTGAATACTAATGAATTAAAAAAAAAAGCTGGAGTGGATATATTAATATCAGACAAAATAGACTTCAGGACATAGAAAATTACCTGGAATAAAGAGGGACTTTACACAATGATAAAAGGCTCAATTTGCCAATGAGACATTGTAATTTTATTTTATTTATTTTTATTTTTTTATTTTTTTAAAGATTTTATTCATTTATTTGAGAGAGAGAATGAGAGAGAGAGAGAGCACAAGAGGGGAGAGCAGGAGAGGGAGAAGCAGACTCCCCGCTGAGCAGGGAGCCCGATGCAGGACTCGATCCCAGGACTCCAGGATCATGACCTGAGCCGAAGGCAGTCACTCAACCAACTGAGCCACCCAGGAGCCCGACATTGTAATTTTAAATGTGCATGCATTTAACAAGAGAGCTTAAAAAGCTTGGGTTAACATGATGCAAATCCTAATAGAACTGAAAGGAGACATAGACAAATCCACAATTATACTTACAGACACTAACATTCCCTTCTCAGTAATTATGTATAAGGTAGGTAGAAAATCACCAAGGATATAGAAGACTTCAATAATACTTTCAACGAATTTAATATTTTGAAAATATACAATAATAGTTAAAATAATTATTAGTAACTTATGTTTTAATTGTCATTTATAGAATACTCTATTCAACAAAAACAGAATACACATTTTTTCAAGTGCACATGGAACATTCATCAAGATAGACAATGTTCTTTTTTTAAAAAAAGATTTTATTTATTTATTTGAGAGAGAGAGCAAGTGAGAGAGAGAGAGATTGAGAAAACGAGTAGGGGGAGAGGTAGAGGGAGAAGCAGACTCCCTGTGGAGCAAGGAACCCCATGCGGGGCTCCATCCCAGGACCCTGGGATCATGACCTGAGCCTAAGGCAGACACTTAACCAACTGAGCCACAGGCACCCAAGAGAACTCATGTTCCGAGTCACAAAAAACTTATTAAGTTACGACAAACAAAATAATACAAATTATATTCTCTGACCATAGAAGAAATAAAATAGAAATCAACAACAGAAAGTCACCTAGAAAGTCCCTAAATATTTATAAATTAAATAATATAGTTCTATCAAAAATGTGGATCAAAGGGGAAGTCTCAAGGAAAATAAAAAAAATATTTTGAAGAAAATGAAAATAGAACATATTAAAATTTGTGGGATGCAGTTAAAATAATCCTTAGAGGGAAATTTATAGCACTCAATGCTGATATTGTTCTCAAACCAATAAGGTAAGTTTTCACATTAATAAACTAGAGAATCAGGAGCACCTGGGTGGCTCAGATGGTTAAGCGTTTGCCTTCGGCTCAGGTCATGATCCCAGGGTCCTGGGATCGAGCCCCGCATCGGGCTCCCTGCTCGGCGGGGGGCCTGCTTCTCCCCCTCCCTCTGCTTCTCCCCCTACTCATGTTCTCTCTCTCTCTCTGTATCTCTGTGTCTGGAATGAATAAATAAAAAAATCTTTAAAAAAAAACTAGAGAATCAGTGCAAACTACACCTTAAGGAAGCAGAAGGAATGAAATAATAGAGATAGGAACAGAGATCAATGAAATTGAAAACAAACAAAACAATAAAGGAAAACCAATAAATACCAAAGGATATTTCCTTGAAAAGATAAATAAATCAATATATCTTTAGTAAGACTGATGAAGAACAAAAGAGGGAAGGTGCAAAATACCAATATTAGTAATGAGAGAAATCTCTGCAGGCTCACAGACATTAAAAGGATAGAGACTGGGCACCTGGGTGGCTCAGTTAGCTAAGCGACTGCCTTTGGCTCAGGTCATGATCCCGGAGTCCTGGGATCGAGTCCTGCATTGGGCTCCCTGCTCGGCAGAGAGTCTGCTTCTCCCTCTGACCCTACCCCCTCTTGTGCTCTCTTGCTCTCTCAAATAAATAAATAAAATAAAATCTTTAGAAAAAATGATAGAGATTACTATGAATAACTTTATGCACATAAATTTGACAGGTTAGATGAAATGGACTGCTTTCTTGAAAGACACAAACAAGGAGAAATAGAGAGCCTGAAGAGTCCTGTATTTACTGAAGAAATTGAAGTCATTATTGAATAGTACAAAAAAGAAAACTCCAGGCCCAAATCATTGGCAAATTATACCAAACATTTTTGGAAACAATAACACCAATTTTATACGATCTCTTCCACATAAGAGAAGGACCATTTCCCAATTCATTTTATGTAGCCAGCATTACCCTGATACCAAAATCAGACAAAGATGAGAGGAAAACTAGAGATCAATATCTCTCAAAAACGTCCATGTGAAATCCTCAACAAAAAGGAGCAAACTGAATCCAAAATATTATATAAAAAAATACATCATGACCAAATGGAGTTTATTTGGGGAATGCAAGCCTGGTTCACCATTCAAAAATCAATCAGCATAATTCTCTGTATGAACAGACTTAAGAAAAATCACATGATCATATCACTAGATGCAGAGAAGTCATTTAATGAAATTCAGTGTCCACTTCTGATAAAATCTCCTCGCAAACTAGGAGGATAGAACTTTTGAAATACAATAATGGACATTTACAAAAACAAAAACAAAAACAAAAACAAAACAAAACAACTTAGAATTAACATCCTAGCTGTGGTAATGCAAAATGGAACAGCTATTCTGGAAAAGTTTGGCAATTTCTTACAAAGTTAAACATATACTATCACAGCTGGCTCCTAGGTACTTACTCTGGATAAACTACAACTTATGTTCACACAAAAGCCTGGACATGAATGTTTTTAATAGCATTATTCATAATTGCCCAAAGCAAGAAACAAACTAAATGTTCCCCAGTGAATGAATGAACAGATAAACCATGCAATACTTTTCAGCTATAAAAGGAAATAAATTACTGATACACATAAGAGTGTGGTTATATCTCAGATGTTCTATACTAAGCTAAAGAGGTCCATCTTAAAAGGTTAAATTTATGTGACATTCTGGAAAAAGCAAAACTATAGGGACAGTGGAACAGCAGTTACCAGGTTTATGTATTAGGGGAGAGTGACTACCTCCTGGGCAGTAAGAGGAAATTTGGGGGAGTTTTGAAATCATGTTTTTGTGGAGCTTACAAGAATCTGTATATGTGTTAAAACTCATAGAACTATGCTCAGAAAAGTGAATTTTACTCCGTGTAAACTAAAGGCTAGTGAAGTGAACTTGTGGTGATATATATATATATATAATGATGTATACACACACACACACACACACACACACACATATATATATGAATTGGATTTTATACCAACCTTCAAGGGTTTTTGTTCTAGGCAAAAACATAGTCCTTCAAAATATGTATTTACTAGGAATATTTAAGAATATATTTACTTATATATTTATATATACAATTTATTTATATAGTTACCTAAATAGATAAGTATGTAAATAAACACAATACTTTAAACAAACCATATTTATTGTCTTGTATACATATATGATTTCTCCATAGTGAATTTTATTAATTACCACTTTCAACTAAATTAACCAACTTTTATGTTTTTAGTCATAACAGAAAAGTAGATTAGAAACCAAGATCAGTATAGCTAATTTTTTTGTAAACATATATTTTATTTTACTTAAATACATTTTAAGATAATAAACTAAAATATATTTAATATCATGTATAGATATTTGCACATCTCCTTACTCTGTAGTCATTCTCTATCTAAAAGTAAAAAACAAGGGAAATTAAAAACCACATTGAATGACCAAAGTGTTATATTTTTCTTGTTGAAATGACCTGAAGTTACTCAGGTATGCAAAGATTATTTATTAAATAACACAATTTAACAGTAGTCTAAAATTGTAGAGTGACTAATGGTCTAGAAAGAACAATTTAAATCAGAACAATGCTATGATTTGTAGCATTAGAAAGTTCACAAAATTAAACCCTTAAAAAAATCTGTCAATTCAATTTCACTTATCAGAAATATGTTTATACTTTTTTAAATTTTAAACAATTTCTGGAAAAAATTGTATCTTCCAAGACCCACGGAACTAATGGAGAAAATTTTAAAAGTAGAAATCATTACAAATTAAACCCAAATCCTGTACTAATTAAAATATTATGCAAACAAAAATTTTTATATGGTAACAAAACCAGGGAGAAGACATGGAGGTGTTTTTCAGCTAAAATTAAATCACTCTAATTTGTTCAAGGGCTCATCTATTTATCAGGCATATTTTAAGACTCTTGAGTTAATTCCAAAAGCTTTGAGTGTCTAGCTTTTATTCTTATCTGGACTCTAAGATGATTAACCAAATTCACAGTTAAACCTTTTCTTGGAGTTACTATTTTAGCTGGGGAAAACATACAGAAGAAGCACAGCTAACATTTCTGTTTCTTTTTGAAATTCTTGACTATCTGAAATAGATACTTCTAGAATGTATAAATTAGTACAAAACAATTTTTTGTGATCAATTAACCTCCACACTTTCCCAAGAGTAGAGAAAAAGAGAGGGAAAGGAAAGAAGAAGAAGAAGAAAAGAAGTAGCTGGCTTCAGACAAATATAAAATTATCATTGTGAAAGGCTACTTATCTCCCCCTCTGCAAGGAGGGAGTAGGCTTATATTGGGAAAAGCCCATCTTCACATGTGGGCACTTCTGTGCTTGTACACACATGCATGCACTCACATATAGTCAGGCACGGGAGAGAGAGTCAGAGAAAGGTTGAAAGAGAGAGAGACTGAGAGAGACTTAACCAGCGTAAGTGATAACTCAGGCCCTTGACCATTCCATGAAATGTACAATTTAAAATGCTGAAACTTTTTAAACTCTGAAGTACAAAACCAAAAAGGAGGATTTCTCCTTTGTTATCAAAGTGAACTCTCTTTTAGAATGACCAAACAGATCTCATGAAGGTTTCTTTCCTTTTTCTTTGAATGCACCTCTCAAATGAATAATCTTATTCTTGTTGAAATTTCCCCAAAATGGCCACTAAGTATCAGTGATAGCATTATGCCAGTTACAGAGAAATGCACATGAACTAACACTGGAAGCAAGAAGGCATTTGGCTAGGTGGACAGACAATGGAAAAGATCCTATTAGAATTGCAGTGATTACTAGAAACAGTGCTTGTGCAAATCTCCCATCTCTAGAAACTGACTGAAGATTATTTGTCACCAGCTGGGGTCCAGTGAACCCTCTATCTTGGGGCAGACAAAACCAAATGAAGCCGTTTTCAAAGATACGAAGACAAGACAGGAAGATTCTAACAAGACGTTGAAAAGGTGATGCAGATCAAAGAGTGTCCAAAGAATTTGATCTGGCAAGAACGTCTTAACATTTTAGTCCTTAGAGATGACTTAAGGACATGCTATCAGGCCTATGTCGGTCCTCTTCCTAGAACATTTGTATTACAGACTTAAACAGAAAGTGACAAGACTAGACAGGAAACAAATTCTTACCACCATGGGTAAGAATTTTCAATGGGCAAGAGCCAATCAGTGATTGTATCTGGAGGACTGCTCAAACCTTCTGATAAATGATCAAATGGTATTTTTTTTTTTCTTAATAGAAGGTAGAATGAATGACAGACTAATGGTTTCACCTGATAAAGACCTATGGAATTCATGGTTCCCAGTTTATCCGGGGCTGGGGTTGCTGAAAATTTCTCATTCATAAACTCACATGAAGATGATAATTTTTACTTATTAGTAAATAAACTTTTTACTTAATTAGTCTACTGAATAATTTGAGGTTTGCTTTCACTGAAAGCAAGTTCTGGGGCATGAGAATACCATTTATGGAATACTTAAAAAGTGGGGATAAACTTGTGGTGATATATATATATGTGTGTGTGTGTGTGTGTGTATAATGTATTCACACACACACACACACACATATATGAATTGGATTTTATACCAACCTTCAAGGGTTTTTGTTCTAGGCAAAAACATAGTCCTTCAAAATAATAAGAGGGCATCCTTATATTGTTCCTGTCTTTAGGAAATGTGTGTTCCAATGTTTAAAATTATGTTTACAACTAGTTTATGATAAATGTTTTTAAAAAATCCCATTGTGGAAATGGTTTTCAATTCCCATTTTCTATGACTTTTTTTTCAGGAGTATGGTAGAATTTTATCAAGTGTCTCTGTATCTATTGATATAATCATATGATCTTCTGCTTTAATAAATGTCCTTAATATTGAACTGCTCTTCTCTTACTGATACATAACAGACTTGCTTTTATATTTCATTACCTTCTGGAATAATTTTATGTAACACCGTAGGATTTTGGCATCTGTACTTGCAGATGCTATTTCAAGTTTCGCTAGGCTAGTTTAACTACAGCTAGGAATTGGTTATAAAAGCAAATAAGAATTCCCTGGTTCAGAAATGTTTGATGGAGAGGCACCTGGGTGTCTCAGTTGGTTAAGCATCTGACTCTTGGTTTTGGTTTAGGTAATGATCTCAGTGTCGTGGCACCAAGCTCTGTGTTAGGCTCTGTGCTCAGTGTGGAGTCTGCTTGAGATTTTCTCTCTGCCTCTCCCTCTGCCCCTCTCCCTACTCAAGTGCACTCTCTCTCTCTAAAAATAAATACATAAACAAAATCTTTTTTAAAAAGAAATGTTTGATGGAAACTTTATCCCAAATCACCTAGTCCTCTTGCTTTATTGGATGAAAATCTTCATTTTTTTCGTACTTGTTTGATTCATTTGACATCTCCACAAAGTATGTACTGAATGTCTCTATCCAGTAACTCAGTGAGGTGCTCTGAGGAGGGGCAATTACTATGGTGAGCAGTACAGCCACAACTCCTACTTTCTGTCTGTGTGGGTCCAAGGATCTGTTCAGATTTCCTACCTCCTCTTGAATCAGTTTGGTAATTTTTGTTTTTCTATTGTATGATATATTTAATCTGAATTCTCAAATTTATTGTTATATAGAATTTGGCCTCTTAATTTTTTAAATTCTTTATCATTTCTTCTTATATTTCTAACAGTTTATGTTTTTATTTTTTCTCTTTCTTGATCAGGAAGTGGTATATAAAACCAGATCTAAAAAGATGTCTTATTATAATAATCACTAATGCTTACATATTACTTCCAATCTGTTCTGTTTTTCTTATTTTATGTAACCCTCCAAAGCCCTAGGAGCACATCTAAACTGAAAGTGCACGCCCTTATAAAGACCCTATACGTGGGGCACCTGGGTGGCTCAGTTGGTTGGACATCTGCCTTCAGCCCAGGTCATGATCCCGGGGTCCTGGGATCAAGTCCCACATCGGGCTCCCTGCTCAGTGGGGAGCATGTCTTTCCCAACCCTTCCGCCTGCAGCTCCCCATGCTTGTGCTCTCTCTCTCCCTCTCTCTCTGACAAATAAATAAATAAAATCTTTAAAAAAAAATAGACCTTATACCAATTTTCTATAGGTGACATATTGAAATCTGCCTCTCTGTATCTTGATGTTATTTTTTTTCCTGAAGGAATATTTCTATTTTTTCTTTTTAACTTTTTTAGCTTAGGTATTTCACTATCTCTGTAGGAAATAATTACTAGAGAGAAGAAAAGAGGACACAACACAAAAGAAAAGATATATACTTTTAAAAAAGAAATACCTCTTGCTATCTGTTTTTGTTTAGGAGAAAATGTTTATTTGTTAAATGACTAGAGTGAATATTCTAAAATTCTTACAAGAAGAAGGCAGAAAAAGTAGATATACTGGAATTGTAAACATTACAGAATCTGCTTGGGTAGGCATGAATCAGAAAGTAATACATTTAAATATTTCTCCCAGTTAAGAGGTCCTAGAATGTAATTTGTGTAGGTACAAAAGGCAGAACTTAAACTAAGGAAAATTTACCAGGAACCAGATATTAAACAAGTATGAGGAAGAGCTTTCTAGTAATTGTAGCTTCTACCTATGAGTGGGAAGGCCTGCCTCATGGTGTAATGAATTTCCTACTCAGATTGGATGACCATATAACATTTTGAGAGTAAAATAGGGTACTAATAAATTTGGTTGCATAATTCTTGAAATAAGTATTTATTGATTAATAAGTTGGTTTTATTTTATTGGCAAATTTATGTAATAAAACTAATATTAAAATTCTTAATAAATAAACAAGATATGTCTATATATTAAAGCAAATGTCAAAAGATTGCCTACTAAAATTATATAAGCTGCATTTTTTGTCTGATTTGAATACGTTTTTGAACTTATTTTTTGGGTACTTATTTGAATACTTTAATCAGTAACATATAAATTAGGACATCCTTGCCTTTATTTCCCCTGCATATTTCATGTATATTAGCCCTATAATTCCCCTATTACTTGAAGAGTCCACTGAGTGGCAGACTGACAGCTTCAAGTATCCTGTGGGCTGGGGTGAGGACCGTGAGAATTGCCAAATCAGTTGTACCCCACTGTCTGGACTGCCACTAAGCCAGCAGGGCAGCAAGGGACAAAATGGTGTGTGCATTAAAAAAAAAAAAAAAAAGAAGAAGAAGAAGAAGTTGGTGTGTTGCGTGCATTTCCTTTCTTTCTTTTTTTATTTTTATGGTTTTATTTATTTATTTGACAGAGACAGTGAGAGAGGGAACACAACCAGGGGGAGTGGGAGAGGAAGAAGCAGACTCCTAGCTGAGCAGGGAGCCCAATGTGGGTCTCGATCCCAGGACTCCGAAATCATGACCTGAGCCGAAGGCAGATGCTTAATGACTGAGCCACCCAGGGGCCCCATGCATTTCCTTTCATTACCAAGTGTCCTGCATTTTCTCCTTGTGGGATTACTGTTAGTTGCTGTCCTCCTAGAAAGGTTTGGCATCTATCAGATTTAACCATGAGCTAAAGTGGGAACTCTGTTCACTGCATAAAATCTTCAGCTGAGTAGAAGCTGAAGCTGGAAAAGTGAAAGTTCACCAGACCTGTCCTACCATTTTTAATGCAATTATTACTAATGATACTAGGTTAACCTAGGGCAAATGCTAAACTGAACAGGCAAACAATACACCATGATGTATGAGGGGACCATCCTTGTCAAGCCAGCCGTGATGATCTGAGACATGCAAAGTTGTTTTCTCTTTTATTTAGGCCTAAATTCTACACAGGCCAAAGGAATTCAAAATCACAGTTCATGGGGGGGGCGGTGTTTGAAATAGGTCTAAAATGTGGTGATTCTAGAGTGCTGTTTGTTTGGTGCATTGCTCCTCACAAGTTTCCCTCCAGCCCCGTTGGAGGCTGGGAGATGCTGGAGACTTCCTCCAAGAAAGGAATAGTAGCTGGCTGCTACTAGGGGTGGAGCTGAGTTAACCTGCATTTGAATCAGGGCTCACTACCTGCTGCCCTTGAGCAAGTCCCTGTGTCCCACTCTGGGTCTCATTTTCTCCTCCATAAGTTGGAGATAACAATAGTAACTTTGTCATAAGCTTACCATGAGGATTAAATGACTTAACATTGATAAAATAGTATTTGCTATGGAATTGTTAAATAAAATAAAATGGGCTTCTAGAGCCATGTGGGAGAGAAAAGGAAATGTGTTTTGTTCTACTGTGTTCTGTTCTTCAGACTCACGGTTGAGAGTTTCTCTTCTTCCCTCTCTACAAGGAAAGAATTGCCCTTGGTCCTAAAATAAGAATCCTATTGGATATGATGGCAAAGGCACAATGACATGGTTGCTGCTACTTTCAAAGGGCTCTTAATGCAAGACTATCTTGCTTGTGATTAGAAACTTAATTAAGGGCTTTTAGGTCCTTGCACTCTGGTTAGGAGATATCCTTAAGATTCTGAAATCTGGAGCTATCCAAAATAACTTTCTGCAAAGAACATCAGCAGTAGACAGTAAATAGCAGCTCCAGGGAAGAAAATTAGAATGAGCTGAAAATGTCTTCGGACTCCCATCATAGTTATAGGGGAGAACAAAATGTAAGCGCCATAAACAGGACCATGACTCATCATATGGCCCCTGAAATCATGGTCATGAAAACCAAAATACTGTACATAAGAAATCATACAGCAGCTTTAATATGCTGTAAGATTATATTATTTTTCTGGTTTTAAATTTAACTGCCTGTCATTCCATGTTTATGCTAACCCCATACCACTGTGGGGCATTCAGGGTTTTTTTCTTCATTCTAGAATAAAATGTTCTTCAACTGAAAAACTGTTCAGATGAATCACAGCCTAAGAAGTGCATGTGGGCAGTTTATAATAAAATAAAAGCATTACCTTTGCTAAAGCATCAGAATATTTTTTTAAAGCAGGATGCACTTTGTATTCAACAATAATTACTATGTTTTTTTAAAAAAAACCAGTGGTTGAAAAAAAGCCGTACTACTTATTACTGACCCGCTGACTCACCTGAATTTTAGTGACTCTCGATGATGCCAGAATGACTTCTTTCAAAAGTAACATCCCAGATTTAGCCACAAATGAGGGTAATCTGGCCACGGCATTCACACTTTCCTGACAACAACCCTGTCTGTTGTCACGTAGTTAGGCGGTGTCAGTTCCAATTATTATTCTTCAGATACTGTGATGAAAGAAGTTTGGGATTATGTATAAACAGGTAGGTCTTGTCACTCTCAAATCAAAGGGTCAAGCTCAAAGCATGAACCCATGGAGCGGACTGGGCTCCATTAAGACTTGCTGGAAAGCTCTCTGCAGGGCTCTGCTACACAAGTGTTAGTTACTAAGGGATGAAGACCTGGTCAGCCACACTGGAACACGGAAGCACTTCCACACCCAGGTCACACACATTTCCATCTGTTCAAATCCTAAGATTCTTCAACACAGAAGTCTGAGAGTAAGGGGATGAACATGATCAATGAAACTCTTCCTCTTTAATTTCAGTGCTTCCTAATATTCATGTAAGTTTAGGGGACAAAGAACAATCTGTTAGGCCAGGAACAAAGTTCTTTGGAGTGGGGGTTTTGTGTATAAGGAGAAGGCTCGGGGAGCCCGGGTGGCTCAGTCGGTCAAGCATCTGCCTTCAGCTCAGGTCCTGATCTCAGGGTCCTGGGATCGAGCCCTGCATCAGGCTCTCTGCTAAGCAGACATGCTTTCCTTCTCCCTCTGCCTGCCTCTCTGCGTGCTTGTGTGTGCACGCTCTCAATCTCTCTCTGTCAAATAAATACAATCTTAAAAAAAAAATGAGAAGGCTCTTGCATTTCAGGTATCCACAACAGAACAATTTGAGTCTTTATAACTTTATTGGTAAGAAGTCAGATTTTTCATAGACATTAATCCTTTGTTTTATCAATGAAGGACCAAGTAATTTATATACATATACATAAAATACATAAAATTGTATTGATTTGATTAATGCAGAAGTTGGCAAATATCGCCTTTACCTATTTTTTTTTTAAGATTTTATTTATTTATTTGAGAGAGAGAGAATGAGAGACAGAGAGCATGAGAGGGAGGAGGGTCAGAGGGAGAAGCAGACTCCCTGCCGAGCAGGGAGCCCGATGCGGGACTCGATCCCGGGACTCCAGGATCATGACCTGAGCCGAAGGCAGTCGCTTAACCAACTGAGCCACCCAGGCGCCCGTCTTTACCTATTTTTGTAAATATTTGTTGGAACATAGCTACACTCATTTGTTTACATATTATCTACAGCTGCTTTCACTCAGCGATCATGGGTAGAGTATAAAATAATTGGTATGTAGTCCTTGGGGGGGGGGGGTGGAGTTTGCTGACCTCTGGATTAATACAATATTTTCATAAAACTTTCTTAAAGACCTCATGGGTTTTCTTCATGGTTCGCTTGTGTCCTGGCCCCTAGGGAAGAGAGGAGAGTAATGTAGGTACAGCTGGGTTAAGATCCATTTGGTAGTTTTATGCTCTGTGCTGCCTTCATTTACCCAGCCAAAGTCGCTTCTTACTTCCATTGTGTCTCTCTAAACTCTAGCGATAAGTCTAATTTTGCAGTCATGTGTTTAAATGTTTGTCTTTCTATTTGATATTGATTAACTTGAGAGTAAGGCTCCCACTTGACTTAATTTTTTTATTCTCAAAATCAAAAACAATAGTTGGCGTAATACTAAGAATTTTAAGGAATTAAATTAAGTTGGCAGAATTTCCCAGCATCCCAAAGCAGAAGCATTGTATGATGAATGCAGACAAAAGAAGCTGAGAATGCATTCTCCCTCACAGCAGTTTAAATTATTTTAAAGATAATTTAACATGAACTCTAAACCTAGGGTTATATGGAAGAAGAACAGGAATTGAGAGTTTCTGATGTGTCTTGAGCATAGAGCTGAAAATCAGTAATCAGGAAGTATATTTAACAAAAATGAAGATTTTGTTTTTACTTTGTAGCTTTTAATTTTTCTTTTATGATACATGCTATGAACTCCTGGTCATTGAAATGATTGAGGGAATGGGATTTTATAGTTAACTTAATAATCTGGCTAATTACTATATAGTAATAGGTTTCCAATTTTGGGGGGATGATTAAATAAACAGTCATAAAACCATCTGGACAAATTTTAAACTTGCTTTAATGATTCAGAAGGCGTTTCAGGATCTTGAAGTAACACAGTTATTATAATGAACATAAATAGTAGGTGGTCAAATACTTACTGATTTTCATTCTGCACTTCAAAGAAGGCAGTCTAAGAAATTGGGCTAAAAATATGCTGACCCTGTGGTATATTTTGAAAATTGCTTCAAAAATTCCTGATATCAGCTTGTTTACTTTTCATTTATATTTTTCACATAAAAGTAAATTGCAGGGTGAGGGGATGGGTTAGCCCGGTGATGGGTATTAAGGAGGGCACGTATTGAGTGGAGCACTGGGTGTTATACCCAAACAATGAATCATGGAACACTACATCAAAAACTAATGATGTAATGTATGGTGACTAACATAACATAATAAAATAAAATTTTAAAAAGAGTATACAAAAAAAAAATGCCATCCTTCCTTGGCATTCTGTACTTAATGTTGAAGATATAACTGTCATTAAAGTAGAATTTAGACTTCCAAAAAATAAAAAGTAAATTGCAGTAAAAAAAAAAAAAAAAAACTTCAGTTATTTGAGTTTCTTAGCTTTTTGCATTGTAGATAAAGGAAAGTTTTCGTTTTACAGTTCCTAAGTATCGTAAGAGTTGGTAGGCTTCTAAAATACTTTTCCTTTTAGTTTTGATGCCAGTAATAAATATTAGTTTATACCCATTTTAACCATCAGAAAGAAATATCCTACTATCAGTCTTCTTCCAAAATTGGTTTTCTGTCTCAATGTCCAAAGTGATGATTGTTATGGACCTGGATGGAGAGAGATGAGTTTAAATCCTGACTCAGCCACTTATTTGTGTGATGATGGTCAAGTTATCTCTTTATGTTTCCATGTCCTCATTGGTAGAAAAAGATACTTAAATAACAGGGTTATGTAAAGATTAATAAGTTAATGAATATAAATCCTTTAGCTAGCAAGGTTCTGGCACTTAGAGAGCTGAAAATGGTAACTACTTGTTCTCCTTAGAGTTCAGATTTTTAAAAATTATTTACTTTTTAATTTTTAAAATTGGCATATGGTTTTGGCATATAGTTCCATGAGCACTAACATGTGTATACATTCACATAACCATTGTCACAATTGGGATGCAGAACAATTCCATCCCCAGCCCAAAAAAAATCCCTCATGCTGTCCCTTTGAAGTCACACTCTTTCCCTGTCCCCATAACATAGAACAACCACTGATCTATTTCCCATCACTATAGTTTTCTCTTCCTAGAAAGTCATAAATGGAATCCTACACCATAACCTTTCAAGACTGGCTTCTTCATCAGGAATGATACATTTGGGATTCATCCAGGTTTTTGTATGTGGCAATAGTTTGTTCCTTTTACTGTCTAAAGTATTCCATCATATGGATGTATCACAGTATGTTTATGCATTCACTCACTGAAAGACATTTCAGTTAGTGCCAGTTTGGACAATTAAAAAAAATTTTTTTTTTTTTAAGATTTTATTTATTTATTTGAGAGAGAGAGAGCACATGTGAGGGGGGAGGGTCAGAGGGAGAAGCAGACTCCCTGCTGAGCAGGGAGCCCGATGCGGGACTCGATGCGGGGACTCCAAGATCATGACCTGAGCTGAAGGCAGTAGCTTAACCAACTGAGCCACCCAGGCGCCCAATTTAAAAAAATTTTTAATTTTTTTTTTTTATTTTTAGAGGAGGGGGAGGAGCAGAGAGAGCATCTTAAGTAGGCTCCATACCCAGTGCAGAGCCTTATGCAGGGCTCCATCTGGAAACTCTGAGATCATGACCTGAGTAGAAATCAAGAGTCAGATGCTTGACATGACTGAGCCCCCCAGGAGCCACATTTTTGGGCAATTCTGAAGAGAGCTTCTGGATGAACATATGTTATGTGAACATATGTTTTCATTTCTCTAAGGTAAATGTCTGGGAGTGGGATTTTTAGGTCATACAGAAGGATGTGTTTAACTTTTTTAAAAAATATTTTATTTATTTATTTGACAGACAGAGAGACATTGAGAGAGGGAACACAAGCAGGGGGAGTGGGAGAGGGAGAAGCAGGCTTCCCGCCGAGCAGGGAGCCCAATAGGGGCTTGATCCCAGGAGAATTGACACTTTTATTATGTTAAATCTTTAATCCACAAACACAATGTATGTCTCCATTTATTTGGGGCTGCATTGACTTCTTTCACTAGTGTTCTGTGATTTTCAGCATCCAAGTCTTGCAAATACTATGTTAGATTTATGCCTAAGCATTTCATTATTTTATTTATTTTTTATTTTTTTATTTTTTTAAGATTTTATTTATTTATTTGACAGAGAGAGACACAGCGAGAGAAGGAACACAAGCAGGGGGAGTGGGAGAGGGAGAAGCAGGCTCCCTGCTGAGCAGAGAGCCCGATGTGGGGCTCGATCCCAGGACCCTGGGACCGTGACCTGAGCCGAAGGCAGACGCTTAACGACTGAGCCACCCAGGCGCCCAGCATTTCATTATTTTAGAGCTATTATGTTTTTAAAAATTATTTTCAGTTTTCATTTGATCACTGTTAGCATATAGACATAAGATTTTTGTGATTATAAATCCTGATACCTTCCACAACTCATTTATTTGTTCTTGGGTTTTTTTGTTTTGTTTTACTTTGTTTTACTGTTGTTGTAGATTACTTTGTATTTCCTACATAGACAATTTTGTCTCTTGCAGATAGGGACGATTTTATTTTTCCTTTTCCAATCTTTTTGATGTTGAGTAAGAGTGGTAAAAGTGGCTATTTTTGTTTTGCTCCTCACTTAGGGTGGAAAGCATTCAGCTTTTCATAAAAAAGCATGATGTTAGTGAGAGGTTTTATTTATTTATTTATTTATTTTGGCAGATGCTCTTTAACAAGTTCGAGGAGTTACTTTCTATTCTGAGTTTGCTGAGCCTTTTTTTTTCTTTTAATCATGAAGAAATGTTAAATTTTCTCAAAGTATCTTTTGGTTATCTCTTAATTTCTCTTCTTTAGATGGTTGAGATGGTAGATATATTGATTGGCCATGATGTTCAGCGGTCATTATTCTTTATATATATTCCTGCATACTATTTGCTGATATTTTATAGAGGATTTTTGTGTTCAATGTTCAAGAGTGATACTGGTCTGCAATTTTCTTTTATTTTCTTGTTCTCTTTCTCTGGGTTTTATATCACAGGATTGCTGGCTTCACAAACAGATTTGAGAAGTCTTCCCTGCTCTCCTATTTTTAGGGAGAGACTATAGAACTGATATTATTCTTTAAATATACCAGTAAACCATTTGAGTCAGTAGATATTTTTGGAAAGGTTTTTCAATTAAAAAAATCAATTTCTTTGATAGTTACAATACTACTCAGAATATCTATTTCATTTTGGGTGAGTGTTGGTAGTTTATGGTTTTTGAGGTATTGGTCCATTTCATATAAATTATTGGATTTATGTGCTATTAATTATTCATAGCATTCCCTTATTTTTCTTTTCATATCTGTAGAGTCTATAATGATATCCCCTGTTTCACTTTTGTAGTAATTTGTGTTTTCTCTCTTGTTCTTTTTAAGTTTTGCTAGAGCTTTATCAATTTTATTAATCTTTCTTATGGTTAATAAAAACCAATTTATTCATCTTTATTGTTTTCCTCTTTTTAATTTTTACTCTTAATTTTGTTATTTCCTTCTTATGCTTTTTAAATTTTTTATTGTTTCTAATTTCTTAATGGAAAAGTTTAGATTAGTGATTTGGGACCTTTAAATTTAGCATTAAATGCTAAAAATTTCTCTCAATGGATGGCTTTAGGGTCATCCCCCAATATTTTGGGTCATCCCCCCAAATTTAAATATTTTTAATATTTTGGATTTTAATTTTTTTTCAGTACAATATATTTTTTAAGTACCTTGAGATTTCCTTTTTTTTTTTTTACCCGTGGATGATTTATTAGGATGTTGTTTAATTTCCAAGTGTTTGGAAATTTTCTTATTATCTTTTTGTTATGAGTTTCTAGTTCAATTGTAGTATGGAGAACATGTTTTGTATGAATTCAGCTTTTAAAATGTGTTAAGTTTTGTTTTGTAACAAATAGGATCTAGTCTGTGTTATGATTGCTCCATGTGCACTTGAAAAGAATGTGTACCATGCTATTATTTGGTGCTGTATAAATGTGAATTAAATCCACTTAGTTGATGGAGTTGTTCAGTTTTTCTATATCCTTCCTGAGTTTTGTTGGCTTATTTATATATTCTACTGAGAGAATTTGAGGTTGTCCAGTATAATTATGGGTTTATTTCCTTTTCAATTTTGTCAATTTTGCTTTCTATATTTTGAAGCTTTGTTCATTTAGGATTGTTTTGTCTTCTTGGTGGATTGACCCTTTTAATTGTATGTAAAATCCCTGTTTATCACTTTAGTTTTCTTTTGATTAGTATTTGCATGCTATACCTTTTCCCCTCATTTTAACTTACCTGGCTTACCTAGTAGTATTTACCCAAGTCTCTACCATTTCTGTGGCTTTTCCTTCAATCCTAGTATTACAAGTTTTATTTTGATATCATTTCCCTTTGATCTGAAAAATTTCCTTTAACAATTGTTTTATGGTTTCATTTTTTTTAAAGATTTTATTTATTTATTTGAGAGAGAGAATGAGAGAGAGAGCATGAGAGGAGTGAAGGTCAGAGGGAGAAGCAGACTCCCCGCTGAGCAGGGAGCCCGATGCGGGACTCAATCCCGGGACTCCAGGATCATGACCTGAGCCGAAGGCAGTCGCTTAACCAACTGAGCCACCCAGGCACCCAACAATTGTTTTAAAGTAAATTCTCTGACAATAAATTTCCTTCATTTTCATTGAGAAAGCACTTATTTTATCTTTATTCCTGAAGAAGATTTTGCACTTGAAAATATTGAGCCAGTTCCTTTGGTCTCCATGATGTCAGAAAAGAAACAATATTTGAATTATTTTTCCCCTATAGTTAATGCATTGTTCTTTCTTTCTATTTTTAATATATTTTCTTTGTCTTTAATTTTCAGAAGGTTGATTATAATATATCTTGGCATGAGCTTCCTTGTGTTTATCCTGTGTGGGGTTTACTGAACTTTTAAAATCTGTAAATTTCTGATTTTCACCAAAAATCGGACATTTCAGCTACTATTTCTTCAGATTTTTTTCTGCATGACCCTTTTTTCTTTCCTCTGGAACTCCAGTTACACGAATATTAGACCTTTTGGTATTGTCCCACACATCTTTGTTCCTGTCATCTCTATTCTTCTTTTGAGCCAATCCAGGGAGTTTTTATTTAGACATGTAAAGTTCTAAAAACATGCCATTAGAAAAGGTTTATGGAAAATCCCTAGTATCCTGCTGAGTCTTATATTTGTGCCATATTTTGTTTTTAAGAAAGTATTATTATTAATAGTTGCATTAGTCTAAACCACCAGTCAATTAAATCAATGAGAAATAGGAGACATTTTAAATTGGTTTTATGTGAAGTATGTGTGCACTTGTGGTTTTTAAACATGTCCACAAACTTTTTAACACTCTTTCTATCAAAAGGTTCACTTTAGCTACACTCCCTTGAATAGTGTTCAGTGTTATTTTAGTGAATTGCAGCTAACAGAATGCATTGGAAAGTGAGGGTGTGTCACTATCAAGGTCATGTAGGAAAAGGAATACAGCTTCCACGAGGCTCTCTTTTTTGAAAAACTCACCTTTGTTAGTCTGCCACCATATTGTGAGGTCACATATAGAGAGTATATGTAAGTGTTTTAACTGATATCCACAGCCAAGAGTCCAGGATATGTCTAGCATGTTGATGTCAGATGGCATCTGAATGAGCAAGACTTCAGATTATTCCAGTTCCCAGCCTTCAAGCTGCCCCAGCCAGAGCTGAGTGGAGCATAGATAAATTGTCCTGAGTCCTGCCTGAGTTGTTGATATTTAAGCAAAATATATCTTGTTGTTATTAGCCGACATATTTTGGGTTGTTTATTATCTAGCAATACATAAATGGAATAGATTTTGGTATTTGGTACTTGGAAGTCCTGCTGGGGATGCTGCTATTACAAAAAATAAAAAAAGCCAAAAAACCTAAAACATATAGGAATTGCTTTGGAATCTCAGGTAGAGGGTAATGAAAGCTGAACTCCTTGAAAAGACTTTTAACAGAAAACAGCCTTTCTTTAAGGCTTCTAAGGCAGATAACAAAATCCATCCACCGGTCTTTTAATTACATCTGCCCCCATACCATTCAAGTCCTAGAGATATTTCATTTGCTAACGTTTTGCCTTTTACCTGCACCTCATTGCAACATACCATATATGAGAGCCTTAGTCATTGCGATGCCACAGCACATTAGGAGTTAACCTCCCTCCCACACTTGCCTCATGCAATGGTTGCTATCTGACTCTTGTGTAATTCAGGTTCAAAATCCTATCCTGAGGGGCTGTTTTCTGGAGGCACTTCCCATTCCAACTCTTAAATTGGGTTTTCATGAATTCAGAGCCTGAGACAATGACTCAGTGCACCCAGTTTATTTGAAAGATAATTCCAGGAAACAGAGTGAGAGGAGGGGAGAATGAGACAGGAGAGAGAAAAGCCAACAAAGAGTGTATTATTGAGCAGATTGTTGCTGAGAACTGATGGGATTTGATCCTACTTGTGAACTTTGAAGAACCTTGTAGACTATGCCTCAGAAATGTCTTGCTAAAAAGCCAGAGTCCAGTCTGCTTATATAGAAACTCCTGTTCAACATTGTTTGAGGGATGTTCCCATGGTTATTAACATTTCTGCACTTTTGTATCTATTGAGCATCTATGTACATCTACTCAGTGACCTTCCAAGACTTCAGAGAAATTCCTGAAGCAGAAACAAAACAAAACAAAATAAAACAAAACAAACAGATGTCATACTTGAGGAGAGATGCTCACAATATGCATGGAATTGTTTACATCAGCTGCACTGAAATCAGACTAAAAAAAATGAAATCTTGCCATTTGCAATAGTGTGGATGGAACTAGAGGGTATTATGCTAAGTGAAATAAGTCAGAGAAAGACAATTATCATATGATCTCACTGATACGTGGAATTTAAGAAACAAAACAGGATCATAGGGGAAGAGAGGGATAAATAAAAAAAGATGAAATCAGAGAGGGAGACAAACCATAAGAGACTCTTAATCATAGGAAACAAACTAAGGGTTGCTAGAGAGGAGAGGGGTAGAGAGATGGGTAACTGGGATGGACATTAAGGAGGGCCTGTGATGTAATGAGCACAGGTATTTTAATTTAATTTAATTTAACTTAATTTAATTTAATTTAATTTAATTTATTTATTTATATGACAGAGAGAGACAGCGAGAGCAGGAACACAAGCAGGGGGAGTTGGAAGAGGGAGAAGCAGGCTTCCCGCAGAGCAGGGAGCCTGATATGGGGCTCGATCCTAGGACCCTGGGATCATGACCCCTGAGCCAAAGGCAGACATTTAACCAACTGAGCCACCCAGGCACCCTGAGCACGGGTACTTTATATAAGACTGATGAATCACTGAACTTTACCTCTGAAACTAATAATATATTATGTGTTAATTAATTGAATTTAAATTAAAAAAAGAAATTTAAAAAAAAAGAAATCAGATGGACTGAGTGGGATATGCCTTTGAAGACCAGAAGAATCTACTACATCTTCATTTATAATTGAGGGGTATATGCTAAATTTCAAGTAGAGGTTAGGACAGAATTTATTTTGCATCCAAGCTAATAGACCTTTTGAAAGCTCATGAGCTCCATGTTCCAAACTTTTGGTCTAGAATCTCAGTGATTCTATGTCCTCTTTCCAGGCGCACGGGAAGCCTCACCCTCTAGCCTCTCTTGCAATTAGGTTGGTTATGGACTGAGTTCTAGAGAAAGGTTAGGGGACAAAAGTGAAGTATACCACTTCCAGCTCTCTCCCCTAAAATTATTCCACTCTTTGCTTGTTAGTCAAGAGACAGTTCAGTGGGAAGATGATGGAATCACACAATGGGAGGAACCTAAAGTCTTAAGTCATCATTTGGAAGAGAAGAGCCCAGGCTAGTCACCCAACTCCCATCAGACAGTGACTTGAGTGGGAAATAAACTGTGTGTGTGTGTGTGTGTGTGTGTGTGAATCCAAGGATATTTGGGGTTGTTTGTTTTAGCAGTTGATCTTAATTACTTTGGCTAATACAAAGTGGTATCTTACATAAGGCCAGTAGTTTCATGATTCTCACTACTTATTGGCTATTGAAAGTATTTGTTACCACCTCATTATCTTATATGCAGGCATGCGATGATAATTGACAGAATCATGTTTGTGATTTGCTTTCACCCTTTTTAGGGACTAGGCAGGAGATCAGCTCAAAGCAGTGGTATTAATGTTTTTAGATAAGTTTCCTCCTATGTGCCATTGCTATCTTGCACTTGCTGAACACAACCTGAGAGGGAAATCTTTCCTTCATGATTTCAATATAATAAACATGAGAGGAAGAACCAGCATGAAATAAATACTGTCTGTTTTCTCTTCATCATGAGTGGCAAAGAAAATATACTGGATATAATAAATATGAATCAGTGAAAGACAGCGGATAATCACTTGACTTTCAGATGAATAAGGAAGAAGGTTGCGTAGTGTTTAATAATACGTCTTATCATTTTTAGACACCCATAAGGATAATACGCATCTATTTGGTGTCAGATGGACTGTGACAAAGAAGTAAGAATACTCCCTCTTGTGGTTCTTGAGAAAAATAATTCCTGCTATGAGAACATACTGAGAAAACAGAAATTCCAGATTCTAAGATAACTTCAATGAATAGTTAGAACTTATCCTTTGCTCCCTGACCTGGTTCTATGAAGCTCAGTAACCATGTAGGCTGTGTTGATATGCATCTTCTTGAGAGTGTTTGTGACCTTGTATCGCTAACCTCAGGGAGGACTTGAGGATATGATGGAGGGAAGGACTCTTCCACCTAAACTGGAAGAAGGCTGCTTTCCACTTGGAATTGTGTCCCTGGAGGATAAAAGAAATAGTAACTGTCTCTAAATTTCTTCTTTCTTTGGCCTTGTAATTACTCTGGGGGAAGCTTCCATTTAAGAGGAGTGAATTTGGTGTTGGGACAGTCTCTCCTCTAAAACCCATCTCTCATTATTTTATGGGTGGGTGTAAATCTATTCCTCAGGTTCTGCTGGAATTGTTCTGCTTGGAATTTTATTTAGCAGCTTTGCTTTTCTCACGGGATAGTTGGCTGCAAAATGCCAGAAATAGGAAATTTACTCTTTTCTTAAGAAGTAAAATAGGGATAGCATCGCAATTGGAAGACAAAAAATATCCAATGTCAACAGTGGTTTGATGTGAAATTATCATTTGTTTTCTCATAATTGATGCCTCTTGCTTTTTGCTGCTAATGTTTCACCATTAGAAATATGATATACTTCAGTTCTGAGGAGGGTTGACATGTGCATAGGAAATAAATATCTGTTTATCTCTAAATCTCTTTCTCTCTCTGGTTCTCTAGTTTGGTTGTATATATTTTTCTGGTTTGCCCAGAAAAGCCCTGGTTCACATTGCTGTCCCTGTGTCCCATTTGGCTCAGGATTTGTTCCCTTTTCATTTTTTTTTCAATGAAAATTTTAACAAATTTGAATTTTGTCAGTCATAAAATATAACTTTAAGAACATTAGAGGCAGGCACCTGGGTGGCTCAGTTGGTTAAGCGACTGCCTTCGGCTCAGGTTATGATCCTGGAGTCACAGGATCGAGTCCCGCATAGGGCTCTCTGCTCGGCAGGGAGTCTGCTTCTCCCTCTGACCCTCCTCCCTCTCATGCTCTCTGTCTCTCATTCTCTCTCTCTCAAATAAATAAATAAAATCTTTAAAAAAAAAAAAAAAGAACATTAGAGGCAATTTTAAATTTAAAAAAATATTACATTGAAAAAAATGCATTATTTGGAAAAGTACCTGTGATGTGATATTGGAAAGCAAAGAAACTGATTAAAGCACTTGATTTGTGAGGGGAAAAGAAACTGCCTTGGACTGGGTGAGCCATAGTACTTCTCCTATTCCATTGGAGAGAAGGTCACACGAACCACCAGGATGCATGGCTGCTGGGAAATGTAGTTTCACTGTTGGCCCAGAAATAGGAAATGGGTTTGAGAAACATTTAATCTGTGTCTGTCACACTATCTTAGAACGAATGAAGAGAAGACATGTAAGATATATGCAGTACAAAAACAAGAAAGGTGTTATTTACACTTACAGATAAAGACATGAGGCTCAGAGTAACTAAGAAAATTATTTATGGCTACACAGTCAAAAAGGGGCAGAATTAAGCATTGAATCTGAGTCCATTTGACTTCAAGTTCTGACATGTGGTATTATATCCCAAAGCTTTCTCTGTAGTTCCCAGAAATCACACTTTATAGCACCATTTGTATTTTTATGGTTAACAGAAGTTAGGATTTAAGTGATTTAGGTTATTATTTCTAATTTTACTTGAATTATATTACTTGCATACATTTTTTGGAAGCCATGACTAAATATAAATATCAAAATGATTTAGGGGCACCTGGGTGGCTCAGTCAGTTTCAGCTTGATTGAAACCACCTGGGTGGCTCTGATTTCAGCTCAGGTCATGATCTCTGAGTTGTGAGATTGAGCCCTGCATCAGGCTCCACACTGGGTGTGGAGCCTGCTTAAGAGTCTCTCCCTCTTCCCCCTGCTGTTCCCCCACACCCCCCCCAAAAAAACAACAACAAAAAAGATTTATATATTCTTGTCCATCAATAATTTAGATTTGATTTAAACTTTCTTGTGAAAGTCCTTTTAATACCTTAATTATGCACAGACAGAAGATAGCTTTTCCTTTTTTCTATGTATTTATCTATTTTATTTTTTTCTGACTTGAGATCATGAAGTTAGAAACAAAATCTCATAAGAGATTTTATCATTTTTTCTAGGTTGAGCTTAAACACATAACCTAGTTCTTGCTCAGAGCTTTTCATTAGTTTTGGGGGTGAGTATAATATAAACCTGGAAGGTGTCTCTCTTTATATGTATCTTTCTCTCTTACATAAATAGTCTTGAGACTCATAAAAGCAAACTAAGATTCTGCAATTCAATTCCCCATTGCTTTCGTTGGTTCATTTTATCAGCTGTTTGTTGACTGGTTGGTTTACTAGAATAACTCCCTAAAAACATATAACAAGTTGAACAATCCACTTTGCTATTTTTCCACATTTTTTCGGAAGTCAGGACATATAACACTTTTTTTTTTCGTAAACAGATGCTGAACATAATTATGTGAATCTTGGACTTAAAAAAAATACAATAAGGGCGCCTGGGTGGCTCAGTTGTTAAGTGTCTGCCTTCGGCTCAGGTCATGATCCCAGGGTCTTGGGATTGAGCCCCACGTCGGGCTCCTTGCTCTGCGGGAAGCCTGCTTCTCCCTCTCCCACTCCCCCTGCTTGTGTTCCCTCTCTCACTGTCAAATAAATAAATAAAATCTTAAAAAAAAATACCATAAGACACATACTATATAGCGTGAGTTGTAGTGGTCTTTCCTACATTTAGAGTTAGTTTCTGCCAAGGAAGATCTTACCTGACACCAGTTAACAAGCAAAAAACAAAACAAAACAAAACAAAATTTAAAGATTGTTGGTGACCTTTAACTGCTCCCCTTACATTTCTGTCTGCATCCTTTGCAATTCAGAGTCCACATTTGGGCTGTCTGTGTGTTTAGAGCAAACTAGATGGGAAAAGGCGAAGAGAGAGGACACAACCATTCCGTCCTATAATGCTAACTCTATCTTCCTTTGATTTTGCTATTCTCTACTCTCTACTCAGAAAACAAAGCCTCATTTTTTTTTTTTTTTTTTTTTTTTGCTTGATTCTGGGCCTGCAGACTTTCTTGCAAAAACAACATTGTTTCTCTACCTATCCTTTGTAGAAATGTGTTTGGCTAATTGTTACTTTGCCCTTACCCTTTCCAAGCACAAAAACCCTGTGGCTTGTCCTTTGAGGAGGCACATGAACTAGGGAAGCATAAATCTCTGTTTATCTCAAACTACAAATCATACATTTAGCCACTCAGCAAGAAACATACCTTCTGTTCCACAGCAGCTCCGTGTGCTGGGTGGTCTGACTCACTGAAAGCTCAGAGATCCCATATCAATAGTGGGTAAATGTAGCAAAAAACAGACTGTAGACTCAACTAGGATTCAGACATGTCTAGACAAGCCTGGTATATTGTAAGGCCATCTCCAAAAGATTTGTTTTTCCCGGTGGGCCAAGATTTCTGAGAAAGTGTTTGTCTTAAGAGAGTATGACCCTGTAACGAAATCTGTTGTCTGGGAAGATGGGAGATTTTGAACACAGTGCCAAATGTTCACTTTCATTTTGACTTATAGCCAAGACCCTACTGGATTCAGGTTTAAATCTTGTGGAGAGCATTAGGTCTGTACTTAAATCCCCAAAGACCCGATTTTCTAAAAACTCTCAACTATAGATGCACAAACAATGCTTTTTTTGGAGCTCTCTAAAGCAGATGCAGAGGTGGGAGCTCTTCCCCACAAGGTAACTGGGGATTCTAAAGATGCTTTCCCTTCACCCTCACTAAGATTTTTATCTCATGGTTACTCATTCAATCAGTAATCCAGGCACATCTTTGAAGAGATTCTGTAGATTGAAGTCCCAAGTTAGATGACCTTAAAGAATGGAGATTATCCTGGTAGGCCTGATCCTATCAGATGAGCCCTTTTAAGGAGGTTTTCTGTAGGTCAGAGCAGAAAAGGAAGTTAGAAATTCAAAGCACAAGGTGGGATTTGAGGTACTGTTGCTGGATTGAATATGAAGGGGGCCTCGTGCCACGGAATACAGGTGGGCTTCCGTAGTTTAAGAGTCGCCCCTTTTTGACAGCTAGCAAAGAAACATGGACCTCATTCCATATTTGGTCAAAAACCTGAATGAGATTCTTTCCTACAGCCTCCAGCTATAAGCCCAGCCCAGAGACACCTTGATTTCAGCCTTGTAAGACCCTAAGCAGAGAACCCACTTAAGCCTTGGTGGACTTCTGACCTAGGGAAGTGTGAGATAATTCCTTTGTGTTAGGTCACTGTGTTTATGGTAATTTGCTAGGCAGCAATAGAAGACCAACGCAGTGACTGAATATCTTGAGACTTTGTATCTTGTGGGACCCAGGCCTCAGCTGGTGGTAGACAGTGGATGCTGGTGGGTAGATGGTGAAGCATGGGGAGAAAAGACTTGGTGAGGGCTTATAAAACCTGCCCTGGGAACTCCTGGAAATTCTCCTGGATGGAAGAAACAACCAGTAAAATTGGAATTGTTACAGTTAATATGAGCCACTAGAAGTACAGGCTGATGAAGTCTGGGAAATTAATTATACACATTTCCATAAAGTCCAGGTTATTTCAACCTCCTAACATGCACTTCATTCAACAAAAGGGACACAGTTTTTGTTGTTGTTGTTTTGGTTTTATTTGTTTGTTTCTGATTTACTTCTCCCCACTCCTAAATTCCCTTGCCTTTTTCTTGGGCCCTGATGTCTTTTGGTAGCTGCCCAGAGACCTGTTTAGCAAGTTTATCGTTGAATAATGAAAACAGATAAATAAATATATATTTTTATATATTATTAAATCTTTGTGACTGAGATAAAATCAAGAGACAGATCATCGTTTTCAGTATACTTAGATGACTTTATCACAAACTTCCTACTAAAAAAAATAGTGAGCAAACATTTTGTATTGGGTTCTTTTAAGTTTTTATTTTAATTCCAGTTAGTTAACATATAGTGTTATATTAGTTTCAAATGTACAATATAATTTAACACTTCCATACATCACCCAGTGTTTATGACAAGTGCCCTCCTTAATCCTCATCACCTATCTCACCCATCCTCTCACCCCCTCCCCTCTGGTAACCATCAGTTTGTTCTCTATAGTTCAGAGTCTGTTTCTTGGTTTGCCTCTCCCTCTCTCTTTTTCCCCCTATGCTCATTTGTTTTGTTTTTTAAATTCCACATATGAATGAAATCATATGGCATTTGTCTTTCTCTGACTTATTTCACTTAGCATAATACACTCCTAGTTCCATCCACATCATTGCAAATGGCAAGATTTCATTCTTTTTGATAACTGAGTAATATTTCATTGTGTGTGTGTGTATATATAGATATATATATGTACATATATATATGTGTGTATATATATATGCCACATCTCCTTTATCCATTCATCCATTGATGGACACTTGGGTCATTTCCATAGTTTGGCTATTGTGGACATTGCTGCTATAAACCTCGGGGTGCATGTATCCCTTTGAATTAGTATTTTTGTATTCTTTGGGTAGATAACCTAGTAGTGCAATGCTGAAGTATAGGATAGTTCTATTTTTAACTTTTTTAAGGAACCTTCATACTGTTTTCCAGAGTGGCTGCACCAGTTTGCATTCCTACCAACAGTGTAAGAGGGTTCCCCTTTCTCCACATCCTCACCAGCACTTGTTTCTTGTGTTGTTGATTTTAGCCATTCTGACAGGTGTGAGGTGATACCTCGTTGTAGTTTTGATTTGTATTTCCCCGATGATGAGTGATGTTGAGCATCTTTTCATGTGTCTGTAGGCCATCTGGATGTCTTCTTTGGAAAAATGTCTATTCATGTCTCTTCCCATATTTTAATGGGATTATTTGTTTTTTGTGTGTTGATTTTTATAAGTTCTTTATATATTTTGGATACTAACCCTTTATCAGATAAGTCATTTGCAAATATGTTTTCCCCCTTCTGCAGATTGCCTTTTAGTTTTATTGACAGTTTCCTTCACTGTGCAGAAGCTTTTTATTTTGGTGAAGTCCCAATAGTTTATTTTTGTTTTTGTTTCCCTTGCCTCAGTAGACATATCTAGAAGGAAGTTGCTATGGCCAATGTCAAAGAGGTTCCTGCCTGTGTTCTCCTCTGGGACTTTAATGTCTTCTTGTCTCACATTTAGGTCTTTCATCCATTTTGAATTTATTTTTGTGTATGGTGTAAGAAAGTGGTCCAGTTTCATTCTTCTGCATGTTGCCATCTGATTTTCCCAACACCATTTGTTGGAGAGACTATCTTTTTTCCATTGGATATTCTTTCCTGCTTTGTCAAAGATTAATTGATCAGATAGTTGTAGTTTGTACTGAGTTCTTAAAAAAGGAAATTTGATCAAAATATGGGAGACTTTTCATTTTCACAGCCAAGATACAGATTAGTACACAGATTATAGTATAACTGTACTGTAATTTTATAAGAATTTTACTGGGAGACAATCCCCCATGGATCTTTTGCATTTCTGTGTGTCTCTTAAGCAGATACATTGACAGTTCTGGTTCTGGAATATCTTTTCAAGTATGTTTGTATGGCAAACAGCTTTGGAAGATAAAGATAGTGTCTCTCTCTGAGGCAAAGGGCAGATTTGTTTGCTGTCCAGGATAATAAAGATAATGTCTTTTTCTAGAGCAAAGGTTGGACAAATTTGTCGGCAGTCTTCTTTAAAAGTGTGGTGTTTCCTAAGCTCAGGGCATCACAGCTGTGATACAAAATCCTATGTGACCAATACAGGTGACCAATTTGTCTTAGTTTGCCTGAGATTTTTCTGATTATTGCAGAGAGTCCTGAATACCAGAAACCCTTCAGTTTTGGGCCCACCAGTGAATTGGTCACTCTTGTGAGCTGTATGCACCTGAGATGCTCCACATCACCCCCATGGGATTTGGGAAACAGGGAACCAGTATAAACTTGAAGTGCTATAAGTAATAAAGTCTTTTGGCTCTGGTCCAGGAGTCTGGTGTCTTGGTCTAGCACCCGAAAAACTGTAGTAGTCTAGCTTATTAGGTAGTAAGTACAGTAAAATATCAGACCCTTAGCAGCTATTTACAAATATAAGTCTGGCAATTGCTGGAACTACAGTTGGAAAAAAAAAGTTTATTTTATATTAGAGGAATGGAATAAACCCATAAGCTTCCTCTAAGGTTTTCAAAAGTTTTTTATGAAATGAGTAATTCAAAAGCAAATCAACCTATGAAAGTGGCTTTGTAAGAACTTATTTCTATTTCCTTTGCAATTTTTTCTCTTCCTCGTAGGTATTTAGAAGTGTATTGTTTAATTTCCAAACATCTAGGAATTTTTCTAGTTACCTTTTTGTAATTATCTATTAGTTTAATTTCACTTTGGTCAGAGAACATACTCTATGATTTCAGTTCTTTGAAATTTGTTAAGATTTGCTTTGGTCTATTTTGGCAAATGTATAAGTGCACTGTAAAAAATTTTGTTTTTTGCATGTATTGGCTGCAGTGTCGTCTGGAGGTCAATTAGGTTAAGGTGGTTTATTGTGTTGTTCAAATCTTCTCTATTCTTACCGATTTTCCTCTGTTTATTCTATCAATTATTGTAACGTTTCTAAGAATGATGGTAGATTTATCTCTTTTGCTTTATACATTAGATGACACAAATTTAGGAATATTTTATTTTCTTATGTAATGGACTATTTTTATCATTTTTAAATATCACTCTATTTCCAGTAATACTTGAAGTCTACCTTAGTTGGTATTAATAAAGCTATACTAGCTTTCTTTTGCTTAATTTTTGCATGGTATATATTTTTGCATTCTGTTTTATTTTTAAGTTTTCTGTGTCCCTATATTTCACATACCTTATAAACAGCATTTTCTTTCTTCTTTCTTTCTTTCTTTTTTTTTTTTTTTTACACTCTGACAGTGTTTGTCTTTTAATTGAAGTCTTTTGCTCCATTCACATCTCATATAACTACTAGTTGGTGCAATGGACTGAATGTTCTGGTAATTAGGATTAGATGAGGTCATAATAGTGGATCCCTCATGAATGGGATTAGTAGTCTAGGAAGGAGAGCTTGCTTCACTCTCTGCCCTCTGCCCTATGAGGATACAATCAGAAATCAGCAGTCTGCAACTTGGAAGAGGACTCTCACCAGAGTTCAATTGTGCTGCCACCCTGATCTTGAACTTCCAGCCTCCAGAACTGTAAGAAATAAATTCCTGTTTATAAGCTATCCAGCCTTTGATATTTTGTTGTAGCCCTTCCCCCAAATTGACTAAAACAATTGGGTTTATGTCTACCAATGTATTATTTGTTTTCTATATATCCCATCTGTTCTTTGATCCTTTATTTTTCCCTTCTTGAATTATTTTGGATTAATTGGGTGGTGTTTATTATACCATTTTCCTTCTACAGGATTTTTATACATTTTAAAGATTATTCTTTTGGTGTTTTCCATAGAATTACAATATACACCCATATCTTACGGTGGTCTGCCTTAAATTAGTAGCTTTACTAGTTGCTGACCAATGTAAGAATTCGGCAGTTTAATTTCATTTACCCACCTGCCACCATTTGGGCTAGTGGTGCCATGTACATTAACACCATGAGGCTTTAACATGAGTCGAGGGGAATTGGAAGGCAGATTTTTGGATCCTTCTCTCAATTCCTTTCCTGTCTGGGTTTTTGAAGCTCAATTCCAAGCCGCTTTGGCAGTCCTGAATTCAGACCTCTTTTTCCTCAGTCCAGTAAGACTGTCACTTTCTGTTTGAGCTATATTCCCTGTATCACGATTTGAAAAATGCCCTCATAAAAAAGCCATAGCATGAATGTAGAGCTCAGCATATGTGCTTCCCTTCTCTCAGGGACTGAGGGAGTCCTGCCTGTCCTGGTTTCTTGCCAATGCCTTCAAACAGTTGATTTATGTATGTCATCCAGTTTTTATAGTTGTTTTTGGCAGAAGAGTTAGTTTAATACCAGCTACTTTATCATGCATGGCTGAGACTGGAAATCCCTTAGAACATTTTTTATGAACAGAAATTTCTCCTCATCTAACATTTGGTACACCAGTGGTATAGTTCATGTAAATGCGTGATCATTTTCCTTTTATCCGTTTTCAAAATAATGAGCTAATTCTCTAGTATCTTTTAATGTTGACCAATTATTATTATGTTTAGTATAATTTATGAACTCATGGATTTAAGCATATTTATTCTTCTTTTTTTTTTTTTAAAGATTTTATTTATTTATTTGACAGAGAGAGAGAGAGAATGAGCACAAGCAGGGGGAGTGGCAGGCAGAGGCAGAGAGAGAAGCAGGCTCCCCACAGAGAAGGGGGAGCCCGATGTGGGGCTGGATCCCAGGACTCCGGTATCATGACCTGAGCCGAAGGCAGTCGCTTAACCAACTGAGCCACCCAGGCACCCGCATATTTATTATTCTTTAATCTATGGTAGGTATTATTCTTAGTGATGCCCAAATTTCCCCTTCTTTGATCATTGGAAGCCTCTTTAAGTTAGCTCTGAGTCCATTTGACAGGATCCTGGTGGTCGTTGATACATTCCTTGTTATAGGTTTGACAAGATAGTCCAGGATCATCTTGTGTATGCAACCCCCGGGCCTAGAATTACCCATTTATCTAAAGAATCCAAGATAGAGTATGAGAGGAAGATCAAGGGTAAGTTGTGTTCCTAGGGCACTGCCAACTTTCAGTTAAAGCAAGAAGGTAAAGAAACTAACCAGAGGAAAAGCTGAATATATAAGTGATTTTGCTGATGATGTCAGCAAGCCTCTTGCTCAACTATAGACCCCAACAGTTATTTCTTATCACACTTTCTTACGGCATCGATGAAGATGTTTTGCAAAGCCTGGAACATTCCAACCGCCAGACCAGAAAAGCCCTGATAGCAATGGAATGCCTAGAAGACTACACCCTGCACGTCCCATTCCCTGCCCATGATCGGGGCTGAACACATCCCAGCAGCCAGCTATGATAACTGCTTTCTTGCACAGACCTCACCGAATCTCTCCTGTAAAACTCTAGGTGCCCAGCTTGCTGGGGGAGAGGTCAGCGGTTGAGGTTTGAGCCTGCCATTTCCCCCGGATGCTGGCACCCAAAATAAATTTCTCCCTTTTCCAAACCCTCGTCCCTTGAATTACTGGCTTCTCTTGTGATGAGTTTGTTGGGCAACAGTGTTGGCAAACCCAGCCAGGGGCTATGCTCTTGATTTGTCCAGCCCCCTCAGGATTCCCTGGGAGGGAACAGTTGGTGGCAGCACCAGGGCTCACCCCTTCATTTCCTGAGTTAGTGGCTGTGATTGATAGTTTGGTAACAATGACAATTCATGATATCTAGAGGGCAGAGAGAAAGGTTCTTGGAGTTAGAAAAAGGATGAAACATTGGGTCAAACTAATGAGTAGAAGGAGAAAAGGAGGTGGGGAATGAAAGCCTGGTGAATACTAACATATGTTATATGTTAAACCACTTAGTATATGTGTGCTTATTTTTTGCCCTAAAAATTTTCAGATACTAAAAAACACCATCACAATTCTCATGTCACTGATAGTTGCACAGACTCAAGTATTTGTTGGCCCTGCCTTTGTTCTGATCAAAGATTTATCTGGAAAGTATTTCTGTGCCGAGCTCAGAAAATATGAATATTTCCTTCTTTTCAATATGCTAGTAAAGTCAGAGGAATTGCCAGACACTGCAGAGAAATAATTAGTAGAATGGACTGTAATTAATTTGTATATTTTATTTGGTAATAATTCTTCTCCATTCACTATTTTATTACTATTATTATAATTGCAATACATTTAAAGATATTTATTTCATCTACATTTAAGAATTTTTTTTTTACTTTAGATTTATTTATTTATTTGAGAGAGAGAGCGCAAGCAGGGAGAGGGGCCGAGAGAGGGAGAGAGAATCTGAAGCACAGAGTTGGACGTGGGGCTCGATCCCACAACCACAAGATCCTGACCTGAGCCAAAACTAAGAGCCGGACACTTAACTGACTGAGCCACCCAGGTGCCCCTATTAAAGACTTAATGTGTGACCTGTTGTTTGATATTTTCTGCTGACTTGATGGATTTTAGAGAAATTCCTGGGATGGACAGTATAATTATTTGCAATGTTATCTTCCTGGGAAAGAGTCTCCTAGAATAGTAAAGTTTTGCTAACGAAGACAGTTGAGTAGTAAAATTCTTAATGTTGACGGTGACTGTGTTTGTGCGCACAAGGCACGTGGTTTTGATTCTCACTGTGATGGATGACACAACATCTCTGATTTCAAGAATTTCATTAAGTCTAGTGGTGGAGACAGGTAAATTATAGAAAATGTTGAGGATAAGTAACAGTGTTTTAAGAAAGCATGCCTGGGCAGTAGGGAACACCATCAGCGTCACCAAGGAAGTGATCTTTGAGCCTTCTTGTTGGAGTTCATCCACAGTGGAAGGAACCATTCCAAGCAGAGAGAACAGCAGGTGCAAGTGTGCAAAAGGGAGAATAGGAGAAAAGACTATAATATGGCTAAACCTAACGGGTCTTTATGCCACAGTGAGTTTGAGCTTTATCCTGTGCCAGAAGAGGGGAGAAACCACATTGGTTGAAGTAGGGTCATGAGGAACTTAGTAGACTATAATCTGAACATTTTAAATAATTAAGTGTAGGAGATTAGGGGAAAGGACAGGTTAAGTGAACTTCCCAGGTCTCTAATCTTATAACTAGATGAATAGTAGAGCAGAGTAGGGTGAGGAGAGGTGAAAATAAGCAGACACTGAGGGGATGTGAATATGGCGAATTTGATTTTTATATCTCTGTATTCATATGTTTATCTATAGTTATGTGTGAACATATTTCTCACGGCATTTTTTAACCTTGTATATCTCTTCAGATAACCTCTCTACTTTTCCCAGATAACAAAATGTATTCCCATGTTTTTATTAGGAAACATGTATCTTGTCTTGCTGCTCTTTCAGCTGCTTGCTTGTTCTGCAAGCTTTCATGTTTTCTTGAATAATGTTATGTACCCAGTGGATATTTTTATAATGAAAAGTCACACATAGGGCTTTTTCTCATAGAGATAATATGGATATGCCTTGCTGGTTGCAGCCACGAAAGGGGCTCAGTATTGTCAACCGATTTCGACTTTAAGGGAGGAGTTGACTGAACATCTTTGAGGAAGACACAAGTTAAGATGGAGGCAGACAGACGGGGCAATGTCGGAATGAAAAATAATAGGTAGTTTGGGAAGCTGCTGTCTTATATAGTATGGGCTTGCATTAGAGTCTGCCACATTAGCTGAGTTTTCAATCACCTGCTATTTATTTCATGTGTAATTTTAAAATGGAAATGTTTACATCCCTGTAAGTACAAATGTTGAGAGAGACATGGACTTGAGTTTTTTTTGTTTGTTTGTTTTTTAATTTAACCAATTTCCTTGTCTTGGGAGGAGGGAAAATGGAGTTATGAAGAAGCATGAAGCACCATAATGGTGTCTCATTTGTCTCTTTCGGCTAACCTAAACGACTCCGTTTAGGTCCTCATTACTTCATTCCTGACCTACTGAAATTGCCTCCTATCCATTGTGTTCCTATCTCCAGACTTCCTTCCTTCTGATACATTTCAAACACTGCTAGAAAGAACTTTAGACACCGTTCCCATTTCCCCCAATCTTAATATGCATGTTGTTAAATTAATTAAACAAGGAGGTCATTAGCTTGACGTAGCTCTAATGCTGCGGTAGCCCAGTAAGCAAACCAGGATCTAAGCCTGTTAATGCCTCAAGGTTACAAAACCAAAATACTAAAGGGAACCAATCACAAACTGTCAACTAGGCTTTAAGCTACAGCCAATCAATAACTTCCTGTCTTTGCTTCTGCATTCTTTCTGTGTAAGCCTTTCCTCTGGCTCCTGTAGGCAGAGAGCTCCTGACCACTTCCTATTTGGGCCTGCCCGATTCAAATAGATTTTTGCTCACATGAACTCTTACAATTTTTAATATGCCTCAGTTTATCTTTTAGCAATGTTCTCTGAGTCTGTTTGTCCTTTCAGCCAGACTTCTAACTTTTGTTTTTAACTTCAATAGGGGGTTGATGTTTTTGAAATTTCTTTCCAAAAGGCTTGAATAAAGTCTAAATATTTCACCTCAATATTTAATACCTTCCATGATCTGGTTGCAAATTTATTATCGGCCACTCTTCCCTTTGGCCGTCATAAACCACTCCATGTTTCTTGCTCATGTCTCTTCAATTTCTTGTGGCCTTGCTCTTCATCACCAGAGTGTAGGCACCATGAGGCCTGATCTCCAGAGAGTAGAGCCATGGGAAGATTTTGGAATGAATGAATCATTCATGAATCGTCCATTCATTTATCTCCTTCCTCCTCAATCTCTGCATATCTAAATTCTGTGCTTACTTTTAGGTGCTGATCAAATACCACCTCTTCCATGATTTTTTCCCAGATTCCTTCATGCAGAAGAACCATGTACTCTGAATGCTCATAGTATTTTGTTTATGCCTCTCTTGTGATGCTTATTTTCTTCCTGAAATTACTCTTTACATATTTGCTTAGAATGGGGTCTGTAGTGTATTTATTTTTGTGTCTACTCTAGATCCTAGACTCCTGGTACTTAGTACATAGTTGGCATTTAGTGTTCCTCGTGTCTATTAATAAATAAAATTGAAAGAGAACTGGGGCATGATTGTCACATAAATGCCTAAATCTTTAGAATAGGTGCTATGTAAACACACTTAAGGATTTCTTTTTTTATACAAACAAAAAACAACAACAACAAAAAACCCCAAACGTGGTGAAAATAAAGTTATAGCCAATTTTGGGATCACCATTCCAATGACTAACAACTTTGATAGTAATCACAGCCATGCTTTATTGAAAACTGACTTTGCCAGGCAATCTGACCCCTTAAAGTATATTATCATAGGTCTTTAAAACTACCTTGTGAAGGGCTGTATCTACTTAAATGAGCATAGTGAGGCTGAAGTTGACTCTTCTATTTGCTAAGTATGTGAACTGATATTCAGATATTGATCTAACAGACTCCAAAGCTCTACCCACAAGGCCATACCTTTGTGCTTTTTGGGTTAAGAAATACTTTTGGTTAACTAAGTGAAGTGTCTTGTGTGATGTCCACAGTGGAGACACAAACATGACCAAAAAATCTGGGTATCTGCAGTGACAGGCCTTAGTCTCCCTAAGGGGGATCTGATGACTACTAACAAAGGAAAGAAAGTACCCTTAGTAAACTTTTAAGTGAAATCCCAGAATTTAAGTTGAACCTGGTCACCATTTTCTATAATAATTGAATACTACAACCTGGAATCTAGTGGTGAAAAAGAAATTTTGGGCGTATTCCTAACTGTGCTACCTGATTACAGTTTAAAGACCTGTATATTCTGAGGACCAGGAGGTCACTGAATTGCCTTCCTCTATGGTGCCTCATTACCCTAATTTCCCCTGCTTACTCTATCTCCAGTCATCCCTGGGATATGCTAATGGTAATGTCTCTGGAGTCAATGGAAGGTAAAATCACCCAGGTACAAAACAAATTAACTGCAGAATTACCAGGTTTTCTTTCACAGCATTGGCAGACTTTTGTCCTTATGATTGTCTTTTCTTTTTCTTTTTGAATGTAGTATGACTAAGTCAATGATCTTTTCATTCTTTTAATTGTGTAATGAGTGTTCATTATCTTTTACATGGGAACGAGAGAACATTAGTTCTCTTTTCTTCTATTTGCCTAACTGACAGGTAAGCGAGGGATGTTCTAACTCTTTCTTGATTGTCTTCTTGTTCCTCCACTCTGTCCCTGTCAGTAGGGAGATTTTTCTGCCTGTCCACTTCTTTTAGTACCTCTTAGTATTAATAATTAATGAATGGAAATTATCCATGTTTTTTGTATAGCAACTTATATTTTGCATATTTATTATTTTACCCTAAAAATAACAATCTATGAAAGATCGACTAATAGTATTTTCATCTTCATTTTACAAATAAGGAAACAGGTCATTTTCTTTTTTAAAAAAGAATTTATTTATTTACTTTAGAGAGAGAGCAAGTGAGCAGGGGGTGGGGGGAGGAGCAGAGTGGGAATGAGAATCCCAACATGGGGCTCGATCCCACCACTGCAAGATCATGCAAGTCACTTTCCTTTTGAATGTGAGAAAAAGAGCATTTGTAGTCCTACTATCATCAGAACCATCAACTTCAAAACTGTATCCTTGTAGCAAGGGACCAGGAGATATGTAAGCTGAACTAGGGTTCCTATTCCTCATTTTCTCCTGTACTCATCAATAAGTACAGCAGTGAATTAAGACCACGGCCTTTGGACCATGACAGCGATAGTACAAGTCTCAGCTCTGACACAGATTCTGCATGTTATTGGGCAGCTTGACCTATTGAAACTTCAATTTCCTGTTCTAAAAAGATGAGGATTATGATCTTTATACCTACCTCAATGAAATCATGTTAGGAACTATTTAATTTCCAGGTCACCATCATCATGCTTACACTCATTTATTCAAACTAGGTATGTTGTTCCAGTATTCATGCATTTCTTTAACAAATATTTGAATGTCCACTATGTACTAGACATTGTGCAGTAAACCAGACACACACAGCCCTTGCCCTGATTAGAGTGTACATAGCAAAATGTCTGAGTTCATTCAGATATGAGAAAGTACACAGCAGAATATCTAAGAATATTCAGGTGTCCAAAAAGGTCAGGATTTTGATGAGGAGCTAAACAGGAAATGGACAGTGAATTGCAGTAAGGGAAGAGGAAAACCAGGCAAGTGCACTGCTATCCTAGAAACCAAGCCAAGAAAGTGTTCAAGATGGTGGTAGTGATCAGTTGCATTAAATGCCCCTGACAGTCAAAGTAAGCAAGAGCCACAGAATGAAACTTTGATTTTGGTAAGAAGATATCATAGATGTCTTTGATAAAGGCCATTTTAGTAAAAGGTGGGAGAAGAGAAAACAATCATTTGGTACATACAAATTTTCAGGAATGAATTTCTAGCATTCCTAGTCATTCTCATGACTGCTAGAATTCTTCTCTTCTAAAGGAGAATATTCATCTTTTGGTAATGTGGCCAATTTACTTGAATTGAGGATCCGTAATATTGCTATCAGTATTTCTATTCACCTTCAAGTTTTTAATCATTGTATCCAGATACCTAGACATATGTCCTTTGAACTAACCTATTCACTGCTGGCTTTCTTTTATACCTACCATTGTGTAGGATCTAATATCCAGAGACAAACATTCATCATTCGATCTTATTTTCCTAATATATAGCATTTTATAATGCTTGATTAAAAACATAACTTTCATTGTCTAATGAGTTGTTGAATATTTTAAGAATTCTAGCCATTTTAAGGAACTCATGTGCCACCATTTTTAGACATCTTTTAACACATGATACTTATTTTCTCATGGCACTTGTTTTCCCAGACAAGATACAGACATCTTATCTTCTAACACTGATATAAATTATTTCTCATAAAGTAACAAAGAGACAAGCAAATCTAAGTAAACCTTTCATTGATTTGCACTTTTTGGCTTCAAATATTAAAGTCTAGGGGCACCTGTGTGCCTTGGTTGGTTAAGTGGCTGCCTTCAGCTCAGGTCATGATCCCAGGGTCCTGGGATCAAGCCCCACATTGGACTCCCCGCTCAGCGTCTGCTTCTCTCTCTGGCCCCTTCACCCCTGTTCATGCTCACTCTCACTCTCTCTCTCTCAAATAAATAAATAAAATCTTTAAAAAATGTATTAAAGTACATAATGATTTCTGGCATTTGATTTCTTGTTTGGAGATAATTATTGCAAGATTTGAGAGATGTGTATGGGCCTGCTCTTGAGCTTTCTTGCCAGGGCTAGGGTATCTAACTTTGGGAAAGAATCACCCTCATGTTTGATCCAGGACACAGGAACTCTCTTTAGAAGTTATAAATGATATTTCAGCCTGAATTGGATAATCAAATTGTTAAAGCCAAAGAAAATCTATTCAGAGAGATCTTAACGTGTTTTTTAAAAAAAGGTTTAAAATTTTGCTTCCATTAAAAAATTACCATAAAAAGAATATATATTTGTGATTATGACATGTGAAATACCTGACGTTTGACTGTAGTTTTTTTCCTTGTTATGATAAGCACATGACGTAAGAGAAAACTAGTTTCTTAATTTTAGAAAATAAATGTAATAAAGACTTAGAGAACAGGTAGGCTTGTTTTGTTTTAATATAAGTACAAGCATATTAAAAGTGAATGAAACGAGTTTGTTTTTCAGTAAAAGATTTACTTTAAGTCTTCTTTATTAATATATAGTGATGTAGAAATTGGCTTTATTGGTGACAAATAACAGATCCTTTTAACACTTGAAAAGAAAAAATGCTGTTTGCTTAGCATTTTGATTTGTAAAGACAGAATTTTAAAAATGAATCCCTTCCAGATTTTTTACTTATGAGAAAGGTCCTTACATGAGAACAGTTTTCTAAATCTAGTGGCTCTTTCACTCTGCATTCCTAGCCAAGAGTTACAATAACAAGCTTTTCACCCAGGGATGAGTTACCTGACTTAAGTAGATGGACCATGAGCAATTTAGGCCATTGCTTCATTATGTGAGATGGAATATGTTATCACTAGATTCACAGTACCATTTTCATGGAAGCTTTATTTAGAGAATTTCTAAGTGCTTGCCTATCACTGAGTATTTGCCTTGAGTCCATAGGGTCAATGCTATGAAGCTATTTCCTTCAAGTAAAAGCTATTTACCCAATAAAGAAATCATAGCTCTCATGTTTAAAGGTACACGAGTATATAAGAAAGGACTAAGGCCTCTAGTTCACACTGGGACATGCCATTTCTTCATGTGGATTGCCTTGGGGGGTAATATTTTTTAAAATATACGTAGCATCCGTAGAAGATAGGAATAGCAGATCATTTGCTTCTCACTGCTCACATTTGCTAAGACTCTTATGAAGATTTTCCCTGGGCACATGAATCAGTTTAATAATGATTGCTGCCAGTTGGTGGCTAGACACAGACTGCCAGCCTACTCAACAGTGTTGCCATCTGCTATTTGGATTCACAGTGTGCTGCTATGCACCACCTCATTAAGAACGGGACCCTTGTGAGCCATAGACAGTAGCTTATTCAAGTGAGCTGAAGCAAACCCCTCCCCAGCCACATTTGTAGAGGCTGCATGCATCTCATCTTAGCTGGGAATCGCTCTATGCTGATCATGCAGTCTTATAGTTCACTGTCTCTGATCATTTTTTTTTTTTTAAACATTTTATTTATTTATTCATGAGAGACAGAGAGAGAGATAGGCAGAGAGCAGGCTCCCAAGGATCAGGGAGCCCGATGCGGGACTCGATCCCAGGACCCTGGGACCATGACCTGAGCCGAAGGCAGACGCTTAACCATCTGAGCCACCCAGGCGCCCTGTCTCTGATCATTTAGGTGTTAGTCTTTCAAGCCAGCTCCTTGTTCCGAAGTAGTGTTAAAATTAAAAAAGTGATTATTTCAGAGATTTGTAAAAAAATATTCATTTTTTTTTTTTTTGGTAATACAATCAACATCTTGAAACGATATTACCCAGTGGTTTGCCAAACACAAATATTTTAATAAGTTAAGTGTGTTGTAATTCATTGGACTTTTTGGAATAGACTTTCCAGTTCTGAAGATTCTTCAGGTTTGTGGAAATCCTACTGCCCAGTTTTTATTTCTTGAAAACTGATTTTTCAAAGGCTTTCATTGTACTTTTCCTTTTTTTCTCCCACTAAATATCTGAAGACAGCTGTGATTGCAAAATAGTTGTATATGTCAGATGGAAATGAGTGCATTTTATCCAATACCACCAATCACCTTAGAGATTTAAGCATTTTTGTGGAAAAAAAGAAAATTTATTTGCATATGTCATATAATACTTAGACCTTCTCTATCTACCTCAATAGACAATGGATTCTGTAGCACTTAAAAAATTAGACAGTTATATTTCAAAATTGGGCTGGTTTCAAATAGCAAAGGAATTCATGGGCTGGTGTTCAAGTCTCAGGCACCCCTCCCCCAACCTCCACACAGATACCCAGTTCTCACGCCTGTACTTACAGGCATCCAAAATGTGCTTCTTCAACCCTATGCTTTTTAGGTACTTGGAGAAGAAAGGTTTTAGTGGGCAAATAGAATTGGGAAGTGGGGCATCTCAGACTGGGTTTTCCAGGATTCAGACTCTGAGATGTGTTTTACCTGTAGGAGGTTTATTAAGAAGAGCCAACGGGACTAACACTTGTAGAAAAGAGAAAGAAAGGGAGAAGCTGAGTTGTAATGCAGGTCCAACCACAGCTTTGGCCAGTGCCATGGGGGGAGATCTGAAGTTGGAATGACCTTCAGAGTTGTCTTAAGACGGGCAAGAGAACAGCTTTGTACCCTTGCACTGATAGGTCACTGAATATGGGCAACCCCGTGAAAAGGAGCGACCTTAGGTAAATTGGTTCTCTGCAGCAGGGGCAATTCCTAAGGAGGGCTGTCAGCTGTAGGCTGCCTGCTCACATACTCCCAGCAAATGAGGAACAAGTCCTTCCTTGAAGGGGGATCTGGGCCCATATAGCACAATGCTGCCACATGGGCCAAGTCAAATCATGTCTTTTGGAGAGTTGTACTAAACATTCACATAGGAATGGCTTTGAGAATTTGGCACTGAAGAAACCTTCCCACTTTGTCTCCTAACATCAATTCATATCTTATGGAGCTAGTGTTCCACAGAACATAATTTGGTAAGTGTCTCCCTGATCTTACAGTGCCTTGCAGCTGTGTTGAAAAACCTGAATACAGATGGTTTGCTCCAAGCAATCCTGCCCAGCGGTCCTGCTCAAAAACTTTGGTGTTGATATATTAACTATAGGCTTGCAAGTCACATACTCGGGGGTAAGGGAAAAGTGACTTTATTTTTCCATAACTGAACTTAATTTATTTCTTAATCTCTCATTCTGCCTGATGGCAAACATACACACATTCACCAAATCCTTCACTTTAATAATTTTCCAGGTATATAGACATTATATTTGAAAATAATTTACTACAATGTCTTTTCCTCTTCTACCCAGGACTGCAGCTAAGCTCCAGAGGACTTAGGTCATGTCATGCTTTAGGGGATATATCTGATTCTGGATTGGCATCTGTTCATACTGATATGACCCTCCACGCTGACATCTTTTGAGATGTCTTCATTTCCATCTAAAACCTCTTCAGAGAGTTCATACCATATCCAAGAGGTCCCTTAGGTCTGTCAGTTCTTGGGGTCATTTCTCAAGGGTTTTCAATCACATCAAGAACAACATTGGCTTGATCCTGTGACCCCATAATGTCTGTGAAATAGTTCAGGATCCATCTGCCTAATGGCTCAATGCAGATATTTCTACTCCAGTTTCCAATGCCACAATGTCATAACTATGGAACTTGCTCAAGATAACCAGACAGGAGGTAGAGCACTGATCTCTTCATTCTTAGATCAGGTAAATTTTTTCTGGGGATTCTTTTATGCTCTAGTTTAGAATATTGAAGCTCTCTTCAGAAACCCTCACCAGCCGTTAACTCATTTGCTTTCTCTCCAACTGTGATTTATTTTCTTCTCACTTAGTGCTTTTTTTTTTTTTTTCCTTCCTTTGAGTGAGTTTGGAGAGGGTAGGGCATGGAAGAGATTAGCTAGACAAATATCCCTCTAACCCTAAATTTTATGACATGATTTTGGTCTTTGGAAACTCAAAAACCAATAACTAACCTTTCTTTTGCATGTTTGTTTTATGGCCTCTCTTCCTCAAGGTGTGAAACTTACTGTCTAGTTTGAGTGGGGAGATGAGCTTGGGTGGGATAGGTGCTGCTGTAGGAACAAAGTGTTTGCTCTAGAGAAAAATACCCATAGTTTTATCCTCTATTCTATTAGTCTATTAGTGTATATTTGTGCAAACACTATCTGTCTTAATTTCTATAGCTGTGTGATGGGTATTGATATCTGGTAGTGTTAAGACTTCCAGCTTGTTCTTTCTTTAATACTATTGGCTGTTCTTGGTCCTTTCTATTTCCATATACATGTCAGTTCATTAATTCTCTCAAAAAAAAAAAACCCACTAGGATTTTTATTGGTATTACATTGAAGCTATAGATAAATTTGGAGCAAATTAAAAATATTGATTTTTAAAATACTGAATCTTCCTTCTATTAGCATTATTTATACTTCAATTTATTTAAATCTTCTTTAATTTCTCTCAGCAATATTTTTTTTAAGTAAGCTGTATGCCCAATGTGGGGCTGGAACTCACGACCCTAAGATCGAGTCACATGCTTAACCAACTGAGCCAGCCAGGTGCCCCTCTCTTGCAGTATTTTATAATTTACCCTGCAGAAATCGTAAATATTACAATTTGTTTACTTCTAGGTATTTGATGTCTTCAATACTATTGTAAATTTTGAATATTTTAATTTCTCCAATTGATCCACTACCAGGATGTGTAATGCAGTTTATTTTATAGTGACCCAGTATTATGATATTCTGACCTTGCTAAATTCAGTTATTTGAATAGCTTATTTATAGATGATTTCAGATTTCTACCTACACAATCACATGGTTAACTATTTTATTTATTTTGCAATATATGTTCCTGCTTACTTTCTCTCCCTCTTTCTCCTTCATTGTCCTGGCTAGGACATCAAGTGCAATGTTGAATAGAGGTGATGCAAGTGAACATCCTTGCCTTAATTCCACTATTAAGGGGAAAGATTCCATGTTTTACCATTAAGCTATTATGTTAGCAGTAAGTTTTTAGTAGATATCCTTATCAGGTTAGGAAAATACTCTTCTATTTCTAGTTTGCTGATAATTTATAGTGCTAATGAGTGGTGATTTGTCAATTGCTTATTCTGCATCTATTGAGATTATCATGTTTTTTTTCTTTTATTCTGTTACACGAATTACATTAATTTTCAAACGTTAAACCAATGTCATGATGTATTAGCCTCTTTACATATTTCAGATTCTATTTGATAACATTTTATTTAGTATTTTAGCATCTATGTTTGTTAGATTTATTGGCTTTTGAGTAGGAGAGAGTTAAGTAGCTAACCTCCAATTAATTTACCACCTGGAAACATATTGGGGGGTGTTTCCTGGAAAGAAAGAAGGAAGATAACCCAGATAACCCAGGCTAATCTGCTTGTAAACATATTGATAACAGAGTTCATGTAAATAAAGTAGTATTAATTATTAGGAGGTGAGTCCTTATATGAAGTGTTTCAGCAGGAAGCCCTTGATTCAGGATTGAGTATGGTAAACAAAACCAAAATCTACAAATTTATGGGGTGTGACCCCCAGGAAAATGTCATGTAAGTTACATAATTATCTGGGTGTAAAATAGAGAAGTTTCATGACCTCAAATGCTCCATGTTGTGTGAAATGAATTCACTTAGAGAACGTATCTTTCCAGTTTAGCCAAATAGCTCATCCAATGCCAGAAGGAAGGATCTGGAAAACTGTAGACACTGTTTAAGACTTCTTTCTGCTTTCCCTGTCCTCTTGATTGCTTATATTGAGATTATTAGCAAAACTTTTTAATGGATAAAATCTCATTCCTGTGAGCCTTTGAGTCTGATTTGATAATCCTGTCTTTTATGTTGTCTCAATCTATAATATCCCTTTTTTGTAATGTCACGTTTTGGAATCAAAGTTATGCGTGTCTCTCTCATAAAACAAGTTAGGAAGGATTTGTGTTTTCCTATTTAGTAGAAAAATTGCATAAGGTTGGTATTTTTTTCTTCTGAAATATTTGGAAGAATTTACCGATGCAGTCATATGGGCCTGCATGGTACTCTTTGAAGAGCTAGGGGGCGCCTGGGTGGCTCAGTCATTAAGTGTCTGCCTTCAGCTCAGGTTATGATCCTGGGGACCTGGGATCGAGCCACATATCTGCCTCCCTGTTCGACAGGAAGCCTGATTCTCCCTCTCCCACTCCCCGTACTTGTGTTCCTGCTCTCGCTATCTCTCTCTGTCAAATAAATAAATAAAATCTTAAAAAAAAAAAAAAGAGGTATGGACTTCCCCTGTGGTGGAAGAGGGCACAAAAGCCCCTCTTTGACAAGACAATAGGTAGGTGCCCCTTCATGAGCTGCCTCCGTCTTCTTTCCTCTTTGTTAGGCAACTGACTTTCTTGGGAGTTGTGTTGCAGTCTGAGACTCTTACTACTCAACCCTCCTTCCTTCCCCCTTTCCTCTGCCTTCTCTGCCTTCCTTTCTATTTTATGGTCACAGCCATTTCCCCAAATAAATCTCTTGTGAATCTAATCCTGTCTTTGCATGTGCTTCCTAGAGAACCTGAACTAACACATTTGGACTTTGTTTTGGCAGGTAGATACTTATGAATCAGCTCCATACTACTAAGGCTTGTTTATAAGCCATTTTAGGGGGGCAAGTCTAGGGTAGATTTTACTTTCAGGCTAGTTTAGGCCTACTTACATAAGGTATAACCTTCTTGGGATCCTAGTGAATGTCTGGAGTTCCCAGGGAGGACTAGGCTGGATGGAAATTAAATGTTTCCCAATCTCATGCTGGTTTTGGGAATTAAGCTTAGTGTTTATAAATGAACACAAAGGGATCTGTGTGCGGATTTCTGAAGTTTCTTTCTCTGCAAAACTTCCTCCTCGCTGGTACTGTGCCCTGAAAATTCAAGACCTCTCAGTTTCACTCAAGTCCAGTCTTTGCTTCCTTAACTCAGCAAGACTGCAACATGATCCAGAGTGCTGAAACTCAAAAAGCAGGGCAACTGTAGGGTTACCTTACTCCTCCTCTACAGTGATCCGTCCTTTCCTGCCAGTTGTCCAATGTCTGAAAAGCTATTTCACAGTTTTGTTTTGTTTTTTTTCCTGGCTTCTTGAAACACTGACAGCCAATCATTTTGTAAAATTTCTAATACATGTATTTAGAGCTATAAACTTCCTATAAGCATTTGTTTTCACGGCATCCTACAAGTTCTGATATATTGTACTTCCATTATCACTCATTTAAAAATATTTTCTAAATTCCACTGTGATTTATAGTTTGACTTGTGGGTCATGAGGAGTATATTCCTTGAATTATAAGCACTTGGAATTTTTTTATTTTTACATAAGTGATTTCTGGTTTAATTCATACGCTATATGATTTCAACCTTCGGAAATTGGTTGAGATTTGATTTGCAATCCATCATATGGTCAGTTTTGGTGAATGTTCTGGGTAAACCTTAAAAGAATATGTATTCTGAAATTTTTGGATGTAATATTTTATGTCTTATTGATATGTATGGTGCCAATACACAGGAAATAGTAGAAGCTCAACATATATTGAATTGAATAACTCAAAAGTTTTATCCTATTTGTGGCCATTCCAGACCAAATAAGAGAGGATGATAATAATGCCACAAGGTGTAGGCAGAGAGAAAACCATTTCTGGTAAGACAGAGCGTCATAGAGGAACCATAAGTTAAAGCATGAAGTTTCCCCCCCAATTCCAACCAATATTAATGACAACTCTCTATGTGATGGAACTCATCCCAATATTTTTCCTTCCTGTATTTCTACCAATTCTCCTTTAATTGGTTATAAGCTCTGTATCACTGGTGCTATGTGACAGTAGAAAACAATATTTCAGGAAAAGTTAATGATGTTCATTTATAAAGCTCATAGAGACACAATAAATTGTTAATTTTATTTCTCCATTTCCCCCCAAACAATTCATGATTATTTTTGAAATTACATGAGTTTAGACAATGTCTAATATCTCTATCCAATGGTCCAATTTTTCAAGTAGAATCATTTTTGAATCTTCCAAGTTCTAATGTCAATTTCTATTCAACATCACTCCAGGTTAGGACTATTATTAACATACATCTTCTAATACATTTAACCTTCCTAATTTAACCCTTTTGCCAACCTTGTTCTGGACATTGAAACTTTTTTTTTAAAGATTTTATTTATTTGGGAGAGAGAGTGCACGCACACGCGAGCCAGGGGAGGAGAGGGAGAGGGACAAGCAGATTCCATGCTGAGCGCGGAGCTCGATGGGGGGCTTGATCCCAGGACCCTGGGATCATGACCAGAGCTGAAGGCAGATGCTTAACTGACTGAGCCACCCAGGTGCTGGACACTGAAATTTGATTATAGAAAGAAGGATGCAGATTTAGGTGAGGCTAAGAGCACCTTCTATAGGCTCATAAGATGCCTCTTGTGCACTCCCCCACATTTCTATAACCTCCAGTTCCAGCCACAGCTCTGGTGAACAGCTGGAGCAGGTTTCGCCCTGTTCTGTACTGCCAGTGTCTCACTTCAGGTATGCACCAAGAACCCAGCTTCCTGTCCCCAGACTTCTCTGGTGCGGCAACTGTGTGATGCTCTGGTACCCGGAAGGCTCTTCGGTCTTTGCAACTGATAGCGATGGAAAAGTTAACACCCATGGGAGCAGCCCTCAGCAAGGAGGAGATGGCTGCTGAGAGATAAATTCTTCTCCCTTTCATCCCCCAGGGGTGGTGGGCGGTTCTGAACCAAAGTTGAATAAGAATCCCAAGAAGGATCTGCCTGCACTAAGTTCCCATTAACAGTGGTGGACTACCGCATAACACTACGTGTTTTGCTTGGATTTTCTTTCCATTTTACCCCTGTTCACCCCTCTCTCTTTCATTCCTGTTCCCTGGGATCACATTCCCAAATAGAATGTGTGTACCTTTGTCTCAGGCTCGGAGACAAAGAATCAAGAATCACCTGGATTAAGACAATAGGTTAGCAGGCTGTTGGGGGATTGTATAATGCAGGAATAAAATTGTCCTTTACTCTGCATATGCTACAAGAAACACGCATTCAGTTGGCAGCACAGTTTATAGTAATTTTGATGATTTTACATCTCTTTCCTATTTGAAATTTCATCATCCATCCTGAAGCCTGAATGCGTAAAGAAAAAAAGTTGGGTTCAAATCAGCTTATAATTGAATAGGCAATTTTTTTTTTTTTTTTTTTTTTGTGACGATAGCTCTAAGCAGTTTTTCTTTGTGAGGGGGCCCTCAGCAATTTGGTTGGATACTTCAATCTAGTAAGGAGGAATCCTCAGTCTACTTAATCAGGTAAAGCTTTTTGTTGCTTTAGAAACAGTCATATCATATTTCTTATTTCTTACTCTCCTTAGTTAAAAAGCTGGAGCTTTGACTGCTGTAATTCTTTTTGCTAAGAAACTCAAACATACCTTAAAAATGTAAATTACTGGAGTACTACCAGGCCTACTTATTCATGAAAACTGAAGGAATTGACCCTGAAAGATATAGGGAGTTATTAGGAATAAGTTAAGGTTGCCTACATGTCAGCCCTGAGAAAAATGTTAACAATGATAATGTTAGAGAGAGAACAAGCAAGGGGAACAGCAGGGAGAGGGAGAAGCAGGCTCTCTGCTGAGCAAGGAGCCCGATGCGGGACTCTGATCCCAGTGAGATCATGACCTGAGCCAAAGGCAGACGCTTGACCAAATGAGCCACCCAGGCGCCCTGACAATAAGCAGATTAAATAATTGAAATACACAGCATTTCAAATAAAGGCTATAGAGAAAAATAAACTAGGAAGGAAAGAATGTGGAAGGTTTTTGTTTCGTCTTGTTCAATCTACAGGTCTTGTTGAGGAAATACGAGGAGAAAAGAATCAGTCATATGGATATCTGGGGGAGGAGCATTTGGGGAAAGCTGTGAGATGGAAAGGGGCCAGTGTGGTTAGACGGATGTGAGCATTAGAAGATAAGGTTCAAAAGGGTGTGGACAAAGGAGACAGTGGAAGGTCACCTGAGACAGGGGTCCTCACTGTATGTAGGCTATGTTATGCACCAAAGGATGTTTTGAAAAACTGAGGACATTTTGATGTTACTATGATTGGGGTGGTGCTACTGGCCTTTAGTAAGTAGGCAACATTTATAGAAGTACAGTAATGCTCAGGAAAGTTCCAATCAGTAAGGTATTTTTCCATGTTTTGTGTGACTTTAAAATGTCCTGCTTATTCATGTAGATTTATGTTAACTTCTAAATTCCATTCATAGCAAGCTAGGATATTGGGATTAACGCTCCACTGAAAACAAGTAAACATCCTAGGATAAATAGGTTTGAATAAATTCAGAAATCTTTTGCTAATATTTTTTCAAATATTCTTCTGCCCCATACTCTCTTTCCTTGCTTTTAGGAGTTCAATTTCATGTATGTTAGATCACTTGCTACTATTCCATCAGTCACTGATGCTTGTTTATTTTAAAACTTTTTTTTTCTCAGTATGTTTAAATTTGGATGATTTCTAGTGACCTGTTTCCAGCTGAATGATCCTTTCATTGTTGTGTCCAATGCACTGATAAACCTATCAAATAACTTCAGATATTGTATTTTTTAGTTCTAGGATTTCCATTTTTTAAAAAAAATATTATCTGTATCTCTCTTGAAATTTCCTATCTCTTCATCTATTTTATCTTCTCTTTTTAAGATTCTTTGATGCATTTGTCATGGTTATTTTAAAGTCCTTGCCTACTAATTCCAACATCTTCACTGATTTGTCTTTCTACTGATTTATGACAAGGACAGTGCTGCAGAGCAGTGGGAAAAGGAAGGTCCTTTGGACCTTGGTCAGTAGTGTAACTATATTAAAAAATTGAAAAAATAAATAAATAAAATTAACCCTTACTTCATACCATACTTCGAAATCAATTCTACATGGTTAGATCTAACTGTTCAATGAAAAACCAGTATGTTTTTAGATGTAACTTGTAACACAGATGTAAATTCCTATATGTAACATAGGAGTTTTCAGATGTCCTTGTAGGCAATGATTTCTTAAGCAGGATAGCAAAGACATGAACCATAAAGGAAGACTGATAAATTAGACTTATATAAAGATAAAAAATTTACATTTATTAACATTTAACAATGAGATAATTAAAATGCAAGCCACAGATTAGGGAAAGGTGTTTTTGGGCAGCATTGATAAATGAAAATGGACTCACATTAGAATAAACAAGTCAAATAGAAAAAGACAAAAACCCAATAGAAAAGAAGACTCGTAAGGTGCTTTACTAAAAGAGGATATTCAAATGACTAATAATCACATGGAAAGATGTTCTTTTTCATTAGTCATCAGAGAAGTATAAGCTGAAACCACACAACCACCAAATGTTGGCGAGGTGTGGAGCCATGAAAACTCTTTAAACACTGCCGGTTGGAGTGTAAACTTAAAAAAGAGTTTGGCACTATCAACTATAACTAACCATAAGCATAAACCTATGTCTGAGCTATTCCACTCTTAGGTATATATCCCAACAGAAATATGTATCTGTGTGATAACAAATCTATCTATAGATACGTATAACATACAGATATGTATAAAAATGTTCCCAGTAGTATTATTTGTAATAGCCCCAAACCTGGAAATAACATGAAAATCCAGGACCAGTCACAAAAGACTCCACAGTATACAATCTCATTTTCATGAAATGTCCACAATAGGCAAACCTATAAAGACAGAAAGTAGATTCGTGGTTACTTCGGGCTGGAGAGGATGGTGGGGCATGGCTACAAGGTGATAGCTGAAGAGTACGAAATTGTTTTGAGGTGATGAAAATGTTCTAAAATTGTGATGATGATCAATCTGTGATTGTACTAAAAAAACTATTTAATTGCATACTTTAAATAGATGAATTTTTTAAGAATTATATCTCAATAAATCTGTTACTTAAAAAATAATAGTATAAACAATAAAATGTATTATATTCATATAATGGAAGGCCAAACCGCATAAAATAAAGTAAGAAAAAAAAGAGACCTGTTAAAAGCAATAATGACATGGATGAATCTCAATTATAATATAAAGGGAAAGAACCAAATATTATAGAAAACTTAATGGATAATTCATTTCACTGAAATTCAAGAACTTACAAAACTAATCTGTGTATTTGAGGATAAGGCAGTGATTTTATTTGGGGGAGAAGTTGCCCCTGACAGGGCAGGGGGATGAAGGGGCCTAGGAATGGTCTAGTTCTTGATTTGGATGGTGGTTGCAAGGGCATATCTGCTTTAGTCTTCGAAAGTTTACTGAATTGTATATTTAGAGTTTGCACACTTTTCTGTATTTTGGACTTTAACAAAAGTTTCTTAAGAAATATTTTTAAAAATCCAGTTGTTCAGTAATTCGTCCTATGGATACGTATTGGAAAAAGGGCCTAAAGAATACATAAACATTTAGTATTTGTTTTTTCTCCTTTTTTTGTCGGTTGGGATGTGGAGGATTTTTATTTTCTTCTATATATTTTTTTCAGTATTTTCCCAATTACCATAGTGGACATATATTACATTTATCACCAGAAAAAATGCTATAAAAACACAATTGCCTGACATACTCCTGTATTACCTTTATTCTAATTTATTCACGATGTAGGAACTTTGGCTTTTGCTCCTAGAGAGGAATCAATTGACATTTTAGAGTAGAGAAGGGCTTGGCTCCTGGTCTGGGGTTTTCTTGGTAGTCTTGCTGACTGCCAGGAACTCACCAGAGGCCATCTGGCAGGGAGGAGGAGCAGATGCAGGTGGAGGCACCCAAAGGATGGAGAACAAAGGATGGCAGGTGAAGTCAAGTAAACTCGGTGGGTTACAGCCCTTGTGGAACCTAAGTCCTTACTGCAAAACTGGTGGGATCTGGGACAGGGTGCAGGCCAGAAAGAAGCTCTAGCCTCGTGCTGGGTAAAGTGAGTGATCAATCTAATCATTATAATGTGCATGTTTTTGTCAAGCCAGCAGCTAGGTTTTTGGTTTGTTTTTTGTTTTTACATTTTTAAGAGGTTGTTGAAACAGAGACAAACACAAGACAGAGACCGTTCCTGGTCTGCAAATCCTAAAATATCTGCTCTCTGGCTCTTCACAGGAAAAGTGTGCCAACTCCTTGATTAAGGGACTCAAGGCTAAAGAATTTTAAGGTATTTTAAACGTCACCTAGATTAGCGCTTGCTGGTGAGGCGCTGGGTGTGGAATGCGCCTGCCCGGGGCACTTTCAGTCAGTGCTGTCACGAGATGTAGTACTGCCCAGGCTCGTCAGATACGGGAAGGGGAATGCACTAAAGAGAGTATAAAAAACTCACCTCTGCAGATCCAGCCTGGAAGGGGATGGCCAGGCAGCGCGGGCCCAAACACAAGTGGCTCTTCCTAGCAGGGGGCTTCAAAAGAATGAGTCGTGCTCATTGCAGCCCTTATCCGATTGCAAAGCAGGAGGCTTCCGGGCTTCTAGTGGGAAAGCATCTTTGTCACTCCCAGAGAAGCCAACGGAGCCCCCGGGGAGTTTTCTTTTCCCTTCTCTGCTGCGTGCAGCTGCGCTGGACGGTGGTCCACCCGAGGGACTGTAACTTTTGGAGAAACACAGCGGGAGTCCGGCGAGCTGCCCGGCGCCTGCGCAGTGGCCGCGGGCAGGCTCCTCTCACCGCGCAGGCTCCGCCAGTCAGCTCCACGCTAGCAGTGGGGGGCGACCCTCCCGGGTCCCCGAGGGAGGCAGGAAGTCGGGGCGGAAGGACACGTACCGTGGTTGCTGCTGAACAGAAATTTGAGCGTTAGCTGTAGACATCATAACCCGTCACCCTTAGATGTGACCAGTGTTTTCACCTGCTCAAAGGACAATTTCATGTATTTTAGCCTAGTATCTAGCCATCCCCTAAGAATAAGGGATTCTCCCGCACCAAGGTTTCTCAACCTCAGCGCTATTGACATTTTAGGCAAGATGATTTTTGTGTGTGTTGGAGTTGGGGGGAGGAGCAGTCTTGCTCTTCGTACAGTGTTCAGTGGCATCCTTGGCCTCTGCACGCTAGATGCCCGCAGCAGCCCTCCCTTCCCCCAGCTATGACAACCAGAAATGTTTCTAAACCCTGCCAAATGAGTGTAGGGGAGAGAGCAGCAAAATCACTCCCACTGAGGACTACTGTCCTATGAGATTACAATACAGTGTCTCCAGACAATGTATCATGAACTCTTAAGGCATAGAGTCCAAATCGCTAAACGTTATTACATTATTGTAATTGACTATGTAGTTCATATTCTTATTTCCTCGATTGCCCCCCCGCTAAAACCTTGCTTACTCTATTGTTGTTTGTAAAACATAAATCCAGGATTTAACAAGGATCACAGATCGCAATTAGTTACCAAGTCTCTTGAGAGCCCTTAAATTGAGAACACGACCCCAGCCTTTTTTGTTTACTTATTTATTTTTTTTAGCATTGACATTTTTGAAAAGTTCAGGCCAGTGGTTTACCAGAATCTCCTTCAATTTGGATATGCAGATTGGTTCTTCATTGTACGATCCGAGTTGAAACAATTTTTTTTTTTTAATTTTTTGCTGGAATTCCACCTAGGTGATATTATATCCAATTTTATTTATTTTCAAAGTAGCATTTAGCTTTTTAAACAAGATTTAATTTTAGAAAGTACACTTTCCTCCCAGTGATTTGAGGTACCACACACATAAATTTCCACATTGTACTTGAGTCTGTATCTATATTTTCTATTTTTTCCATTGATCTGATTGTCTACTCCTGTGCTAATATACAGTTTTAATTGCAGAAACTGTATAATATATTCCAATATCTGGTAGGGCCAGGCCTGTTTTTTTTCCCCCTCTTTTTTGGATATTCTCATTTATTTATTTTTCCATATTAAATATAGAATCTACATCCATGAAAGTACTTTTAAAAATTGGTATTAGTTTATGATTTTGCATGATTCTATTGAAGAGTGCGGTTCTACTTTTTCTTTTATTCACATCCCAGCTTTGTGTGTTTTAGGAAGGCTCTAAGTTTTCCTCATAGAGGGTTTGCCCATTTCTTGTTAAATTTATTCCTATAGTATTTTTCTTTTTTTTGATGTTGCTAATGTATATGGGGTCAGCTCTTCTATTTTTCCCTATAACTGCTTATTGCTGAAGTATATGAGGATATTGATTTTTATGTATCATTTTACATCTTGCTACCATTTTGAAAGTTCTGTTGCTTCTAGGAGTTTTCCATTGATTCTACTGGAAACTCTATTTTCATTTTTATGTAATTGCTGTGATTATCATTTTAAAGCTCAAATTGCCCATCTTTGGCTCCTATGTTCATTTGACAACCACAAATGTCTTTTTTTTTTTTTTAAGATTTTATTTATGTATATATTTGAGAGAGAGAGAGCACAAGCAGAGGGAGAGGGAAAAGCAGGCTCCTTGCTGAGCAGGAAGCCCGATGTGGGGCTTGATCCCAGGAGCCTGGGATCATGACCTGAGCCGAAGGCAGATGCTTAACCGACTGAGCCACCCAGGCGTCCTGACAACCACAAATGTCTTGATAGCTTCCTTGCATTCTGATTCTGTAAGAGTCCCAATGTCATATTGGAACATTTACTGCTCTAGACCAAAATCAGCCGTTTCTCAAAGGCGTTCTCACTGCTTTCAGTGCAAAATGTATTTGGTGACCACAATCCATGCACTTAAGGATGTTCATGGCTAAACAGCTTGCTGTTACTTTTCACACTTTACAATGCAAGATCTAGAAAATATAAGGTTTTTCTTTTTTTTTTTTTTTTTTAAAGATTTTATTTATTTATTTGACAGAGAGAGACACAGCGAAGAGAGGTAACACAAGCAGGGGGAGTGGGAGAGGGAGAAGCAGGCTTCCTGCGGAGCAGGGAGCCCAATGTGGGGCTCGATTCCAGGACCCTGGGATCATGACCTGAGCCAAAGGCAGATGCTTAACAACTGAACCACCCACGCGCCCCAAATTTAAGGTTTTTCAAAGAAAGATAAAAATAAATCATAAATTTGTGCCGATATTCCAGTTCTAATGAAACATTATAGAATTTTTTACTTAACGTATTTGATTTTATATTGCATCACTTTTCTGCTGAAACACATGGTACCTAATAATATTAACAAAATTACTTACTTTTTCTTATAATATATAGTTTCAAAATAACAGTATCAGTATTATAGCTAATTAAAAGTGCTACATGTAGTTTAATGCAATTAGGTTTAGTTTTTTCAGGTTGTTTTCTAATCTAATCTAGGTTGTTTAATTAAAAAGAAAATTAAATCTAAATTGGAAAAAAAAACCAAAGACAAAAACAAGACTTAAATATTTCTAACTTTTCGAGTGTGGTGTCTCACTCATTTATTTGTCTCATTTTTATTGATATAAATATTTAGATCTATGAATTTTATTATAAACAGCATTATCTTGTAGACTCTGATGCTATGTTTTCACTATTTTTTTAAAAGATTTTATTTATTTATTTGAGAGAGAGATAAAAAGAGGAGAGAGAGCACAAGCAGGTGGAGGGGCAGAAGGAGAGGGAGAAGCAGACTCCCTGCTGAGCAGGGAGCAGGACTTGGGGCTCGATCCCAGGACCCTGAGATCACGACCTGAGCCAAAGGTAGACGTCCAACCGGCTGAGCCACCCAGGCGCCCCTTCATAATTTTTTTTCTAGAAATTCTCAGTATCAGTTGGTATTTCCCTTTGAGCCAGGCTAAGTTTAATAGAAAAATTTAAAATTTCAAGGTGGGAAGTCTTTCTTAATGTTTTGATAGTGATGGATTTTTTTTTTAATTTAAATTTTAGTTAGTGAACATACAGTGCAATTGGTTTCTGGAGTAGGATTCAGTGATTCATCACTTACATACAACACCCAGTGCTCATCACAAGTGCCCTCTTTAATACCCATTACCCATCTAGCCCAACCCCCACCCACCTCCCTCCATCAACTCTCAGTTTGTTCTCTATTGTTATGGTATCTTTTTTTTTCTTTTTACCCTTCCCATATGTTCATCTGCTTTCTTAAATTCCACATATGAGTGAGGTCATATGGTGTTTGTCTTTTTCTTACTGACTTATTTCACTTTAGCACAATACACTTTAGCTCTTGGGGTGCCTGAGTGGCTCAGTGGGTTGGATGTCTGCCTTCGGCTCAGGTCATGATCCCAGGATCCTGGGACTGAGCCCCTCATCCAGCTCCCTGCTCAACAAGGGAGTCTGCTTCTCGCTCTCCCTCTGCTGCTCCCCCTGCTTGTGCTCTCTCACTCTCTTTGTCAAATAAATAAAAAAAGATCTTAAACTTTTTTGATGGCTGAGTAATATTTCACTATATATATACATACACATGCCACATCTTCTTCATCTATTCATCAGTCAATGGATGTCTGGGTTTTCTCCACAGTTTGGCTATTGTTGATAATGCTGCTATAAACACTGGGGGGCATGTACCCCTTTGAATCTGTATTTTTGTATCCTTTGGGTAAATTGAATTTTTACTTATATTGTTGATGCAGAATATTATTTGTATTTTTCTTTATGTAATTATTTTAGGTATACATGTGTCTATATGTAAAGAGTCAATTATTGTAAATGATTTTTTTCTTGTCTTGGACTAAGAGAAGTATACTAAAGTTTGCAATTATTTATATATTTCTATTCTCTTTGAATCTCTTGTAGTTTCTACTATATGAAAGAAGCTACTGTATTATTTGCTGCCTATCTTTCAAAAATATTTTATTTTGACTGTGAATTGTAGCCTTTAGCATTATCAGGTGCTCTTTGTTTCAGTCATGGTTTTTGGACTGAACTCTAGTTATTTGGATTTCAAAATTGCAATTCTTTCTTTTATTTGCATTTTCTTGGTATACCTTTGCCCGTCCTTTCTTCATTAGCATTTCTTGAATTATTTTGTTTTAGGCATGTCTTTGTCTTTTACGTGAAGTGTAGAGTTGGGTTTTGCTTTGGAATCAACCAACTTTCTTTGTCCTTGTGATAGCAGGGGCAAGCCCTCTACTGGTTGATGTGTTTGGTCTCAGATATCTCATCTCATATTCTATTTATATATGTGATATATAGCATATTTGATGATGCTAAGTGCTCTTGAGGAAAATAAAGGAGGAGGGGTGAGGGCAATATTCCATTTTAAATAGGTGTTCAGGGAAGGCCTCACTGAGAAGGTGACTTTCGCACAAACTCTTGAGTCGGTGAAGGAATGAGTCACTTGGATAAGGGAGGTAAGATTTATCCTGATGAGAGAGAACAGGTGGAGCAAAGACTCCCAGGCACAGGACTACCTGGTATGTTTTCGAAGAACAACAAAGAGGCTGGTGAGGCTAGAGTGGGGTATGCAGGAGGACAGTAGGAGATAGGCCAGAGGGGACAAATCAAAGAGGATCAGATAGGGCCCTGTCAGTCAGGGAGGTAACAAGACAACCCCTTCAAGAGGAATTTTGGTGCTAGATGTTAAAACAATATTACTGCTGCCACTCCACAGTTAGAACTCAATACCTCTATAGGAATACATTAATAACTCTGGGTATTCCAGCCTAGGTAGAAGAGGAAGCCAGGCTTGTGGGAATTATATTTTGGGGTACAACTCAATTTATGCATGAAAAGAGTTTCATCCCTGCTGACTTTGAGGACTGGATTACTAAACACCTGCCCAGTGCAATGGGAATGATCCTTGAATATAATTTTAATATCTCTAATATTTTATGGGGTGCCCGGGTGGCTCAGTTGGATAAATGTCTGCCTTTGGCTTAGGTCATGATCCTGGGTTCCTGGGATCAAGCCCCACGTAGGGCTCTTTTCTTCAGTGGGGAGTCTGCTTCTCCCTCTGCCTCTCCTTCTCCCCCTCCCCCTGCTCCTGCGCTCTCTCTTTCAAATAAATAAATAAAATCTTAAAAAAGTCTCTAATATTTTAGTTTCCGTTTTTCATTCCACCCCAAAACACATCAGATATCGCTTCACAACTATAGCTTTTTACTATTTATCTGAAGGTGTGAGTTTACAGGGGAAGAATTTTTATCAAAACGTATCAATGAAGTGTATCTTGACTAAAAATGTTCAGAAAGCATAAAAACATTAAAATTCTATACTGGGAAGCTTGACTAAAGGCCAGAACATGACATAGAAGTTTTTTGAATTCTTTTCAAAAGTCAAGTATTTGGCTTAAAACAGTTTTTTTTTTTTTTTCTTTTTATAAAGACCTCTGTTGTTTTAACAGAAAATTGTATGGCAGAGGTGGTAGAACGAAACTGGGTGTGTGGTATGGAGTGAGGGAAGTGGGGAATTAGAGTGGTCTGCAATCCAGAAAAACAGTGTTCAGGCTTTAAGTGGATGGGAACGGAGAAGGGACAAACTTGAAGTATAGGCAAGATCACTTCTTCCTTGTCTATGTGTTTCAGTTGGCCGCATTTTAATTTTCTCCTTCCTCTTTCCTTTTTTTCTTTCTCTTTCACCTTTCTTTCTCTTAAGTTAAACTGTCACAATGAAATGCTGTCTGAATAAGTCACAACTCATATAGAAGACTGAACAGTGCATTGTAAAGACACAAAACAAAAGACTTCATCTGAGAGCTGAGATCATCGTGGGGTTGTACACAGACCCAGGGCAGCAATTCAGCAGTGTTTCCGAGAGCCTGGGACCGGTTCCACAATTCTTGGTATGCTACTGACCCCTGCTGTTCATGTGGGGGCACTGACTTACAGAAATGAGTTTCCGTAACTTTCTATGTTTTGTGCAATGTTAGCGTGCCATCGGAAAAAGTTAAGACACATAGTTCAAAGATTTAAAACAATAATTTAAGCAATAGCTTTCTGAAAAGCTGAGTATCAAAGACATCACAAAGCAGCTTCTTTTTCCCTGCTCCCTGATTTGTTGAAAATAAATTTTTGACTAAGTTCTTTTTTTTTATATTATGTTAGTCACCACACAGTACATCATTAGTTTTTGATGCAGTGTTTCATGATTCATTGTTTGCGTATAACACCCAGTGCTCCATGCAATAGGTGCCGTCCTTAATACCCATCACCGGCCTAACCCATCCCCCCACTCCCCTCCCCTCTGAAACCCTCAGATTGTTTCCCGGGAGTCCATAGTCTCTCATGGTCCGTCTTGACTCAGTTTTTTAGCTAATAAATCTGGTATCCTATTTAAGTTTCTGAGGGGAGCAGAGCCCAAGGCAATTGAGGTAGCTTAGATAAGAACTGGAAAAATGAAAGCAGGGCGATCACAGAGAAAATGGAGGACAAAATGTGCAAAAGGAGGGGGTAATGAATAATTTACGTACAAGGAAGATAAAGCAGTTCAATCCTGAACGTACCGTTTGCATTCCTCAGAGCGGCGTTAAGAACTGGCCTGTGTCCACAGAGTAGCCAGCATGGGTCACTTGGGTGCCTTCAGGTCTCTGCCTCTTGTTCTTAGGTTTGGTCATGGAAACTTCTCAGAACCATTGGGATGTAAACTGGGGCCCCTGAAGCAAAGCAGAGCACATAATCCTTGGAGTTGATTTCTTGGCTTACTCTACAATTTCTAAAGAGATCAGGGCTATCTCCTGGGTGGAAGTCAGATGTGCATGTTTGAGCATGGGGCTTTATGTAACAGGTTCCAGGTTTCAGACTTCTGGCGCCCTGTTCCAGGTTTCAAACCTGTTCCAGGTTTCAGACCTGTTCCAGGTTTCAGATCTGTAGCTCCCATGGGCTGCTAATTCCTGCAGGCCAGAGTTTCCAGCAGGATTGGGTAATAAGGTGTCAGGGTCTCCTCTCACTCAGTAAAAACAGTTTAGAAGCTTGGGGCCGTGCTTCAGCGTTTGGTTTTTGTTCAGACAATTTCTCCATGAGGAATATGATTAAAAAGAATATTTTAATATTTAGAAAACTACATGCATACTTACATACAAAATTACATCCTGTTAGGATAAACTGAGAAATCCAGCCTGAACTACTCTTGAAAGATTTAGTTTTTACTGTAAAGATCAATAAGAATGTCACTTCTAAAACTTCAGTCCCCACTTCAAAGGCATAAATGATGGATTTCAAAAAATAAGAATCTGAGAAAACATTTACATGATTTATTTCAGTAACAATTAATAAGGTGATTCTTTAGTGCTTGAGGTAGTTATATTCACAATGTTGGTTTTAGTGCTCATAGCATTTTCTGTTTCTCTTGTGTAACATCTTACTATTTATTTATTTACTCACTTAAATTTATATTCTCCACTATGGCAGGTGTTAAAGATACTGCAAAAAATAGGATAGATTATGTCCTTAAGCTTTTTATAGTAATATAGGTATGATAATTATGTAAGGAGGAGCTAAGAATAGAAAAATAATTTTCCTATTCCTTTTCATTTTAGCATTTTATTCCATTCCATTCCATTCCATTCCTTCTCTTTATTGTTCAATTTTATTTGTTTTTGTATTCATTTTATTTGTTTAAATTACAAATCAGGAATGCTGGCTATTTTTTATGTATTTTTGTACTCCCTTGTACTCCAGCACTTAATACAATGTTGACATATATTTACAATAAATATCTGTTGAATGAAAGTGAGTACTTACTTACTAGTTGCCTAGCACTATGCTGCGTCTGCGTAAACCAGATGTACATTTGATTTCAGTAGAGGAGAAGAGTGAAGTTGGGGGAAATTTATATAGGCCTGGAAGGAAGTATTAGGAATATTTATTTGTATCCAAACTTGTAGGGGTAATGGGAAACTTTTTTAATGAAAAAAGCTAGAAGAGCACAAAAATTCGACCCTGTAAGTACCTGAGGAAACCTCTCTTTTAGTGATTTATAAAAAAAAAATTTTATGGTGCTTTTTTCTTTTTAAAAAAATTTATTTATTTATTTTAGATAGAGAGAGACTGCAAGCCAGAGCACAGTGGGAGGGGCAGAGGGAGAGGGAGAGAAAAACTTCAGCGGACTCCATGCTGAACGCAGAGCCCTGTGTGGGGCTGTATCCCACCACCCAGAGATCGTGACCTGCGCCGAAACCAAGAGACGAAGGCTTAATCGACTGGGCCATCTAGGTGCCCTAAAATGTGCTTTTATTACAGCCGGGGAGAGGACCCAGGGGCAGAAAGATCTGCACCTCTTTTTATGATTTTCTTATGTTGCTAATATATACGGATTTTTAACATTTTTGCCTGTGCAGTACCTTATCAAATCTGCATACACACACCTACTAAAGATAGGCTAGAAACCTGTATTTATTCATCAGTCCCAGAGAGCAAACATAATGTCTATTTTTCAAAAAGAAATCAAAACTTACTTATTTCTCTTTTTGAATCAAGAACTAACTTATCAGTCTTTCGGTATACAAAATTTATAGTATTTTGGAATCTGCTTTTTGGCACCTTAATTGTGCAATTCAAATTGTCTGCTCCTATTTAATTGTTCTCCATAAACTGTATTGAATACCAATATAAAACAAAACTGTAGGCATAAATGGTTCCAAAATTTCATTGAGTTACTAAGAAATGGATTTTCTTTGCAAGTGTGCTATGGGGTAGTTACATATATTTCCCAATCGTAATACAGTATTTTATTTATTCTGTCTGTTAATGACTAATATTTGAGAACGTTTATAATATGAATGGGACTTAATCTAAGAGAAGTTATATACATACACACGCACACATTTCAATACCGGGTATTAAGGGACATGGTCAAAATAATTAGTTAAAATTATTATGTCAAAAACTTACAATACATGCTTGGTGTTAGGCTATGTACTATTCATTTTGGTGCATAATTTTTCCACTACACAAATGACTAATAGGACTGTCTCTTGATGCTGGGGTGGCCTCTCTCTGGTATCTCTTTATTTATTTATTTATTTTTAAAGATTTTATTTATTTATTTGAGAGAGAGCACATGAGAGGGGGGAGGGTCAGAGGGAGAAGCAGGCTCCCTGCCGAGCAGGGAGCCCGATGCGGGACTCGATCCCGGGACTCCAGGATCATGACCCGAGCCGAAGGCAGTCGCTTAACCAACTGAGCCACCCAGGCGCCCTGGTATCTCTTTAATTGTTGATTTTTAGCATAGTTATCTGTGATTGTATGAACGGAACTGAGTGAATTAGTACTCATGTTTATTCTAATTAAAAGTACATAACCGATTACTATAGCTACAAGGAGGTAGACAGGCAATGGAACTGCCCAATATTTTTGAGGCCAGTAGGTTAAGCCTGAGGAGTTGGGCCAAAATTCAGGAATAAAAGTCCACACGGGCTTTATGAAGCCTACTTGGGAGCTTAAGAAAAGATCAAAGCCCAAACACAAACGGCTCTTTCCAGCAACGGCGACGGTGAAGTGTCCATTATTTTCCCGGGGCCTTAGACAACTGGGGTCCTGCAGGTGTCCACTCAGGCCCTGGGCCGGGTCCTCTGCGCAAGCGCCGACCAGGGTGCCGCGGGGGCGGGCGAGAGAGGACCGGAAGCGGCAAAGGCCAGGGGCGCAGGCGCGCCGCGACCCTGTGGGCGGCGCGTGAGTCTGAGCCCTGGTTACAGCCTCCTTTCTTCCTCTTCTAAAGTCCCATAGATTCCTTGTAGAAACTTTGGAACTGTTTTCTGGTAAGTGGTGGTGGGAATTAGGGAGGAAGAAGCTCACAGACTTAAAAAAGAAATTGTTGACAATAACCGTAAACAGTGTAAAGGCCTCTTTGAATTCTAGAGTTTTGAGATTCTTCTCGTCAGACATCGCCTACGAGTATGTTTAAAAACGTGCCAACTTCTGAGCTTCCTGTGTGAGATGGCTCACTGTCTAGTGCAGTCACCACAGGGCATTTTGGAATTGCTTGATGGCGTAAGGTGCCGGGCAGGCGCTCACGAGACGGACCGGCACCGACCGCCTTCGATCCGCGGGTCCTGTGTAGTAGAACGTGAGATGAAGTTAAAAAAAAAAAAAGTTTAAAGCACAGAATTAGAGGAAAAAGTGAGTACCGTACGTAGCGTTTTGTTTCTCTCTCGGGAAAATCTCTCTGGAGAGGCTTGGTTAGTAAACGGTGGTTGAAATTGTCGAAGCTACAAACCTTGATCTCACATTATCCGCCTCAAGTTGGAATTCGTGAAAATAGATTCCCTCTGGACGCCGAGAGAGCCTCTGCCTCTCTTTCGCATTTAAACCCAGATACTTTCTGGATGGCTGAAAACAGTGGAAATTATTAGAGCTCCTCATAATTGATTACTCTTGCCAAAGCCAGATTGATAGATCTGGTTGGGATTTAGGGAAAAAAAAAAGCCCACATGACTTTGCAAATAAAAATAAATGTGCTACTGAGGTGCTGAAAATAATAATTTAAATAGCCCTAAGAGACATCACAAATAATTTATGTATGTTTTAAGCTGGTCAGTATGAGGTTTGTATTTAAATGGCCTCTCTTCTCAATTCAAGTTGCCTTAGGCTTCTGGCTATTTAAAAATATTTTGTGTTCATGAACACTTTTATAATTGATGTGGATGTTTGCTTATTGCCTACTCTAATTTGTAAGCTGGAAAGTCCATTTATTTATGCATTCCACATCTATTACATATTTACTGTTTGCCAGGTATGATGGTAGTGATTAGTGTTTTTAAGTGAATGTTAACGCTTACTTATATTTTTGTAAGCTTTATTTACCTAAATTCTAAGAAATCATGTATGGAGAACAGAACAAGTGGGCCTATCACAGTTTTTCTAGATTTCTATGGTAGCACATATCACACTCCTTTTTTTACATTAATTTTGTCTGCTGGACTGAGGGCAGAACATGGTCTGAATTTGATCATCACTGTGTTCTCAGTATGTAGCACAAAACCTAATAGAGACCCAAAAAGGGTGGTTTGGATAAATAAAACACCACATAAACACACACTGCTTTTTCTGAGGAATTTTTATTTTCATTGGGTGTTCAGGCCATTTCACACTGTGAGATATCTTCCCCTAGGAAAAGACAAAATCTTTTCATAAGAACTTTTGTTATCGAAATATCTTCATTCCAGAACTTGCCTGAATATTGGTCTGAGGCACTTTGACATCTTAGTGAAATCTGATTCAAGTTGTTTTTGTAATAATTAAGACCTGCAGGTTTGGACTGAGTGTGTGTTGACGTGAGAGCAGTTATTTTATACTAATTTTTTAAAATATATATTTTTAGAAGGTTTTATTTATTTGTCAGAGAGAGAGAGAGCGAGTGAGCACAAGCAGGGGGAGCAGCAGGCCGAGGGAGAAGCAGGCTCCCTACTGAGCAAGGAGCCCAGTGCCGGACTCATCCCAGGACCCTGGGATCATGACCTGAGCCGAAAGCAGACGCTTAACTGACTGAACCCAGGCATCTCTATTTTATACTGATCTCAGTAATATTTTCCAGTTTGCCTTTTAGGTAAAAACAGGCTTTGGAGAAGCAGTTCATATCTGGAAGATGCTGATGGTGGGCTCTCTGAGAAATTCTTCTTATCCATTCAGCATTAGTTGCTTTCTATGTATTCAAGTGGGTTTACATCCACATAAATATATCTTATGAGTGCTTTGAGTATGAAGCAATGCTGAAAGGAGACAGCAGTCCTATGCAGCTAGAGGGTCATTTAATTCATGTCAGTTCTTGATCATTTTCATTTAGGTTGAGAGTTAATGGGAGTACTTTGGAGTAATATTCCTGGTGCTTCATTATCAGAGCTCATACAGAATTGTCATTTACTATTGAGTAGATTGTGCACTGCACAAAGAAACCTATCTAAAGTGTGTACTATTTATATAATAGATATTATCAATTTGAATATTGTGGCAGTTTTATGGCAGGGGACAGTAAAGTTTCTTGCTCTAGTAAAATTCATATGTTATGACACAGTTTCTAACAAATGGAAGTAAAATGTCTTGAGAAAGAGGTACCTTGTTTTTTAAAAAATTTGCTCAAATGCTCTATATGGGCTAGCAGCAGCATGAACTTGGACAACTTACATAACTCCCTTGGCCTTCAAGTGAAGATATTAATACTTACCTCGCTAAATTGTTTGAAAGTACTAGACATGCCCGGCACACAATTAATATTCAATAAATGTTTTTGAATACCTTTGAAAGCACTGATGGTAATGTCTGTGCTAATGATTTGATAAATTGCAGTGCACTTTTGTTTTGAATAAGAGGGTAAGTGTATATGTAAATAATTGTATTTGAATCTTTGAATTTGTTAAGTGTTTCACATTTTATGCTTAATTGCTGCATGATACTACCTAAAATGTTCCTAACAGGTGTTTGGGATCCTTCTTTACTTTCCTGAGGGATTCATATCCCACATAAGGAAATTTATGACTATGTGACCCACTAGTCACTGACTCATGGTTGAGCTTCTTTAGAATCCTAAAATATTGGAATCCTAGGTTTAGATGGGACCATTTAAATTTCTCTTCATTTATCAAATGTGTGTTAGTCACTTAATACATGGGAGTAATTGTGGTATGCTCTAGGGCTGTGAAGATAAGTAAGATACTGTTGTGGAGAAGTTACATATCTTTGCACGAACATTTCCAGGGACTATTCACAATTACTAAATTGATTTTTAGGAATTGGTCTTTTGACAATTCAAAATTTGTCCTCTTAATAACTTTCATTTATTGACATTAGCTTTACACTTCGGGGCACAAAAATTAAATTTGATTTTTTACTACACACACACACACACACACTCTCTCTCTCTCTCTCTCTCTCTCTCTCTCTCTCTTCAAGCTAGGCCTCACTGTATTCTGCTGCTTTTCCTCAAGCCTTTTTTCTATCTTGCTCACTCACCTGAATACCTTCCAGGTTGTCTACTTCCCTCAAAGGTGTGGTACCCACCAGGGGTATTCAGGGCTCCAGGTGTAACTGACTAACCAGGATACAGCAGGGCGATCACTTTCTCCATTCCAGGTACTGTCCCTCCAATCTCTGGCATGATTTATATTCGTAACTGAGCAATCAGTGTGTGCCATAAGATGTCCTGTCCCTACCGTATTAAAAAGAATTGTATTTATTTTACTTGTATTATCATATAAGATCATTTTTGAAAAAGGATAAATGACCTCCCTATTCCTTGAGGAGCTTTTAATACACTGTTTCCAACAATTGAAATGGGAACAATAATGAGGGCAACCTTGCTTAAGTTCCAGATTATTGAATTACCACTTGTAAGTCATTTTTGGTCCAGGTGATTAAAATCACTGTAATTCATGCGTTTTCTGACAGCTAAGAGGTAAGTAGCCAAGGAAGGACTTCTATAGCTTTGCATGATCTCTTTTATAAATTAGTCTCTCACTTAAACATGTTTTTTTCTTTTTGATGAACAGAAAACATGACAGGGATGGAATTGTTTTACTTCTAACTTTAAGCATTTATGAAAAAAAATTAATATCCTCTCAACATTTTTTTTAAGTTAACCCATGTGTGCAACTGTCTTTATACCAGGTGTGCTCTGACTCAGGATTTGGGACCAGTAGCCCTGCCTGGCAGAGTACCAGAAGATGCCAATTCTACAATTTATATACAATTTATAGGTGTGTGCACTGCTTTGCTTTGTCCTTTTAATCGAGGTTAAGGACAAAGACATAGGTAATTAATTGGTAGATAGGGACAGGGAATAGACCTCTGCCTAAATAAAGGGGGCACGTTAGGAAGCAATGGGGGTAGAATTGAATGGGTTGTATGTTAATTTCCTAGGGCTACCATAACAAGTTAACACAAACTTTGTAGCTTAAAACAGCAGAAATTTTTTGTGTCATAGTCAAGGGACCAGAAGTCTGAAATCAAGTTTTGGCAGGGCCATGTTCTCTCTGAAGGCTCCAGGGAAGAATCCTTCCTGGCTTCCTAGCTTTGGTGGCTCATGGCAGTCTTTGGCATTCTTTGGCTTGTAGATGCATCACTCAGTCTCTTTCTGTATCTTCATATGGCCTTCTTTCTTGTGTCTCCTCTGTGTCTCTTTGTCCAGATCTCTCTTCCCTTTTTCGTATAAAGACAGCAGTCATTGGATTAAAGTAACCTAATCCAGACCTCATCTTAACTTTACTACATCTGTAATGGCCCTACTTCCAAATAAGGTCACATTTACAGGTATGAGGGGTAGGATTTGAACGTGTCTTTTTGGGGGATACAATTCAACCAACAGCAAGTGAGATGGCACCAAATCATGAAACACTTTAATGATAGGTAGAAGAGTATGGGTTTTATTTATAAGCCAGTGGGACCATTGGAAACTTTAAGCAAGAGTACTAATAAAATAGTTATTGCAGGGAGGTCTGCTAGCGAGCGATATGCTTCAGTATACTGAACTGAAGATGGAGTTTAGAAGCTGTGATATTAATTAGAAGATGTTTTGGTGTTCCAGGAATAATGTGAAGAAAAGTTTATAAAGTTTGCACTTTGGGAGCTTTCCTTTTAGGGAGGTATTCACTCCTGGTGTTGAACAAGTACAGAGGCTGCACTTGGGAATGAGTGCCTCTTTAAATGCTGTGGCCAAGGAACCTTTCCTTGCCTTACCCTAGCTGTCACCCTTCCTGGAGGATGATACACCATATGGTGAGAGAGAGCTAGAGAGAGAGAGAGGGAGACAGCACTCAGGTGCATGCACTTGGGCACACTAGTGAGCATGAAGAACCACAGCTTTACAAGGCATTTAAGTGAGAAAACCATCTTGAATATTGATCCTCTGGCCTCAGCTAAGCTGGCACCAGCTGGGTGACATGAACCACCAAGCTGAGCCCTCCTAAATTTCTGATCTACAGAATCGTGAGTGAAACAAAATGGTTGTTTTAAGCCACAAAGTATCGTTCTGCAGCAGTATATTACTCCAACTACCCCCAGGGCTTGCCAGTATTAACGTGGTGTTAATAGTTGAGTGAGAAATATCAGATAGCTCTATATTTACTCAGTTCTGATAGAGTAGAATATGTTTGATTGCTACTCAGGGAGAAGGGATGAAGAAAGTGAGGAGAGATTATAGTCACTGGCAGCCTAGGAAATAGAATTTAATGCCTCGCTTCTTCAGTTCACTGCTTATGCTACCTGGTCATACAACTTTTAACGTGTGAGGTTGGCCAGAACAAAAAGATATATACACTCACAGTTTGAGTCGTTATAGAAACAAAATCCCTGTCTGTTAGATCTATGTCATGCAGAGGGATGTGAAATTCCCATTTTAAAGCAGATGGTCTGATTTCTGAAGCTAAGTGAATAAAATTGTCCTTGGATCTCATTAGCCCTCATGTGGGAAGGAGGGGAGTCCATATAGCTATTTCTTCTTGGCTTTGAACAAATCAAGCTTTGAATAAAAGGTTTATTTTTATGAAGCCTGATTTTACTAATTTTTCATTGAGTACCACTGTTTCACGGTAATTTACACATTCTTTCAAATGGCGGTTGGCACATTTATTTTCCTTTGAGGCATTTTCTAATTACTTGTAAACAGCCTGAAAAAAAAAAGCAAATTTGGAAAAAAAATTAAGAAAAGGACTGTTTGGTAGAAGAGGTATATTACATATAAAATTAAAATATAATAGAAATTTTAAAAGCCTTCATTCCATTTTATAGGTTTCTCTGCTTGCTTCTACAAGTGGGCAGTGAGTAAAGATTTCTTGACCCATTATTCATTTCTACAGGGTGTTAGACATTTTTATGACCTCCTCGAGTACTTATAATCTGTACTACACAATTTAGCACCTAATTACATTCTGTTTCATAATGTTCATTATTATATCACTGTATGATTCTTGTCCCTTCAAGTAGGTTATATGATCTTAAAAGGCAAGGACCGTATCTTATACTTTTTCTGTATTTGCATTCCATCTGGCATAGTGCTAAAAACAGTATCCATGTGGGAAATTTTATTATTATTATTATTTTTAATTTGATTATTTTTTAAATTTAAATTCTGTTAATTAACATAATGTATTATTGGTTTTAGAGGTACAGGTCTGTGATTCATCAGTCTTACATAATATCCAGTGCTCATTACATCACATGCCCTCCTTAATGTCCCATCACCCAGTTACCCCATCCCTCTACCCCTGTCCCCTCAGCAACCCTCAGTTTGTTTCCTATGATTAAGAGTCTCTTATGGTTTGTCTCCCTCTCTGGTTTTGTCTTGTTTCATTTTTTCCTCTCTTCCCCTATAATCCTCTGCCTTGTTTCTTAAATTCCTCATATCAGTGAGGTCATATGATACTTGTCTTTCTCTGATTGACTTATTTCACTTAGCATAATGCCCTCTAGTTCCATCCACGTCATTGCAAATAGCAAGATTTCATTTTTTTGATAACTGCATAATATTCCATTGTATATATATGCCCCATCTTCTTTATCCATGCATCTGTCGATGGACATCTGGGCTCTTTCCATAGTTTGGCTATTGTGGATGTTGCTGCTATACACATTGGGGTTCAGGTGCCCCTTCAGATCACTACATTTGTATCACTTGGGAAATTTTAATGTAGAAGTATACTAAGTAATTCTAGTCCCTCAAAGCTCAGTGAATTTGTCTGTAGAGCATTTGTCATGGCTGTGGCATTAAGGGCACAGAGACATCTCAGCAAGTTACTCTTCCTTCTTCAAGCTTCCATTCTTTTTTTTTCTTTTTATTATTTTTAAAGATTTTGTTTATTTATTTGACAGAGAGAGACGCAGTGAGAGCAGGAACACAAGCAGGGAGAGTGGGAGAGGGAGAAGCAGGCTTCCCGCCTGAGCAGGGAGCCCGATGTGGGGCTCGATCCCAGGACCCTAGGACCATGACCTGAGCCGAAGGCAGACGCTTAACGACTGAGCCACCCAGGTTCTCCGCTTCCTTTCTTTTAAAGGAACCAAGATGAGGGGTTGCTTTGATAGGTAAAATGACTTCCCCTTTTTTTTTTCCCTTTAGGGTCAGACCAGGGCAGGTGAAAAGCAGAGAGGCATGCACCATTGGGCTACCATTATCATTCTGATGGAGGTGATGGTTGGCATATTTCCTTTTTATTTTTCCAGTTGGACAACCTAGCTAATGGTGTCTGACCTGGGGAGAGGGGTGATTTCTTTTGGTTGGGCAGCTAGGCTAAAGGCCTTAGCAGGCCTTACCTTCATCTTGTTTTGAGTGAAAATGCTGCTTCTCAGGGCATCAGATTCCCACTATTATGTTTTCTTATTTTGGTAAAACACATCAAACCTAAAACTAACCATTTTGACCATTTTAAGTGTACACTTAGGTGGCATTGAGTACATTCACATTGTTGTACATTCATCACCACTGTCTGTCTCTAGAACTTTTTTTTTCATTATCCCAAACTGAAACTCTGTACCCATGAAGCAATAACTCCCCATTCTCCTTTCCCCCAGCCCCTGGTGACCACCATTCTACTTTCTGTCTCTGTGAGTTTGACTACTTGTGGTATGTCATATAAGTGAAATCAGAGTGTATTTGTCCTTTTGTCTCTGGCTTATTTCACTTAGTTTAATGTCTTCAAGGTTCATCCATATTGTAGCATGTGTCAGAATTTCAGTCATTTTTAAGGCTGAATAATAATCCATTGTATGTGGATATCACATTTTATTTACCCAGTCATTGGTGGACATTTGGGTTGTGTCCACCTTTTGGCTGTTGTGAATAGTGCTGCTCGCAGCATGGGTGTGACAAATACAGATCCCGTTACTATGAGCACCCACACTGATTTAATGCTTATAGTGAGCAAGGTACCCTTCTCAGTCATTAAAATACCTGGAAGAATCAATATGTCTCTGGAATTTCACAACTTAAGTTTAGAGACTTAACTACTTCTTAGGAAAATGTGACCTGACAACCTTTTTTAGAGCAGGACCGTGACGAATACACGGCATTCAGTAAATGTCTTTTTTTTTTTTTTTTTTTTACTCCTTCAAAATGCTTCCAGTCTCCAGCTTTCTCCACTGACACCGCTGCAAGGTATGTCCTTATTGCCAAGCAACAGGACTAGCACAGTCCATTCTAAGGGGTTTGTTTACCCGCCCCCCACCCCGCCCACGCCTTTTCACTTTTTCTTAGAAAGCACTGCTTTGGTCATTTTACTTTACTTGACAGAACCTTTTAGTCGCCATCATGTACCGGACAAAACTCAAACTTGTTTGTCCGGCAGTGAAGGCCTCTTGTCATCTGGCACTCGCTTGCCTTTCAGGTCCCCCCTTCTTTCACTTCCTTACACAAGCTGTGCTCAAATTGTTTTCTCATTACCTGCTGGAGAAATTGTCATCATCTTGAGTTTCCCTACTATGGTTTGCTCCATCGTGGATCATCTTTTTTTGTGCTCCCTTTAAGTTGGAGCTCAAATCTCAGTGTTTCTGCTAAATCTTTTTTAAACAACCGCATTTGAAAACGACTGTTTGTTCTTTTGAATATTTGAGCACTCACTGTAAGATTAATCATGTTAATGATGTTTTTGTAATAGCTAATGGTTTCTGAGTTCTGAGGCTTAGACTAAGTGCTTTGGTTGCACTATTTCATTGCACCTTTATTGCAATCATATGAAGTATATACTGTTATCCATTATACGTATGATAAACTTGAGGCTTTGAGATGCTACCCAACTTGTCCCAAATCACGTAATTAGTAAGTGGCAAGTCTAGGGCTTGATCCCAAGTTTTCTGTTGCTGAAGCATCATTTTAAATGTGTATTTATTGCCTTAATTAGATTATAGGTCGTTGGGTGAAGAGGGTATATACTGTTCATGGTATCTCCCATAGGAACTGTCCATGGGGTCAAAGTCAGAAAAAGATTGCTCATTGACTGGAGCATCCCACTGAGCTAATTTTTCCTTTTAGCTCAGTATGGATGAGCTTAGCATGATTTTTCAACTGGTTACCTTATACTGGTGACCAGGAAAACCTGATTAGGTGCACTTCTTCTATCATAACACATGCCATACTGATCTGATTGTGTTTATCTGTTACCTGCTTGTCTCCACAACAACATCTTTGCTTGAATTCCTAGCACCTAGGACAATATCCTGCACATATGCTCAGTAACTGCTTATTAAATGAATTAACTGCATCTGTGGCCATTGTAGGAGTTGGTTTCTAACTGTGTTGCTGTTACAGAGTTGAGCAATGCCTAAGTCCAATGGAGTTGAAGAGGGTATATCCTTAAGGAGGCACAGTGGGAATGTAAATGGAAACTCTAATGTATTTCATTGTACTGCAACTTCCATTACATGGTATAAATGGTATTTGTGTCACTTTTCATGAAGGGTGTTTGAGTGTAAGCAGTTGACATCTTTATTCAAAGAAGAGATCCTGTGACTTGAAGGCATGAGCGTATTTGGTCTGAGGATAGCTTGGGAGCAGGTATGGTTCAAACTTTCATACGATACCCTTTAAAATTAACCAGTTCTCTTTTATTTCTCGATATGTGCTCTCCTCCAAACAAACTTCTTATCAATAATTGAATTTCTTAAATACCTTGATACTTAAAAGACAGTGCCGTAGAAAGCAGATACTAATATTTTGGTCACTGGAAAAAATAGCAGAAGATTCTTTCTATTTAAGTATTTATGAGTATGCTGTGTCTTAAAAAAACTGAAGCAGAAAAGCTTAAGAGTATTAAACAATGGTGATGATCCCCCCAAAATTTCCCTAGAGATTTTGCCTGAGAAGTCAACAAAACCCTTTGGTTCTCTATATAGAGAGATGCAGGAGCATCTGGCACAATGCTTTGCACACAGTAGGCATGCAATAAATACTTTTAATCTTGTCAATACAGTAGAATATAGTAGTCTAAAGCAACAGTTGCCAATCATTTTCCCTTCAGGACAGGCATGATAGATACTGTTTCAACTTTTAGATACATTTTTACATGCCTCCTCAAGGTTGTTTCATGGTATACCAGCTGTAGTTGTGCCTTCTCTCTTCCATTCTGGGATGTGCATGAGAACACATTATTATAGAGGTAATAATGCTAACGATAATAGTAATGATAATGATAATAACAATAATGATACAGTTAGAAGATTTCAAAAATCAGTCTGATCACTGTTTTGTTTTTAACCTTGCAGTAGCTTCTTGTTGCCCAATGTCAGGTCCTAAAATTTATTTGGAACCACAGGTCTCGGTATGGTGGTAGGGCCAGCAGCGCTGGGGGATTTATGCCCCTGCAGGATGGAGATTCACTCTGGCAAAGGCCTTCAGGCCTCCCCACATTCCATGTCACAAAACTATCTGAAAAAACTCAAGAGAAGCAGGAACAAGCAACTTGGTATTAAAGGGGAGCTCAGCTTGTTTCCTAGTCAGCCAGGGGTGTTGGGGTATATATAGATTCCTGGGTGCTCAGGATTATGGACTACTCTAGGGAAATCTCAGAGGCAATTTGATATGAGCCAGCCTCCACCTTGGACCTTCCTGAGGGTTTGTTAAAAATGGAATGACAGAAATAGTTTTGGCCTGCTATGAGGCCAGAGGGACTTAACAAGGATACATTTATTTGACTTTGATGGTTTTATTTTTGAGTACCACACCACTGCTTCCTAGTCCTTTGGCAATTTAATTCTGAGAAAACCCCAGCTTTTTATATGATAGAATTTTAATTTTCTTTGAATTTAAGACATTTTAGAACATTTTCTTTGGTCCCTTAAAAGCCAGTTTATGGTACTTCCTGAAGGACTTCCAAGGCAATTTGGAGCAATTGAGTCACTGGTAGATATTCTAAAGAGCAACTAGTAAATAATTAATTGATTTTTTTTTTTTTTTTTGGTACTCACGTGATGGTATATTGGAAAGAGAGACGAGGTTCAAATCCTGGTTCTACCACTTACATGTTAGACATTGGGAATGCAGTTTGTTTATTCATTCATTTAATAGATTACAGAGTTCTTACTTTGTGCTAGACGTAGTAGTAAAGCTTTGAGGAGAGAAGTCAAATTGAAGTGATCTCGGAACTTTCAGAGATTTTAATCTACAAGGGGAGATTGGCAACTAAATCAGCAATTTCAGTAGTGTACATGGGACTATGTGCAGTGATGATGCCCCATGGAAGTAATACCACGGCGAGGGAGAATCATGAATGGGGGAGGGCATTAGGGAAGGCCTCTCAGGGAAAGTCATGGTTAAGATGAGTCTCAAAGCCAAGTACAATTTAGTTGAATATAGATATGGAAAGAACATTCTAGCAGCATGAACAAAAGCTAATGTAAAAGTAATATATTTACAGATCAGTATTTGCTCTTCAGTATTACTGATATGAAAACTTTATCTTGAGGAGACAGGGGAGATAAATCTAGACAAATGGTTCCATTTCCTTTTCTTAAGATGAAGAGAATTATATCTATCTCATGGATTTGTTGTAAGCATTTCTTAGAACGGTGTATGTAGAGTACCTAGCACATAGATGCTTAAAAGTATTAGCTCCTTTTTCTCCCCACCATCTATCCTTCTCTGCCCTTTCTCAGTTCAGATTTTCTGAAGTAGAAAACACCCTATCCATGGTTAAGGTAACAGTTTGTAAATTATGGCTGTGTTTAGCAAAGTGCAGGAAGAATCAAAAGGTTTAAAACTTTGTTCTTTTTCTGACCTGGATTGTGGCACGTAGAATTGAATGGGGGCAGTAGTTGACAACAGCATTACTTTATTTTGACAATACACAGTTTCCTGTGTCATCACAATTGGTATGTGAGGAGGGCACTGTTTCTCAGAGGGCACTGCATTCTTGGTCTGCCTGTTTGATTTGCTGAGTGAAGCTCTGACCACAGATCATGTGCACTGGAGTGCTTGGAAAAAATCTTGGAATGATGCTGTTGTGTATGTTTTCTTTTCTTTCACCATGTCAAAGTCTCTGAATTTGGAACTGTTTCAGAAAGCACAGTGTTAATGCAGTTTTTCCCCTGGGTAATAGGTTTGTAACTTATGATCCAGTAAATATTAAGGATCACTACTTCTTGGGGATTTTTGGTCTACATTTTGATATTTCTTTCAGGAGCTTTGCCTTACATTGGGTTCTAATAAGAATTACCTAGTCTGGAGAGATTTTCTTCATTCCACTGTTTATTGTTATTTATACTTAAATGCTATTTGTCATTTGCAGATATCTTTCATGATTTCTTTTTTTTTTTTTTCATGATTTTTGTCATACCCAGGTATCTTCTGTTCTATTATTTATTTAATATTTTTCTTTAAATCTCCAGTCTTTTAAAAACTTACATAAAGTTAGCCTCATCTTAAGTTATAATACTTAAGAATGCATGGGCTTCATGGGCTCATTATATTTTTCTAATACATATTCAGGCACATGTTAAAATTAAAAAAATATCTATTCTCCCACCTAATACAGAGATCATTATAATCTGTTCTTTTCATCTGTTCATTTATGAATTGTCTGTGGCTGCTTTTGACATACAAAGTGGTTGAAAGAGAGACAGAATGGCACACAGAGACTAATGTATTTATTATTTGGCTCTTTAAGAAAAAGTTTACCAACCTCTGACCTAAAATTATCTCCATACTGTCAGTAGAACACATAGCCCACTCTGTAAAATGTCACTGTAGTGCACTTGTCAAGAGATAGTGTGTATTTAATCACATTTTCCAGAATCAGTAAATACTTTACTTTTTTATTCTGGAATTGAAATATTTAATTATAAATACTTATTTTATGGGGCACCTGGGTGGCTCAATAGGTTAAGCATCTGCCTTTGGCTCACGTCATGATTTCCAGGGTCCTGGGATTGAGTCCCCATCGGGCACTTCTTCCTCTCCCCTTGCGTCTCCCACATGCTTGTGCTCTCTCTCTCCTAAATAAATAAATGAAATCTTTAAAAAAAAAAATACTTATATTCTGAGAACCTTGATAACAAGCTTTTTTGAGAGCAAAAGAAAAATGTAGACATTGAAGATAATTTATATATTTTTAAATAAAGGGAATATTTGCCTATAAAAATATTTAATGGTGCAAAAATGCATGAAGTAAGAAGTAAAAAATTCCCTGCAAGGAAACTCCAGTCTCACCTTCTAAAAACAACATTCCTTGTATTTCCTTCTAGTTATTTTCTGTGCATACTCAAGATTAAATACATTTTTTGATTCTTTAAATTATAGCTTTTTTAAATGAAAAAAAGAGATCAGTATATGCAATTTGCTTTTTATAACTTAGATATATTTCTGTTGTATAGACATCTAAATAATATGGCTAAAATTATAAATTGTTTAATATTACTTCAAAGTGTTTATTAAGAGCTTTATTGAAATATAATTTACACATCCAGAAATTTACCCATTTTGACTATACCAGTGATTTTTAGTAAATTTAGGGCATTGTACATTGAAATCTACACATGTGCCACCACTTGTGAGTTGTTGCACATTCAATCCAATTTAAGAACATTTTCATCATTCCCGAAAGATTCCTCATGCCCATTTGCAGTCAGTCTGTTCCTATCCCCCAGCCCCAGGCAACCACCAGTCTACTTTCTGTTTCTATAGATATGTTCTGGACATTTCACATAAATGGAATCATGTATTATATGATCTTTTGTGTCTGGCTTCTTTAATTTAGCATTTCAAAGACTTTCAGGTAGAAGATGAGGGAAGGCTTCAGATAACCCTAGTTACCTTCATTCTTTTGCACAGGATGCTCTAGTTACAGTCAGTATTTTGTTCTCTTTCCTTTAGAAAAAATGAGCCTTTGACAACAAACAGTGACACAGGATCCTGGTAACTTCTGCAGTTCCTGAAATTCACAACTTCTCAAACCTGTTCCCCTCAGCACACAAGGAACTACAGATATTGGTGCGACAGTCAGAGTGAATGAAGAGGCTGCTTACTGCTGGAGGCAACCGGTCTGCGCAGCTCTGTGCCTTGCTGGGCCACTTTGCGGGGGGAGGTCAAGGGGGTCCTGGCACAGTAATAGCAAATGTACATCATCCCAGTGTGCTTATGCCATGCAGGCCAGGAAATTCTCCCACAAGTCTTGTGGCTTTGATGTGACAGGACCTTTTCAGTGTTCTTGTGAATGTGCTGCAGAGGCTGAGCCCGCAAACCCCTTTTCTCAGTGCTGCTCCTATGTAATAATGATGGCTAAAAGCCTGTTCAGAGACAGTCAAAATCTTTGAAAAACTGAGTTATTTTTCTCATGTAAATGAATATAGATTTACTTCTTCCTTTTTAATGCTGAGTAGAAGAATTCCAATGCGTTGATACCACAATTTATTTAATTAGTTCATTATTTAGTTTTTCTTATTATTTTCTACAAGCTGGTAAATTTCGTATTTCTGTTTGCCCATTTTTGCCTTCTTGTGCAGGTGTCAGTAGGGTAAATTCCTACAAGGGGACTTGCTGGATCACAGGCTGTGTACATGTCAGATGTTGCTATCTGTTATTGGAGTGGTAGGTTAGAGGCCTCCTGATGACAGCTGATTGTGGGATCCATGGTAGGTAGGCTGTGGCTACAACAGCAATGGTTTTTAATGGGCGTGCGAGTGGGTGAAGAGGAGTACCTTTCGGAGTGTCTTGGAGGTGGGAGTGAGCTTGAGTAATTTGGCCAGCCTCTCCAAGTGATTCTAATATGCGCGCCACTGGATTAGAGTTTGTTTCTGTGTTTTCTACCCAAAAGTATGAATGCTGCTGTGAGAATTATATTTGGTATTGAGCTCATCAAGGCTGTCATAAAAAGCATCATGGTTTGAGAGTTTGCTCTGCTCAGTAACTCAAAAAAAAATGTAGCCAATAGAGCAGAAGAAAGTGACCCTATAAACTGATGCGAAAAGTATCTCCCATCTGTTGAGAAAATCCTTTATAGTCTTTCCTCAAGAAAGAGTTAGCCTTTCTCCCTATCAAATGTTCAGTCCAGACTGCCCTTTGGTGATGGGTGTTCTTCTCTCCCAGTATACACGCACTGCTCATTTTAACCTATGGAAATGAGAGCGGGTTGGGAGTGGGAAATCTACACATGTGCCACCACTTGTGAGTTGTTGCACACGTTAAAGAACAACCAGCAGCCTACTGATCCCTGGAAATCTACTTTTGCACCCATAATAAAGTAATCCCAGGGTACGGTTTCAAGTTATAGGACAGTGATACTCGGTAAGTTTTAAGGAGGAAAAAAAATGAAAGAGGATGTTTCTAAGTGGGTGTAGAACACTTGCAAAGTTAAATATTAATGAATTAAACTCTTTGAATTACTGTGTGCTGTGGAATAAAGAAGCAGTGTGGGTCAACTTCAAAATTCTGGTATTTTCATCTCTGTTGGAATTTTTTGGCAGTGAGTCCCCCTTAAAGGTTTATAGTGAATGTAATATACCATTCTACTGATCAAAGAAACTTACTTGGTGTTAGAAAGCCACTTGGGAGCCAGAGTGTTTACTGGGTAATTTCTTAATGAGTTCTGGCACATGGTTCTCATCTTTTTAAGAGTGAGGAATGTAACTCGGAATGCACAAAGTCAAACCATAAGCATTTTGGCAGATGTGGAGATGCAGAACAGCTGGAGAAAAACTCCCTTCTTTGAAATCTCACATCTCAAACGCTACATCAATTTTTAAGCATGTTCTACTGCCAGTTCAGATTTTAATATGAACAGGAATAGGGAATGTTTATTGATATAGTAAGAAAACAGATCAGAATCTATTCACTGGTTGCCCTTTTTGTCTCCACAAATAATCTTTGAGGACAACAGGTGAGGCACAATAAGAGAGGATAAGAAGGTTCTCTGTTGTTGCTCTCTTGGCAAGAAACCTGGCAAGCAGGACATCTGAGGTAGTAATTTATCCTATGATATTTATCCTTCGCCTGCTGGATCAGTGGTACTCTGGTTCATTGGGGAATACGAAGCACTGATAAGTATACTTTTAAAAATGCTTGTTTTTCATTAAAAGTAATACATGTTTATTATATAATATATAGGACATAAAGGAAAAGTTCTTGAAGCTGTTGCTTTGTGCAGCTCCCAGCTTTTTATCTGTAATGTTTTATTGTCTTTCTGGTCCAATAAAACTTGAATAAAGATCTCAGTTCCCCCAGACCACACAGTTTCATTCTTCACTAGCAGCCAGCAAGCATATATCAAGTTGCACACACTGAGTCAGGAATTGGACCACTGCTGAAAATACAAAGGGAACAGAGATTTGGTTCTACACAGATCCTAATGGGTAGTGTACATGATAAATGATTAAACCAGTGATTAAATTGGAGAAATCACAGTATGTCCGGAGGTTGAATGAATCCATATAAATAAGAGAAAAAGTCATGGGTCACTAACTGCTTGATCTGATTTGTGCTCTGGGCCTTGGTTTCTTTGCCTGCGAAATGGGGGGTTGGGTGAGATGACATGCAGAGTAACCAACTTGTTCCGTCTGCCTGGGACTTTCCCAGGAACCCCTTACTCCCAACTTTAAAACTGAAAGTCCCTTGTCCTAGGAAACCTCAAAGTGCTGGGCAGACTGAGAGTTGGTCAGCCTATTTGTAGGGTTCCTTCTAATCTTCATCTCCTATAATGTGTTAAAAAACAAAATTCAACTGACTACATTTTGAAGATCTTATTGGCTTTATTCAGCAATTTATGAATTAGGTAGCATCCAGTCTAGTAAATAGAAAGGAGCTCTGAGGAGCTGTACAGAGTGAAAGACTTTTATAGGCAGAAAGGGTGGGAACAAGAAAGTTTTATGACGCAAAAGGCAGGTTGGTTATTGTAATATTACTTTCCTTTAGGAGAATGCAGGGGCATATCAGACAGATTCCTTAAGTAGTGCTGATCAGGCAATTTATGATTGTCTGACTTAAGATTCCATTTCTGGGAGCTGAAATTAATTAAGTCTCCGTTTGGTGATGTGGGGCTTACCATAAACGACTCCATTTTGGACCTGTTGTCACGTTTTTATCAGATTGTATATTGAGAAGCAGTATTTCACGAGGTTTATATGACCACATGATAAGACACTTAGATTGAAATAGTTATGTACATTAGCAATACTATTGTTTTCTTCTTTAAAAAAAAAATCCTAGGGGCGCCTGGCTGGCACAGTCGGTTAAGCGTCTGACTCTTGGTTTCGGCTTAGGTTGCAGTCTCAGGGTTGTGAGATTGAGCCCCATGTCTGGCTCGGTACTCAGAGTCTGTTTGAGACTCTCTTCCCCTCTCTTTTTGCCCCTCCCCACTGCGCTTTCTCTCTCTATCTCTCTCTCAAATAAATAAATCTTAAACAAACCAAAAAAAAATCCTAAAGGGTAAGTTATTTAAACACATTTTATGTAAAACAGGCTCTGTAAACTAGCTGGTGACAGAAACATTAATATTATATTTATGGGAAAGATGAGTTTTATTCTAAGAAACTATCTCACAAATAAATATCTGCAAACACTCTGTAGAGTCAGAGAGTTTTGTACAAACAGCTGCCTTGGGTGTGATTCTCAGTTGGGTCCTCTAGGAATCTGGTGTAGTGCAAAGAGCACTGGCTTAGCAATCAGGCCGTTTTTGCTCTTTTGTTTGCTAGCCATAAGAGCTAGAGAAAATAACAGTATCTTCATTTATAAAATATGAATAATAGCTATCTGGCATGGTTGTTAGGAGAGAATCACAGAGGATATTGGTATGTAGTAAGTGATCAACAGATGTTTTTTGTTTCCCTAAGCAATTTGCTTTCCATTGTTTTTATGTTTTGTTTTTTTAAAGTAGGCCCCATGCCCAACATGGGGCTTGAACTCAAAACCCTGAGACCAAGAGTCACACACTCCACTGAATAAGCCAGCCAGGCGCTCCTATATTGTTTTTAAATTAAAAGGAATTGGATCTGATTGGGACACAAGCAAGAAAGACACTCTTTATACGAGCTTATCTAAAAAATATTGAACATAAATATTGATGTGTGTATACATATAAAAGTATACATATTTATATATGAATATATATTTACAGTTAATGTTGCCCAAGAGAGCCAAAGCATGTCCTAAATGTTACTCTTCAAAATTAGGATCCAACCTAAGTCATAGAGTCTTCCAAACCCCTTTTAACTGTTGAAAGTAACTATTATAATTTGGTAAAAACTGATCTAACTTGTTTAATATCCACTAAGGCTAATGATTTATTTGTATTTTATTTTTTTAAAGATTTTATTTATTTATTTGACAGAGCGAGAGAGCACGAGCAGGGGAAACAGCAGACGGAGAGGGAGAAGCAGGCTCCCTGCTGAGCAGGGAGCCCGATGCAGAGCTTGATCCCAGGACCCTGGGATCATGACCTGAGCTGAAAGCAGACACTTAACCATCCGAGCCACCCAGGTGCCCGATTCATTTGTATTTTAATGGCAATAAAAAAGAAGCTACAGTTTTGCAGGCAAAACTATATTCAATGCTGATGCATGGGTTGCTCTAACAAGGATAAAATTATATGAAATAAATACTGAAACTAAAAAAGTTTAAATGTACACCAAAAATGATAGCTAATAAGCGATAACAGCTTTTAACTTATTCTAGCGTGCATATATTACAAACACTACTGTGGGAAGTAATGGCCTAAAGTAAAAATAAGATACACCTAAAGAAACATCTGATGCCATAATGCATCTGAAAAAAAAAATGAAAACGCAAGGTTTTTTGGTACACATTCACTGGTGATTTCAAGGGCAAGAATACCGAGCTCCTTGAGATGTATAACTATTCACTGACAAGCCAGAGATACTAGCCTGTGTTCTAGATAGCAAATGATATAATTCCTTCCCCAGCTCTACATTTTTACATTTCTTAGCTAGGAGACAAGTGTCAGTTTGTATTGCAAAGCTCAAGCTATTTTAACATCTCCATATTCATTTGTCTGTAGAGACAGAAATGTTGGCCCCTGAAAACAGCATTAAATATTGAATTACCTAATTCAGCACTCATTACCACAATGCCATTGTACCCCCACTGTGTGCATGGGAGTTGTGGTAGGCACTGGGAGGAGTGATTATAAAGATAAACTGAACAAACAAATGGCAGGCATATTTCTTGCCTTCTAAGAGTTTATAGTTTTGCGGGGGAGGTACAATTTCACAAAATAAAATAAGCAATTTAGTTAGGATTATTTAAATAATGAGTTTTTGAAACAGTTTCCCCCAGAATGAAAAAAATGGGATCAGTGCCAAAGTGACCAGTTCCAAAGTGATGCTCTAAAACTTTAGAAGTTTCCTTGGAGTAGCAAAAACTTTCCAGGAAGTGAAGCAGTTTATAAATAGTTTCAGATCTTTGTGGAAATATGCTGAAGCTGGCAGAAAATGAATCCATGGAGCATTTGACAAGACCCACCTAATCAAGATCTTAAAAAAAAAAAAAAATCAAGGGGAGTTGTCCATGGATTATATATCTATTACCAGAGACCTTCAGGCAAAAGTACAGATTAGGTGGTTGGTGATGGGATTGCAACCACAGAAAAGTGAGATATAGGTAGTGAAATTCTGAAGTGATCTGTTAGGCTAATCAGCGGTAAGACAGAACACCCCTGTTTTTGATAACAGATGAAGAAAGGCTATGGAAGAGACAGATTCTGGTAAGGCAGAGTGTTTCATAACAAACACTAAAGATGACATTTCTAATTAGTGGGCATGGGCTTTATTTTGCAGTGTTAACAACTGTTTTTGAATCAAATGGATTGGTGAGGATCTGTGACATGGTAGGCATCAGTGGAGAAGGTTTTGGGATTTTAGAGAACTGTACCTTTAATATATCTCAACAGCATGGTTTGAAGGGTTTCAGGGAAGGCTTCTTGTCTCCTATTAACTCTTACACTCAGGAATAAAAGTCCTGTTATTGGCAACTTCTGTGCGGTGAACATTATTCTTTCCCTTTGTCTCTTTTTGAAGGTGGAAGAATGGCTGAGAATGACAGCACTGTTTCTCCTTCACACCTTAGATCAATGCTTATTAGATCACTTTCCTGTTTGATGAGAGAGATGGGAAAACTTGAGAACACTAGGGAGTATGGAAGGGGGTGGGGGTGGCAGAAGCTGCAGAGATGGAGTCCATCCTGGAATATGATGGTGCTGGCTTACGAGTTTTTTTTTTATTTGTATACAAGGATATGAGAGTTAAGAAATTTTTATTTTGTGTAGGAAATATCTTATGTCCTAACTCACTGGGGTATTGTTAGGATGGAAGTAATAATGAAATAATAAGCATTATTAAGCATTGATGAAGAATATGATTTTAACATTGTGATACTGATAAGTTATCAATATCAACCACCACATAAATCTAGGTCAAAGAAAATTTAACCGCAGGGGGAAGAAAATAAATCCACGAGACTGCCTTTAGCAAGGTCACAGAGCAAAATAGTTTCCAGCCCTGAGAACTTGTGATTTCCTTCCTGTTTCTTTTCATCTTTATCCATTCTGTATTCCACTGTTTTCTCTCTAATGTTCCTTCCCCTACCCTTGCTTTTCTCAGGAAGCGTATTTTCTATTCGAGACCTGAGGATATTGCCACGGTTTTGGTTATTGCTTTTGCACTTGTGTAGCAGCTTTTAAATTCCCATCTTTTTTAGCAGCTGCAGCCAGACAAACATATGAGTCAGTGGGAGGGGTTTAGAGGAACTGGCTCAGTTCTCCAGGGAGCAGTAACCTTTTGGCAGTCCAACAAACAGAACATTTAAAGTCCAATGACTGCAAAAGCTCTCTTTGTACATGTGATAGCAACTGCAGTTTTCCCAAGGTCTACTAAGAGTTTTTCAGAGGGAATCAGGTTTCTGCCTATAGAGAGACACATTCCTGAAGGCTTAACTCTGACCTCATAGCTGAAGTGGATACAAAATAAAATCTGGAGACAGCTGGGAAGTGATAAGGGGTGGGGGGAGGAAGAAGCTTGGGGATATGAAAGTGATGAAAAGGTCTTATTAAATGTTCTCTCTGGGTCTTGTTGCCTCTGTACCCTACACTCCAAATAGGGAAGCAAAACTAATCTCTCTCACTCTCTCTTTTTTTCCCCCCAGTAGTTCATGGTACCAGGATCTTTCTCTTTATACCAAGACCAACTTGGTGGTCGTTGGGGACCTCCCAGAGGGGTGGGCATTTTCAAATCAACATTTTTCATCTCTTCATTTCCAGTGGCGGCGGCAGTCCACAGGCTGAGGTGTGTCTGTGACTGAAGCTTCCACTTTGGGTGCCTAACTGCTGTTTGCCTTTTAAAAAATATGCCAATTTGATCAACCTAATATTAGGAGGAAAATGAAAATAGGAGTGGGTTGTTGACTCCTACGAGAAACCAATAAATGATTTCTTATTTCTTCATTTGCTTACATTGCTCTTCTGTGTATCTTTTGCTTTCATCTTCATTGCTTATCATAAAATGAAAAGATTAAGAATCTTGTGTGGAGGGATGAGTCATGGAAGAATTTTTTGTGGCAAGTAGGAACAGTTGGTTCTTTTGATAAATGAAAATTCAGACAATACTTTCCTTGATACACGTTTTGCCAAGATAAAGTTCCACGATAATGTCTGTTTAGGCTGCAAAAGGCAACAAAATAATATCTTAGTTAACATAGAAGAAAGTGGTAATTAGCGGCCACTTGGAAAGTCAAAGCCACAGTTCCAATAAGGCTGGAAAGTTTTACTTGATAACCCAAGGTACCAGTTGGGGTTCTTGGTTTCAAGTAACAGAGAACCTCGGTCCAACATAGGCAGAGAAATAATTGTTGAAAGGATATTGGGTTTCTCACAATTGGCCAGAGGTCTGGAGATCTGATTTATGAAGAGACTGGGGACCAAGGGAAGCTAAGCAGCTGAGGACACAGCTGGGATCACTCCACTGGCATAGCCTGCTTAGAATCAGTCTTTATTCGTGTTGCCATTAGCATTGATGCCCCTGGTTACTCACCACCACACCACTGGCCACTGCCCTCTGCTGTGGGGACCAGGAATATTTTCTGGCTATTCAACTTGACCCCTCTCTCTCAAGAATCAAAGGGCCAGTCAGGAAAACCTAATTGGCTAAGCTCATGTCATGTGTGTTTGTCCAAGCAGCTAGGGATGGTGCCTGAATTGGGGGGGATGAGGGGTGTGTATGTGTCAGGAGACTGGGAGGTGGGCATTTTCAACTCAATTTTATCTATCTATTCATTGTCCAACAATGGACAAGCAAGAGGCTTCCCACTCCGTGCCGTTTACTTACCCTGTTGGAGGTGAAGACATCCACCCTTCTTGTATCTTTGCAGTACTTAGTATATCGGTCTTACTGCATTCTGTTTGTAAGTGTGTTTTCTCAGGCTGGTCTGTGAACTTACAGAGATGAGGGATTGGGTCGTGTTTTTAGCCTTATCACCTACGGTGTCTAACAGATATTAGGTGCTTAAAATATATTAGGTGAATAAATTATGTTTAGTGATATACAGGAAAGGCTAAAATAATGATAACGTAGAATAATAACAGCAAACAAGTATTGATGGAATCCTTGTTATATACTGGTCATTTTCTCATTTCATCCTCATAACAATCGTATGAAGTAGGTTCTATTCGTTTCTTCATTTTATGCCTGAGAAACTAAGGCTCAGGATAACTAACTTGTCCTAGTTTGTGTAACTGAAACTGACAGAGCAGGGATTTCAGCCCCGGGGATTCTGACTCCAGAGCCTATCATCGGAACTGTACTGCCCCCTGGAGGTAAATAAGAGAAGAGGAAAATGGATCTAAGAGGGGAGGGATCTCTAGCATGCTGTTCTCTATTAGATGTTCACTTAGAGTGGATGGTATTTATTTGATGATAGACAAGCCAAGAAAGAGGTTTTTGTTTATTGATATAAATGAGATCATCTTTGGAATTTGTTATTATCCTAAAGGAACTGGTATTTTATAATAACTTACCTTGCGGCGTTGTCGTGAGGATGAAATATATTGTAGATGAAAGGTCTGTCATAGTGCTGCCTTGTGGTTGCTATTATTAATATTGTTACTGTTATTTTGATTTCTAATCTAATTCACTGGGGCAGATGACATGCATATGATAAACCACAAGCTGGTAGAAAGATTGAGGTTAAATAATCCTTGGCAATCTTATTTGGAAACGCTGGAGCTGGGTTAGAATTTAATAAGCCCTAAGCCAGAAAACTTTGTCACCAAGATGAGATAGGGAGATAGAATACACGGGTCCACGTTAACAACAGGGCAGTATGTGTGGTTGGTCCTGGGTGCAGCCTGGACGTAAGGCCCAGCGTCAGTGGTGGGAAAGAATTGCATCAGAACTGAGACAAACCATTTATCTGGGCTTCAGTTTCTTCATGTACTGGAAAAATAGACTTCCTTCTTTTTCTGTTTGGTTGTTGTAAAGATTACATGAGATAATATAAGGACAGTCCTTTAACAAATGTGAAGGGTGTGCATATGTTGGGTGTTTATTTATTTATAAATTCAAGTATCATTAACATACATTGTTATATTATTTTCAGGTGTACAATATAATGATTCAACAATTCTATACATTACTTAGTGCTCATCATGGTGAGTGTACTCTTAATCCCCTTCACCTATTTCACCCATCCCCCACCTACCTCCCCTCTGGCAATCACCAGTTCTCTGTATTTAAGAGTCTGTTTTTTGGTTTGTCTCCTTTATTTTGTTTTGTTTCTTAAATTCCACATGAGTGAAATCATGTGGTATTTGTCTTTCTCTGACTTATTTTACTTAGCATTATACCCTTTAGGTCCATCCACGTTGTTGCAAATGGCAAGATTTCATTCTTTTCTATGGCTGAATAATATTGCATTGTAGAATATGTACACCACATTTTCTTTGTCCATTCATCTTTTGATGGACACTTGGACTGCTCCCATAATTTGGCTATTGTAAATAATGCTGTAGTAAACATAGGGGTGCATATATCTTTTCGATTTAGTGTTTTCATATTCTTTGAGTAAATACCCAGTAGTGGAATTACTGAATCATATGGTATTTCTGTTTTTAATTTTATGAGGAACTTCCATACTGTTTTCCATAGTGGCTGCACCAGTTTGCATTCCCACCAACAGTGCACAAGGGTTCTTTTTTCTCCATGTTCTTGCCAACACTTGTTATTTCTTGTGTTTTGATTTTAGCCATTCTGACAGGTGTGAAGTGATATCTCATTTTGGTTTTAATTTGCATTTCCTTGATGATTACTGATGTTGATCATCTTTCCATGTGTCTGTTGGCCATATGTATATCTTCTTTGGAAAAATGGCTATTCAGGACCTCTGCCCACTTTTTGATCAGATTATTTGTTTTTTTTGTGTGTGTTGGTTATAATTCTTCATGTATTTTAGATATTAACCCCCTATTGGATATATAATTTACAAATATTTTCTTCCATTGAGTAGGTGGCCTTTTTGTTTTGCTGAATGGTTTCCTTCACTGTGCAAAAGCTTTTTATTCTGGTGTAGTCTCAATAGTTTAATTTTACTTTTGTTTCCCTTGCCTGAGGAGACATAGCTAGAAAAATTTTTCTCTGGCCAGTGTCAAAGAAGTTACTGCCTATGTTTTCTTCTAGGAATTTTATGGTTTCAGGTCTCACATTTAGGTCTTTAATACATCTTGAGTTTATTTCTGTGTATGGTGTGAGAAAGTAGTCCAGTTTCATTCTTTTGCATGTAGTTGTCCAGTTTTCCCGACACCATTTGTTGAAGAGACTGTCTTTTACCCATTGTATATTCTTGCCTCCTCTTTCATAGATTAATTCACCATAAAAGTGTGGATTTATTTCTGGACTCTGTTCTGTTTTTGCCAGTACCATACTGTTTTGATTACTACAACTTTTGTAGTATATATTGAAGTCTGGGATTATGATACCTTCAACTTTATTCTCATTTTCAGGATTGCTTTGACGATTTGGGGTCTTTGGTGGTATGTAGGGTGTTATGTTCATGAATATTTGTGGGCAGAATTTCCAGTGGCTGCTATTACCATCATGATGACAAGTCATGGAGAAAATATTGTACCACTCTCTATAGGAGATGAAACCCAAGAGAAAAAAAAAAAACTCTCCAATATAATTGAAACATTTATGAATCATAAGATTGGTGAAAAGAGAAAAATTTTGTAGCTTTGAGGAAAGAGCTTGCTTGGTAACTTCTACTGTTATCTTGTCAATATTAGAAAATATTTTGCTTAGTAACCAGTACTGTAATATGATGAAATGTGACATTTTTCTAAGCTGTTCTTGGATCCTTAAAAGGAAAAAAAAAACTTCCATTGTTTATTTGGAACAATATCAGAAGATGAAGATTTCTTGCCTGCAAATAGTTCTATTCAGACTTGTATGGTTCTTCTCTCTAACCAATCAACTATCTCTAGCTCGTTTTTTTCCTCCCGCCTGTCTGTTGTCTGGCTACAATAGGTTCTGTTTGTTGGACTTTGTTGTCTGTTACATTTGGCCTTCAGTGATAGGTTGTATCTAAAATTTTTTGAGATCTAGCCAGTTTAAACTATGGTAATAACATGTAAAAGTAGATAAGTAGAAGGGATTGATTCCCCAGAAAATGCTGCCTATTTAAGAACAAATGAAAGCGATAAATATTCATAATAATATGATTCATAATAATTCATAATAATAATAGTGCATAATAAGTGGTAAATGCATCTGTTTAAAACTCTCACAACAACATGATGAGCTTTTGTTATTACTACCCTATTTTAAAGGTGAGGGGATGTAGGAGATTGATGTAGGAGAAGTAGAATCACCTGCTCAAGGACTCCACTTAGTCCGAGGCAGAGTTGGGACTGGAAACCAGATAGGATAGCTTTAAGCACTAGGATATACCATCTTTTTGGTATTGAAAGACTTAGAGAAGAAATGTTAAAATGGAAAAATAAATTGATCATAGGTTTAGAAAAGGATGATGTTTAGTTATCAAATTTTAGAATGTGAGGAATAAGAGCACTTTTTGATATTTGAAAGAAGTATATTTAGTAAATAATTGGAAATGTGTTTGATAAATTATGCCATTTAGTAACCCAATAAATGATTTCTACTGTAAACCCCCACTCTTTAAAAAACTCCAGTGAAATAGATGTACATTTGAGTATCTTGGCTCTTGGGGCATTCATCTTCAAATTTGCAGGCTTATTTCAAGGCAAATACTTGAATGCTTTGCCTTTTATTCTTGTGATGCTGTTACAGAGCTGTAGTCCTGGGCTGTAGGAAACTTTTTACGTCCCGACTATGAGAATTTAACTTCTTTCAGTGGGTTTGACTTTATTGTCAAGTTTATATCAACAGGGGGACCTTTCTTCCAGTTTTTCAGAATCTCTCCAACATTTGACTAGGTTTTTAAGATAAATTGTCCTGTTTTTGGCTTTAGAGACTAAATTTTGGGTGGCAGCCTTGCAACAGTGAATGAAAGAATGACCTGGGGGGATGAGGGGGCAAGAGACGCAGGTTTCCAGACGTTTGTATAATAACTGAATTTTCATTATGATACCAACAAGATAGAGTTTGGGATCCTTAAATCTGTCTTTGCAAAACTAATCTATTCTAATTTGTTGAAATGTGGCCCTTGGTCTTTCATTCAGAAATGGGAGTAGTGAGGGTGCCTGGGTGGCTCAGTTGGTTAAGCGACTGCCTTCGGCTCAGGTCATGATCCTGGAGTCCCGGGATCGAGTCCCGCATCGGGCTCCCTGCTCAGCAGGGAATCTGCTTCTCCCTCTGACCCTCCTCCCTCTCATGCTCTCTGTCTCTCATTCTCTCTCTTGCAAATAAATAAAATCTTAAAAAAAAAAAGAAATGGGAGTAGTGACTTGGTGTTGTTTGTAGTCATGAATTTTTTGAAGCATTCATTTAATATCAAATGGTTACATGAAACGATGATTACTTCTATTTTTTTACTTTGTTTTTAAAAGTTATTTCAATTTATTTTTTCTAATCAAGTGTTTTAAAAAAGCTTAAATTTAAAAATATATTTGCAAAGCCAGAGCTATGGTGTATTATTATTTTGTAAAATAGTTAAGCAAAAGAAGGGACCAAATAAGGAAAATGATCATTCTGTGACCTTGAAGAGGCATGGGTAATTGTAAACTCTCAATGCAGCTACTCCAGTGGCTTTCCTGCTCTATGTGACAATAACAGGAATCGATTTAAAAAACATTTTTTTAAAGATTTGTTTATTTATTTTAGGGGAGGGGGCAGAGGGAGAGGGAGAGAGAATCTTAAGCAGACTCCGTGCTGAGCGCAGAGCCTGATGGGCTTAATCTCATGACCCTGAGATCACATCCTGAGCCGAAAACCAAAAGTCAGATGCTTAACCGACTGCACCACCCAGGTGCACCCCAGGAATTGATTTTTTTTGATCATTCAGTTTCGAAATAGCAAATTACCCACTCTAAATACTCTTTATTGAGATACACTATATGAGACAACGGGTGTGGTGGTTTGTTCAGAGACCTGAAAGCCGAGCCGTTTCAGTGACATTTGGGTATTCCGGAGGTCTTGTGGGGAAGTTGGACAGTGTCATGATGAGGTGATGGTCTCTAGTGGCTGCAGGAGTTGCATTGGTGGCCTGGCCTAAGGGAGATATCCTGGCCTCTCGGTGACGGTTCACTCACCCCCTGGGCCCGCATGCTGCATTTTCTCAGGCTTATTTCTTGCTAACACTAGAGGAAAACACCCTTATTGGCACATTAAGGCACTAAGAGGCTTTCACAAATGCCATCTCTGACAGCTTCTGAAGGGGCTTTTCAGCTGTCACCATGACCCCTGCTGGGCTAAACATATGTTTAAAACATGTGGAGGAATGGTCAGGTTTAGAGACTCTGCTGCTACTCAGTATTATTCCTGGCTCTGTTTTCTGCTCTACTTGCCAACATTCTAATTGTGTGGGGCTTGCAGCTGCCACAGTCATACTGGTCTCAATTTGGTGTTTCCGAGCTCCTGAAAATTCCACCACTCCTGCCAGAAGTCCTCCCAGTTGTTACCACCCGGATTGCTTTCAAGTTCAGAGGCAAAACTAGGAGACTGGTTTCTCTGTCTCTCTGTTTCTCTCTCTCTCTCATGCTCAAGCTCATGTTCTCGCTCAGTTTCTTAACTACATACCCTAAGTTCATAGCGGACAGCTCTTTTAGCTTTGCTTGTGTGGTGCTCCCCCATCCCCACCCTGGACTCTGTGCAGAGGAGCTGTTTATGAATGGCTTAAATATTACTCACCGGTGTTTTTCAAGTCCCGTCTGTTGCTTCTTGCTAAAAGGGTGACTGGGTTAACTTAAATGCTGCTGTTGAGCAGGAGGTTTTTCCTCTGTAGCAATGCAGATATAAATTGAGCATGAGTTAATCAGTGGTGATATTTAACTCTGGCAGCTTTTCATAAGGGATGTGCCATGTTTATTCAAATGATCCCTTTAGTTTCCTACTATCTACAGTCCCTAAATGTGGTAGTCCACATTGATCAGGGTAAAGTAATGGATGTGACAAATATTTCAGTTGGTCCGATGAGGTCTTATTAAAGAGTCTGTAATATAGCTGATTCTGTTTTTGAGTAGCAGCACTGAAGGGAAGGGGATAAATAGTGATTGGAAGGCAACTAACATTTATGTGTTCCCTGCAGCCACGTGTGGATCTTTATAAGCATTTTCTCATTTTATCCTGGCAAAAGCCCTATGATCTAGTTATTTTACTTCTATTTTAAAAATAGAGAAACTGAGGTTCAGAGGTTTAAGTATCATATTCTAGGATACATAGATGGCAAGTGGTAGAAAGAGTTTAAAATCCCGGTGGGTCTGTCTCCAAAGTCAGTGTTCTTTCACTTGAAAAGGTTGGTTCACTCTTACTTTGGTAAATGTATAAATGTAAATGTGTTGATTTTGGAAGGCTATTTACCTGTCCTATTATCATCTCCAGGGTTGTTGGCCAAATTATTACCTACTTTATGATATGTAAGTATAAATCAATGAGGCTCATTTAAAAAATACCCTTTTCCTATTTGTACCAACTAAGAACCATTCCCTAATATCACATACCTCGAGAAACTATGGAATTATACCAAAATCTGTCTTTGTTAATGGCATTTTAGCAATCAGTGTTTGGGAATTGCTTTCAGAGCAGATTTACAAACCACAAAAGGCATGGTATTTGTGGTGCATATTCAAGATGAGGTGGTGTTTTCTCAAAGGATACAAGTAAGAAAAGGCACTCCAGATGAAGACCTGGATGAGCATGTTGGGGGCTTCTAAAAAAGTTGTCATGGCCAGAATGGAGAGTACTAGAACAGAGTGGATCTGGAGCAGCGAGGGAGGTAGTATAGCTCTGTATTTAAGAGCATCATCCTGGGAAACAATCAGTAGGGTAACTCTTATCTCTGTCACTTAGTCACTGTGTGACTTCAAGCAATTGATTTCTCTGATTGTTTTAAATTTCATCATCTTTAAAATGAGGATAACAATTGTGTTATGGTTTTCCAGAGATACAGAACCATTAGGATATAAGATAGATAGATAGGTGGATAGACAGACAGATAGATAGATAGATAGATAGATAGATAGATAGATAGATAGATAGA